>NC_083365.1:76053753-76381253 GCF_030254825.1 Meriones unguiculatus
ATAGCATTCATAAAATCAGCCTGTTTGACAGACACAGAATTCAGACCTGAAGACTGTCGTAGAAGATGGACAGAATTTTAGATCTTTTGAAATGTCACTATTGAAATAGTTTGTGTCTGTAGAAATTTAAATTGAAATGGCAGAAACTGGAGAATGAACGGGGCAGGACAGAGTTCAGTGTCATATCATGAGGACTTACACATACAAGGCAACAATTCTTTGCCCCATTTCCAAGCCAGACTTTAATAACTGCCACCTCCCTTATTTCAGGGCAAATGAGCCGGTCTCGATTTATCATTATGCCAACCCAGGGAGAAGGACGGCAGTGCCCCACAGAACTCACCCAACAGAAACCCTGCCCAGCGATGCCCTGCTACAGCTGGGTCCTCGGCAACTGGTCTGCATGTAAATTGGAGGTAGGTCATGCAATGACACTTAGAGAATGCTTCTCGGTGTGTTCAAAGTACTTGTCTCATCAAATACAGTGATTGAATAAATTACACAGCACCAGGTTCTGGGCACACATTATTTTTAACACAATGGAGAACATGGGAAAATGCAAGCAAGTGAGTTAGCTTCACACAGAGTGACAGTGCTAAGAGAAAACAGCCATTCATTAGGCACTGATTATAATAAGCTGGGTCACAAAACTGCCGATCTCTTTGGCATCCTCAAGAATCCTATGCTTCTTTTTTCTTTGCTTGCTGAGAATAGCAATGAATTATTTAATTAAGCAGGACCCTGACTCTGTAGAAATGCTCAGCTTGCTTTGGTTGTCTTTCTTAAAAGTTAACTTTCAGCTTTAACAATGTCTTGCATATGGGCAGAAGATGAAAAGTGGACGAAAGCTATATTCCAGCATTATTACATGAGCCAAAGTTACTACCCTTACCTCAATAATTAAATTTTTATTGGCCTGAAATATAAATGCCCGGTGACATCATCGTGTGTCACAGACCTTGAGCCTGGGCTTGGTCAGCAACGATCTTCTACTACCTGTTATGTCTGGCTTCTGTCTTAAGAAAAGGTGCATTGATTGTTTTATTTGTCTTTTAGTAGTTTATCCTTCAGCTCATATTCTGAAGCATATTTTAATTAGGCAACAGTAACTTTGATTACACATTAAGAAATCTTCAGAGTACTCTCATAAAGATGTTTATGCCCCTGTCAGGATGGCCATGTTGAGCAGCTTTGTAATCCTGCAGAAATTAAATGCCCGTGCATTGTAATAGGTCTCAGGGGAGCAAATCATGTTTGTTCAGTGCTGCTTTCTTTGTTTTGTTTTAGGTTTTATTTTTTTTAGACAAGATAGTCATACAAATTGATGAATTAAAAAATAACCTAATAGCTCTTAGTGCTTAAACTTTGTCTACTTATCTAAAGATCTCTCTGAAGTCTTTGACAATTAGAAGAAGTGCCATCTGATCTGAAATTACTGAAACCAAGAAAAGAGACAAAATAGTTTCCCTTATACTTAGGACAACTTTCAAAGAGTAAATAAAGAGTTTAATGAGCCATTGTGGGGTAAGGGAGAGGAAAGCTAACAAAAACGGAGGATAGAGAGTGAGAAAGAGGGAGAGGCTCAGTGACAGAGAATGCCTGCAGTCCAAGTCTTACCCAGCATGCACTCCTCTTCTGCCTTTGCACCTTCCTTTTTCTTCTCCAGTATCAGCAGCCTTTTAGTCTTTGATGAACTTCAGCAACTTGTCTCACAGAATCATGTTGGAAAATGTCTAACGGAATCTCTCGCTGTCATGTTCAGCTTCTGCCAGAACCGCAGGGCCAAAGATGAGCAGTGACCATGATCTGTTGGGCACTGGTGTGGGGGCAGGGTGGTGGCTTTCCTGCTGAGGCACCGATTTAGAGGCCCTGGCACCCATGGGATAGAGAAGAGCAAAACTGCTTCAAATTCTGCAGGGTGACTCTTACCCACTAGCACTCCATGTCCTCAGGAAGAGACTTACTGTAGTTTCACGTCATGCTTGAGTGCCTACACATGGGTAGCCAATGCTTCTTCCCATGAGTTTGAAGTGGATTTGAAGCTGGTAAAAGACCTTGCAGTCAGTGACAGATACAGATGCAGAGACCCACAGCCAAACATTACACAGAACTCAGTGAATCCTGTAGAAGAAGGGGAGGAAAGATTTTAGGAGCCAGAAGGGTCAAGAACACAAAACCCCACAGAATCAACAAACCTGGACTCATAAGGGCTCACTGAGACTAAAATGACAATCAGGGAGCCTTCATGGTTCTAACCTAGGCCCTCTGCATATGTGTTATAATTGTATATCTTGGTGTTTATGTAGACTCCTTTACAGAGGGATCAGGCTCTTTTTCTAATGTCTTTGCCTACTTTTGGGACCCTTTTTCTCCTACTGTGTTGCCTTGTTCTACCTGAATATGAGGGGAGGATGCTATGTTTGGTTGATATCCCTGCGAGGCCTGTCCTTTTCTGAAGGGAAACGGAGGCAGAGTGGACTTGAGGTTGGAGGGAGGAATGGGAGGAGAGGAAGGAAGGGAAATAGTGGTCAGGATGAAAAAATAATATGAAAAATAAATTAATTTTTAAAAACAGCAGAAAAACTAAAATAAAGACCCTGTCATCACAAACTCTTAGCTGCCACATTCTTCTACTGGTTGATGAAGTCAGTCACTTCAAAACAAGATAGCTCAAAAATAGAGATATAAATAAATAAAGCAATATATAAATAAATATAGACAAATAAAGCAGAGGTACAAGAGAAAGGCCACTGTGGTGATCCCTAGGGCGACTGTCCTGAGTTCCAGATGCATCCGACCTTCCTGAAGCCTGCTAATTCTTAGTGAAATAAGTACTAGGGATACTTTTCCTGACCTGTCTTTTCTCAAGTGTATAACTAAGATGTTGGTATTGCTGCTCAAAATGCACTCAGGCCTTTCACACAAAGAAAGACTGGCCCTCCCTAGAGCTTCCCCAATTGCCCTGTCTGTGCATGTTCCAACCCACGGGGTGTCTGTCACTGATGGTGGCAATAGCATGTCGGTATGTCAATGGCTGCTGACTTCAGGAAGTGTCAGGCAATAGTGATGGAGGCTTGCAAATGGCACTGTGGATGTTACAAGTCCACCTCTATATTTCATAGAAAGACATTAGTTAAAAAAAAAAAAAGAAAGAAAATAAAAAAATAAATGTTCACCTTCAGAAACCGTGTTGGCACTACCCGAGTTTCTCAGCCACTCAAGTCAATTCATGAAGAGTTGAGATCCTAGAGTCTAGCAAGCATAAGGTTGCTCACAGTTCTGGCAAGTTTTAGCTGTGTGCTTTTTCTTTCCTGCCAATTATCTAAACACTCCAAGCATCATTTCATTATCTGGCTCGTGTAAGTAGCAGATAGACTGACTCTCAGATACTCCGCATCAACTCCAGCACCTCCAGAGGATCCATCCTTCAGAGAAAATGCGTATAGCCTGCATTCTTCATTTGCCTGTGTATTAGTATTTCCTCATTAATTGTAGTGCTAATCATCAGGAAGTAGGTGGTATAGAAACATTTGCTTTATTATATGCCATAAAGAATAATGACACGAAGGAAAGTTATGCGTGTTTAGTCTGGAAGTATTTTTCTATAAAAATTTTAATCTTTGTTCAAATATGAAATTGGAGAACATTGAATCTTGCAGATATTTTCTATATATAACTTATATGAAATACTTGGCACAGTAGCTAACATAAATTAAGAGCTCAGTGAATTGTATGTGCTACCATAAATTTGATTGAAACTATGATCATGTTTATTAGCATCATCTGCCTGTTCACATCTGGTAGAGGTGAAAATTTAATGTACACAATATCCCAATAGAGGTGTGAGGGCGAGTGAGGGAACACTCCCCTCATTCTAAGAGGCTGTGGTCTACTTTCAGACTGTAATGTGTACCTTCTGTGCAAGGGAGTGCTTGATTCGTGAATAGAATTGTTATTCTGATGCTGATTTCTCTTCATATGTAGGTCTCCTTAAGAGCGTAAGAGATTAAGGTTGAATATGGGCTGATCCCAGGATACATAGCAGGAGCCCATCACTGTTTACCTTGGTTTTTAAGATGATCCCAGTGCAGGCTGCTTTTCTGTGCTGCTACACAAGCTGCCTGATGGAATGTCAAAAGAAACTCTGATCAAGTCATTCTGTTACTTGAAGGTATCAGGACTTTCAAAGCCCACATCCACTGAAGCATCTTTGGACTTGTCTCCAAGTACACGAAAACCTGTTACTCATTTACAAAAATATACCCAGAAAATTCAACAAAGCCATCATCAGGATATTAAGTTATCAAAGAGCACTCTCCACCAAAAAAGAAAGTTAGTTTATCATTATTTTCCCTTGTGGGTAGTGAATTTTTATTAGAACATTTGGTTTTAATGTTGTGCTGTGGATTGATTTTAAACTTCTCCAACTTTTTTATTTCTAAGTTGGACACAGTGAAATAATAGTAACCTGGAATTAATTAGAACAAGTACTACAACGTACATTCAAAGGATTGCAAGCAGTGGTTCCTTGTGCTTTAGAACCATTATTAAATAAATAATGCGCACTGGAACTCAGGCATTGGTGTATAAAAATATTTGATCCGACGACCAGGATGGCTGCCATGTGGGCAGTGTGCAGGCTGGACCTGTTCATAAAGAGGTGATTCACATCCTGCGTGGGACAGAATGGAAACATTCCATCATGTTCTTCAGAATGCATAAGTTAAGCACCTACATTGTTTATTTCTGGAATGTCCCATTTGATGCATTTTGGATCACAGCTAAGTGAGCCAACTACCAAATGTCGCTTGCCTTGTGTGGAGAGTACCCAAGCTGGCGGCCTGTGCCATCTCTCCCCTCTATCAGCCGCCCATTAGCCTCCTTGATACTCAGTAGCGTGTGCTGTCGTGCCTGACATAGGGCAGCTGGCGGCTGGGCGGAGAGAACACCGATTCCGTGCCAGGATCAACATCCCGACTGCTTTAACTGACACTTTCGTCCTTTTTCACTCCTGCTCCTGCAAGAGCAAGAGCGGCAGCACCTCCAAGGACCAGGCAGTGCAGTATCTACCCTCTGCAGACAGGAAGGACCAAGGAAGGGATGAAAGCCAAGTTTCTACTGTAGAGGTTTGTGGGACGGCCATCAAGTGAAGAGATAGTCTCTTTCTCTGCCCCGCCTCTTCACAGACAGAGTCACAGAGTAGTCGCAAAAGCAAAGGAAATAGAAAACTACCTCTCCACCAGCTTTTGGACTTAATGGACACAAAATCGGCTTGGTTATAAGGAAAACTGATAACAGAATTAACACCAACCGGTGAGATAGGATTTGAAGCGTTTGAGGCCTTATAAATGCCCCCCACACACACCTTTGCGGCTTTATAAATGCCTCCCACACCTCTGGCTGTTAGTCCTTTATGGGTGGTTCTGAGGCATGGGAAGCCACACCTGGAAGGCCATTCTGACCGACCGAGAAACATTTGCAATTCTATGTGACACCGAGTCCAGTGTGTAATGTACTCCCCTGGGTTTGCTTTCCTTCATCTTTTGCTCCTCTCCTATATGACCCTCCCCCTGGCATTCTGGCACAGGGCCTCCTTAACATTAAAGCTTTGCCTCCAGCTCTGCGTCCTAAGCATATGTGAGGAAATGTAGCTGTCAGATGAAGTCATCCAAATGTTCAAAGGGCTTCCTTCTGAAATGCGAACACCTTATCAAAATACTGGTCCAATACCCAGCTTATGAGTGTCTGCCAAAACTTTAGAGTAGGAACACGTCCATCAGCAGACAGTTGAGCTCAATAATCACCAAGCCTTTCACTTCTACGCTTCTGTTTCTGTGTAGCACTGTATGAATTTGCCCAGCTTCCTGAGTGGCACCAGCTCCTCAAAGAGTATTACTCAAGACAGAATCCAGACTGGGAAAATCACTTCAAAGAGCAACAGAGAAAAATCAGTTTTATTTGAATCACAATCTGATCCCAAATTCTACAAAGAAAAAATTAGGAAAATAAAAGAGAAATTCCTACCCCAGGGCCGTGCATGTTCTCTGGGAGATAGTTGTAGATCAGACTATGTTCTCATGTACACTCATATCTCAGAGAGAAATTATACACTTTTTTTCTCATTTTGGCAATTCCATGCAAGTCCCAAAATGAATGGTCTTGTTCTGGGGGCATAAATTCTAAAGCCTGTGTTTGTGTTTCTACGTCACTTGCCCTGTCAATATCAGATAGTCAGTGATGGTCTGTTGTCAAGAGTTGAGAGGGAATTCTAAAGAGAAGGAAGCTGCTGTGTGTCCTCATGGTTTCCTTGGAGAGCAAATCTCTGAGACTCTTACTATTTGGCTCATTCTGAGAGCATCCTTTCTCCTCTCAGGGTGGAGATTGTGGGGAAGGAGTCCAGGAGCGCGGCTTTTCCTGTGTGGTCCACCACGGCTCGGTGCCCCACACAGCTGTCCAGGTGGAGGAAGCCCTGTGTGGAGAGGTGCCCTTCCAAGAAGGAGCCCTGGAGCAGCCGTGCTCCGTGCCTTGCCCAGGTGTGCAACGAACAGAGCCCCATGGTGATCCCGTTTGTTTTTTGTTTACACTGATTTTTCCCTTAAAAAGCTTTATTATATCAACGTTGAATTGTTTATTTGATTTGATGCATTTGAACTGTGGATATAGCATTTTGAAAGCTGCAGAGTAAGAAAAGAAACAGTGCTGGCTTAGAACACACAGGCGGCACTGGAATCTCACCTCATTTTACTGGCCTCACTGCGCGGTGGCGTCAGCATCTAGCTGGCAGGGGTGTCCGCGACGTCTCCGCGTTGCCCGACACTCAGGACACTGACCGGCTCTGAGACTGACGTGAGTGAGACAAGGAGCTGTGAGTTCACTCTGAAAGCAGTCAGCTTCTGTGTGCATGTGAAGGGCACTACTTGAAACAAAAAAATGGTTATTTTACTTTGACGCTAACAATGCAATTCAACTTGCATTGAATAATTTTAAGGTTTTACAATATTTCCTTTCAATCCAGTAGGTGTGCATGTATGTGCATTTACATGTTACATGTGCACATGGATATTTAAGAGCACACCATTCACATGTAAATGTTTAAGTTCTGTGCCACATGTCTGCTCCATATGTTTATGCTTACAAACAATTTTGCCTATGCACAGCGAACTTAAGTAATCTTTTCTCTGGTGTCTGGGCACATCCATTTTAGTGTTATGCTAATCCCTAGAAACCGAGTCATCATAACATTTGCATTTCCTTTTAAATTTTTGTTTATTTTCCTTTTATTGAAAATAGCTTTTTTCATACAATATATTCTGATTTCTGTTTTTCTTCCACAAACTCCTCCCAGATCCTCTCTATGTCCCATCCAGCAGCCATGTTATGACTTGAGGCAGAGTTATGGCACTAACTTTTGCAGTCTTTTGCTAAAGTAAACTATAAATTATTTCACCAATATCAGTGCTTCCAGCATAGAAAAACCGTCAGTATTTGGACCTGCCCATGTTTCCACACTCCACGACATGCCCCTTCCTGCCACTGATAACCAGCGCATGTTTTCACAATGCCTCTCCCGTCCTGCACTGTGTGATATCCAGGAGACTGCCACAAAACTGAGTGGTCTGAGTGGAGCAAGTGTGAGTTAATCTGCATCGATGGAAGAAGCTTTGAGACCATGGGCCGCCAATCCCGGTCAAGGACGTTCGTAATCCAGTCTTTCGAGAATCAGGACAGCTGCCCCCAACAGGTCCTAGAAACACGACCTTGCGCAGGTACTGTTCTCCAGAGCTCTACCTTGGATTGACTGGCGCTTATTCTGTTGGTAAGAGAGAGATATAATAAAATTCTGTTTTCATGTTCACTACAGGAGGCAAATGTTATCACTACATATGGAAAGTGGGCCTTTGGAACAATAATGAGCGGACTGTGTGGTGCCAGCGTTCAGATGGCCTTAATGTCACAGGTACTCCTTTCTGAGATTCACGTGGAGCCTTCAAAATGGTCTCACAGCGTGCTCCTATTGAGGAATTCATTTACAAATTAGAGAAAGTTTGAAGAGCAGGTGGCTTAGATGGCAGGTTTTCACTAGACCCTCACTCCCATCTTTGAAATCAACAATTCTATGTGAAGATTCGTAGAATATATAAGCCAAACAGAAGAGTGAAAACACAGTAAAGCAGCCCCAAATTGGCGATCTCAGAAGAGGCTTGCTAGTTTAAAATGGCGCTCTCTGCACTCAACCCCCTGCCCTCTCCGTAACACACTGAGAGGCTCCCACTCAGCGGAAGCTTGCCCTGTGTGCTTCAGGCTACACTCTTCTTTCTCTGCAGCTGAAACGAAGTGTTGACAAACACACAAGCTTAAAATTGAAATGTTGTGTGAATGATGCAAAGAAAAATTTAGAGGTTGCGCCTGTTCATGTTCACCCATTTCAGGCTGATTTTGAATGTTTTCCTGGTTAAGGCAATTACTTAATGCCTAAAAATAGTCTGAAGGAAAGATTCCTTATTCTTAAAAGAGGGTACGATTTGATTGTACAAATGGTTTTCTCAATAATTTTAAAGATTTTTTGATGTCTTCTTGTCAAAGCAAATTAAATCGACATTGATTTTTCTTTAGTACTGCAACTGACAAACAGCTTCTGCCGGGCTGGGAGAAGTGTGCAGCAGCGGGGGACCGCGGCCCCTCCCTCTTCCTGGTTACAGGCCTTTACATCACTGGTGTTCATCCATAGTTTAATCCACACAGTAATTTATTTTGAGCTACTTTTTTCCCTTTGTAAGTTGTTAAAACTAAGTACTCTGTAAGCATGCCTAGCCAAGAACCAAAACAGGCCATGACAGGCAGAAAGCTCACTCAGTGGTGAGGGCCACGATGACACAATGCATGGCTTGAGGCCATCAGACATGTAAGCTTGGGCTACGGGCGTCATCTGATAAATATAAGCAGAGTCAATCTTATTTTTAAAAGTTAAAAACTATGTTCTGTAGTCTGTGCGGTTGGGGTAATCCCCTTTGGAGCCCAGTGCTTTCAAGAGTGGGTGTCCTCTCCCCAGACATGATAGTGAAACAGGCAGGTGCCGTGTGCTTGTCACCACCGACGTCTGCAGGACCAGTTTCAACTCCAGGTGCTGCCTCTAGACTGCGGTGGTTTGTGGTTTGTCTTCTTTTGTTTTCTTTTAATCTTGGTGTCTGTTATTTGTCCTGTTTTTTGAGCAATAGTGACAACCAGGCTGCTTCATTCCGAGAAAACGTCTAAGCTTCACTCTTCTATATAGCCTTGAGCCTGAAGCCTGTTTGCTAGTCACCACACCATAAAGTGTAATTGGTTGACAATTATTGCACTGCAAAGACTAGAGCCTATAAATTCAACTGACATTGTATGAACACACTTTGCACACTGCCCTTAAGAACATCAACTTCTCAATCTAATTATCTCAAAACCTAGTTCATGTCCATTACCACTTTGAATCAAGGAAGGCAGAATGATTGTCATACACAATTTACTCTTTCTGTTTACTCGGATACAGAACACATCTGTAAGTGCTGTGCCAGGCACTGGACTGTCCCCTCTAGACTTTGGTTTTGCTTCTCTACACATGTTGAAGGGGGGTCCTGTGTGACTGTGTGTGTTTGTTATGCCTGGTTCACAGAAAAATCCTTGCCGCAGTGGTAGGCCCTGTGGCCCATGGAGCAACAGTGGCCTTTTACTAGGCTTTTGGAATCAGCCTGGTACCTAGCTGTGTCACCCAGGGACTGTAGACATAATATATACACGGAATGAGTCTCTGAGCAGTGCTGTTCGCTGCTCTTGAACCTAACGAGATTTCATCAATTCTGTACTGGTCCGGTGCTCACAGGCTTTGCCCTCAGTTATAGACACATGATAGACTCTCAGTGCCAATAAATATAGGGAAACTATAAACTAAACGTCTCATTTTAAACATATCCTGGCGTGATTAATAAGCTAGAATTGTAGCGCATGGCTGACATATATATTTAATCCATGATAAAATAATAGTGGTGTGAGCAGTAATAACTGTGTCACCAGAATGAGGGGAAATGGCAAACTTCTAAATATGATTATCATAGATAAACCTGTAAATGACAGTGATGTTTTCTTTGTAGGCGGCTGCTCCCCTCAGGCACGCCCTGCTGCTATTCGGCAATGCATTCCAGCTTGCAGAAAACCTTTCTCCTACTGCACACAGGTGCGTCACGTGCTGGGCTCCCCTACAGGCGTTATAATTTCAGTGTTTTATATGTATGTGGTATGAGACAGGGCGCCTCTGCTAAGGCCAGGCAGCAATTTTACGTGCCTATATCGCCATCTAGGGGCACTTGGAAGGAGAACAATTATCAAGACCAGCTCATCAAATCTGCCTTTCACCTGTCTAGTTAGTTAATGCTCCGTCTACAATAACTGTATTTTAGTTAACGTATGCATTCTATTTTCAACATTTCCTACAACTGAGATGTTTTGAATACGTACCTGTGGTTCATATTTGTTAAAAAGTTATTTTGTAAACTTTGTTGTACTGCAATATTTATACAGTGTGTAAAGGTTTAGCTACCCAAAAGTAAGTAAAGCATATGACCATGGCTCAAAAGAATCGCTTGTGTGTCTGTATGTGGGAGGGGGAGTTTGGGGATGGTGTGCATGAACATGTCTCTGCTTTGCAGTGCAGGATTCTTGTTCTTTCTCACCCATCCCTTCCACGTACTCCTGCTTGGGAACTAATGCCATCAGCTGCAATGCACATATAATATTTTAAAGCTGCGTTGCATATCTTAAAGAGGCAGCTTTCTTCTTGCAGTGTGTGTATCCCAAAAAGCAATGCAATAAAAGTCATTTAGGCACTCAATCAGATCTTATAGATTTTCTCATTCAAGATGAATTAATTCTTTACTACAGAAAAGACATGGGCAGGCTTGCAGGAAATAGAAACAAACACAAAATAAATAAATTTATTTGGCCTCACAATGTTTGCAAAATATAAGTTGCCATTACCCAACCTCATGGACATTCATGTTAATAAAACATAAATAATTCTTCCCTAAGCGCTTGGCACATACAACTGACTGGATACAACTCTTCTCTCAGACTAACAAGAGATATAATATAAAGGAGACATTGTCATGATGTCAAGCAGGGATGCGTTATAGTGTGACTACAGTGAAGATTAACTGAGGGATAGCATCTTTTTCTTACGTGTGATTTCAGCAAAGTGTCTTTCCTCCACCTGGACCTCCCATCTAGGAGTGGAAAGGCAGCCACTAGTTGAGCACCAATGAGACAGGGTGATAGTGGCAACAGGTGTCTGGGATAATGACAGCGCCTGGGCATCCCAACCCTGTGCACAAACCTGTGCCTTTCCTCTGCAGTAAGAAGGGAAAATTGAAACCTATGTGTTGGCATCTGAAACCAGTGGGGGAGAGTTGAAGATGAAAATGTGATAATATGTCATAAACATCTCTTAAAAGAGAAGAAATAGCATACTAATACAGTCTATTCTCAAAGAGTTCTGATGTCATATTTGGAAAATGTCTGAATTGGAAACACATTAAAAAAGACCCAGCAAGTTATTTAATGCTGGCATTGGGATGAAGAAAATTGAATCACATATTTGATCTTTATCCCACTGGTAAATCAGCTGCTGAAACCCCCTCATTTGCGAGACATATCAAAGCAAATACTAAGTGATTTCATGGTGCTTGAATACTTCTTCATTCATTTTCACAACTCCTATGTCACTATCCATGTCTTTTCTGTGCTGCAGGGTGGAGTCTGTGGCTGTGAGAAGGGGTACACAGAGATAATGAGATCAAGTGGCTTCCTGGATTACTGCATGAAGGTACCTGGCTCAGAGGATAAAAAAGCTGATGTGAAAAACCTTTCTGGGAAAAATAGACCTGTGAATTCCAAAATACATGATATTTTTAAAGGATGGTCTCTTCAGCCTCTCGATCCAGGTGTGTTTCCGCTGTGGATAGGGACGCAAATTTTCTTCCAGGGAGTTCTTACTGTGTCCATCTCTCACAACGGAAGAAATGGAGGGAAGAAGGACAAAGCATACGGTTTATCTCAAAGTTTCTCAGATCTGAGTGTTTTATGAATCATAGTCCTATGTAAGCATAAAGTGTTTTCATGGATGCTGATTGCCTATTGGTCATAGTCCAAGAGGTAGTGAGGTAAGGAACAAAGCTGTATCTTGGGAAAATGTCTTTTACTTGTAAATTGTTGATGCTTATATAACTGGACTTGTACATTTAAATAAAATTAAAGGGGAAACTGGAATAGAACCACAAAACCTTACAGGAAATGCCCACAGACCTTTTGTGGTTTTAGAGACACTGGGGGGGGGGTGTAAGGAGACCCAGTTCCCACGAGAAGCGAGCCTTCCAAGCACGGTGACTCGAGCCGTCTGCATTCAAGCAAGTGTGACTTCATAAGCCCTTTGCCTCTGCTCCTTTACCTATGAAACTCAGCGGAGCGGTGCCCACTTTGCAGGACAGGCCTTTGGCCCTTTCCTGGGCAGGCCCAGCACCCATCCTCCAGGTCTCAGAAATTAGTGTCTATTATGAGCAGGAAAGAAAACATGCTGCATGCCACCCAAGTGCCTGCAAGACGCCGTCGGCCTTGCTGGAGAGAGAAGAACCAAAACTGGCCAGTCAGTGGCGCAAGCCCACAATCCCAGAACTCGGGGAGGCAGAGGCCAGATCTCTGTGAATTCAAGGCCAGCCTGGTCTTTTACAGAGAGGCCAGGACAGCCAAAGCTACACAGAGAAGCCATGTCTCAAAAAAAAAAAAAAAAAAAGCGAAAGAAAGAAAGAAAGAAAGAAAGAAAGAAAGAAAGAAAGAAAGAACCAGGTAATTTCACCAGGATCACACCAGAAAGTGATAAGGTGAGTTTTGAGAGGCAGTTTGAGAAATGTGCAAGCATCTCTATGCCTCTCACACTAACTTCTTTTCCAAAGTGAAACACTTCAAACTACAAGGCAAAGCCTCATAACTGACAGGGAATGCTAGGGAAGACAGACAAACTGTGAGCAGCTGGACTGGAAACTTTCAGGGTTAAAGCTGTTGTTCATAGCTAACTTTCCCTGGTGGCACATTAAAATAAAGCAAAACACAGAGCCCAGGCACAAAGGATGCTGAACCCAATTAGAGAAACAGGTTTACACACTGGCTTTTTGGGATGAACACCTCTCCCTCAACCTCTGCGTCCCTTATATGCCGAAGATATTTTAAAATGTGTGTTTGTGTGCGTGTGTGTGGAGGCCCAAGGCTGTCGTCGGGCTTTTCCGCCGTTGCTCTCTGCCTTGTCTACTGCCGTCAGCTGAACTGGAGTTTACCACCTCAGCATCAGCTAGTTATCTAGCCAGTTTGCTCTGGGGCTCTACTGGCTCTGCCTGGGATCACAGTCAGGCCGCCAGTCCTGCCTGGCTTTTATGCGAGTGCTGGACGTCTGAGCTCCAGTCCTCCTGTATGGTAATCGCTGCAATCACAGACCAATCTCCCCAAAGCTCTTTTTAGCCTGCTCAGTTTACAATCACTTTTGGGTTCTGAGGTTAGAGCCTAGTCTCTCAGGGCACATGGAGGCCGTCCTAACACAGGTAGCTGCCACACAGTTTGATCTGAAATTTCCTGTTTAAGAATCCTGCACATAGATACATATAGTGTGCAAATGGTTCCTGTTTACACGACTGCTTTTTCTAACAAATGAGGCAAGTGAGAAGCCCAGAAGTAGAATGTTGTAGAAACGTGAACATGGTTCAGCTGTGTGTGAGTGTCTCATAGGTCCATGAGATTAGGTAAACCTGAGTGAACAAGGACTATCTCCACAGCAGTTAATGAAAACCAGAGGGCTTGCCAGTGAACATACAGTTTTATTTGTAATCATGCATTCTGTGTGTGTGATTGTGTGTGTGTGTGTGTGTGTGTGTGTGTGTGTGTGCATTCAGATTCTGCCTTGTCAAAACTGAAAAGATTCACAGACTTTGGGAACGGGTAGCTCCTATGAGAGAAGGGGGGCTAACAGACGTTTTCACCTGTGTCCCTTTAAGTAGTCTGAACGCTTAATACATAATAGTGCTACTTTTATGTATTAAATTAATTATCAAATTCACGTAAAATAGCATCCTGTTCTCCTACATTCATCTACAGTGAAATAGGATCATCGGGCCATCTCAGGGTCTGAGCTCTGAGGTCTGGTGGGCGAAGAGAATTCAGGAACATTATGCTCAGATTCTCAATGAAAACACTCAGAACTCAGAATGGAGAATTTCAACGCCAGTGTTTCAAAACAATCTTAAACTTTTAAACCATTTTTATGACTATAGGAGGATATAATTTCACTGAACCGCATTCTCAAGTGAATGTCTAGTTGAGGCTTGAACAAAAGATGTAGTGGATTGTGTCCTACTTTAGCTTAAGGTGCTACTGTGTGTACTGTGGACCTAGTGTGTGCTGAATCTAGATCCCTGAGGATTTTACACACACACACACACACACACACACACACACACACACACACACACGCCATTCCTTTGGGATACTAACGGTTGCCTTTATCAGACAAATCTAATTAAGCATGTGCTCACACTAAATGGAGAAAAAATAAATAAATTGCCAGAAACAATTTCTGTTGTAGTATTGAAAATCTTAGTTCTCTTAAAATACATTTTACAAAGAAAAGTGTCACAAATCATCCATAATATTTACTTGACTAATGCGTTTCATTTAACTGTGGTAAGTATACTAAAATGATGTTTTCTTGTATACACTTGTCCATAAACTTACGGTAATATATATATATATATATATATATATATATATATATATATATATTTTATGTAATATATACTTTTCTACACATGGTTGTGAGACCAGCCACGAGTGTGGTCGGCCTGCCACAGTTTATCTCTTTTAACAAACCTGACTCACTTCCCCAGCATCCCTTAATTGTCACTAGCCCCTCAGCTGGGGTGGGCTCTGGGCACCGGAATGTTGACTGTTCAGCAGATGCACAGCCACAGCCTCCCACGTGCTCATGGAGTTAATAAAAGCAAAACGTGGGAAGACAGTTTCAGCAGCTTCTCTCTACCTGTAGCTGGCCAGCTCCTTCTGCCTCCTCTTCCATAATGCGCCCTGGACCTTTACAGAAGGGCTGTGATACAAATAACCCATCCGATTGTTTTAATTCCCCTAATTTCATCCAGAAGAAAGATGAAATGTGTGTTCTGGTTTTCTTTGCATTCAGGTCAAAAGAATGAGTTGAGAGGTGTGGACAATCTTTTTAACTGCAGTTTTTTTGTTTTTTTTTTTTTTCTGTTGTGAGAATGTTGGGTGGTGTTTTCATGTGACATGTATAAGACTTTGAGCATCTTCAAACATGCTCAAAAAACCTCCAGGGGATTTGATGAATTAATGATAGTTTGCACCTCACATTGTAAGTGGGAACTTGGGTTATTATATTTTAGTTTCTGTTTTTACCCTATTTTCTTTTTTGCTGTCATTATTCTTTTATGTGTAATAACAGTCACCAATGTGCAGCTTACGACTATGGGCATTTGTGAATTCAGGTGAAAAAGAAATTATTCAGCCAGAAATGTGTTTACTGCAGTGCAGTTCCAGCCTCCCAGGCTTGTTTGTTTGTTCATTTACCGAGACAAAGATGGCCCCCAGCTTGTGGCGGCTGTCTTGAGTTCGCACTTGGCTAACCACCTGACATTTGTAAGGGTTAATTAGCTAAAAAGTAGAATGATGTAAACTCCTCACATCTAGGAAGTTCACACCAAATCCTACAATGTTCTGTAATTTAGTTGTTTTAATTTTTTTTTGAGAATTTAGCATATTATATTATTTTGCCTTCCTCCTTCCAAATCCTCTCTCATACCTCTCCTTGCTCTTTTTCAAGTTTGTGGCTTATATTTGCTATTAATTGTTATTACAATTGTCTCTAAGAAATTCCATATTCTTGTGATACTCAGGAGAGAGCACCTGATTCCATGGGCAGCTCACAGATCACGCCACAGGCTAACTTCTCGCATTGAGCGATCAGCGAGCTTAGAGGCCAGGTTCAGGTCTAGAATAATCATCAGCTTTAGGTTGTCAAACATTAGGTTACTGTGTGTGTGTGTGTGTGTGTGTGTGTGTGTGTGTGTATGTGTGTGTGTGCTTTCTCTCCTAAACATTGCAGACTTTGTGTGCTAAAGTTGTTATATTATTTCTGTCTTAAACAGATGGCCGAGTAAAAATTTGGGTTTATGGCGTTTCAGGTGGCAGTTTTCTTATCATGATTTTCCTAGTATTTACTTCCTATCTTGTTTGGTAAGTACCAAAGAATGAAAATTGTATACTCCGTGTTTTTGTGTGTGGAATGTTGAACAGAACATTTTTAAATGTTCTGTTTTTAAACAAGGGTGCGAAATTAGTTACTTTGGGGAGTAGCCAGGACTTCTGCACATACAAAATCTCCGGGGATAATTCTGAGCTGTTGCCAATTTGAGAACACTGCTTTAGATCATTCTAGTTATTAAATGATTCTTAATTATTATTACTTCTTAATCTGGTCTGTTTTGAAAAGTTGGGGTAAATTAACTAACCCCTAACCCGTTCCCCTTGTTAATGCATTTGAAATAGCAAGGATAATATTAATTTTCCACACCTAACTTGCTGCCAATGCTTTTAAGTGACTTCTAGTCCTATTGCCTACTCTCCGGAAATCTAATTAGTTTATGGGACAGAATGATGAGCAGTTCTTGAGACTATATACACATAAACACATTGAATATTTTAAAGTATGTGAAGAATATTATATTAGCTTCCAAAGCAACAGTTTCAAGGAATTTTTTATGAGATCAAAGTGTTATTTGGCTTTTTTTTCCTCCCAACTGAGATATTTATATTCCTCATCTGTCTCATGAAATATTTCTTGAGAATTTTTACTCAGTTTTAGTCTTAACTCAAATCTGTATATTTATCTTTAAATTCTACTTCTAAGGCTACACAGACTTTCAAATCTTTGCTTTTTGTCAGTTAAAATTGGTGGAAAATCAGATGACTTTTATCCCCTTTGCCACCTGTAGTGACCAAAATTGAATTCCTAGAAATAAGATTTCTACACAGCTAGTATCTCCAGAGTGCTGTAGGAGAAAGCACTGTCTCCAGCAGCCATCACCTGCAGTCAGATGATTGGGCCAGCCAGAGTGTTCCGGTTGATAAGTTTGGCAAGTACTGCAGACATCCAGTCATAATGAACAAATGTGAGGTTGAATGCTTCTAGGAGTTTCATAGTCTTCCAAGGTACCCGGCACCAGGAAAGGTTAGAAACAGAGACGTTCTGAAAGTCATAGTAAAAGGCATGAAGGTAATTAAGGTATATGAGACAAGGCTCTTCAAGCCACAGACAAGAGGATTCCAGATCACTGATGGGGACATAAAGACAACTGACTCCTCGATACTTAGAGCCTCATCCTGGATCTAGATTCTGTTGTTCCCTCTGCCCTCTTGTACCCTCGAAATTAAAATCTAGCATGTAGGTTCTAATATTTCTACATGAGGAAATGCTCATCTAGATCCATGAATATTTCCTTTCTTACTTTTCTCCCTTTCCTGACCTGAACTTTCTCTCTCTCTCTCTCTCTCTCTCTCTCTCTCTTTCTGCCTTTCTTCTTCCCCCCTTCCCTTCCTAACTCCCTCTCTCCTTCTCCCCTTCCTCCTGCTTTCTCTTTCTCCTAGGCCTTAGTAGATCAGGCTGATCTAAACTATGGTCAATCTTCCAGACTCAACCTCCCAAACACTGAGACTAATGGTAAACCACCATGCTTGCTGAAAAGCTCCAATTACAAAATACCAATAGAATTCACATTTTTATAAAATACTGGTGAAATTTCTCCCTTATGTTTTACATGACCAACTTACATGGCATAAAAGATCCAGATTTGGATTTACAAACTACTCCTTCATTATGTGGCAGCATTAGTCTTCCTAAAGCACATCTCTAATGATCATCATCTCTCTTCCTTAAACCATTAGCAATGTCTCATTTTACTGATGAAGTCAGGTCATTGTCTAGCTGCCTAAAGTCTTTCATGACCAGAACCCAAACAACTCTCAGTTTCATCTTCTGCTGTTCCCTGGACCCTGGATGACTAACTTGTGTCACATTGACCCAAATCATTTTGTCCTCTCACAGAAGAAAGTGTGTTTTAAAATCTGGCCAGCCAGGCATGGGGTGCACACCTTTGATCCCAGCACTCTGGAGGCAAAGGCAGGTAGATTTCTGTGAGTTCAAGGGCAGCCTGGTCTATAAAGCAAGTCAGGGCTATACAGAGAAACACTGTCTCAGAAAAAAGATAGATAGATAGATAGATAGATAGATAGATAGATAGATAGATAGATAGATAGATAAAATCTGACCAGCTTAAATATTTTCTATTTAGATTAAATTTTTACAAATTTATGCAAGTGTTTAATTAATATACTTAATCATACACTCAGTCCCAAGGCCTGTGCCATATATTAATATTTAGTTTAAAGTATTGGTTTCTCTCATTTCACAGTAGTAACTGATGTTTAACGCAGCATTCACGTGGGCCTTCACACCTGCCGCTTTGAGATCCCATCAGCTCCCCCCTTGGCAATCAAGACTATTCTTTCCTCTTTACCATACTCATAAATCACACACATGGTTGACATACATGTCTGTCAATATGGGTCATCATTTCAGATGTTTTATCCCAACAGCCAACTCTATCTATTCTCATTCCTCAGGCCATTGTATTATTCACGTGTGTTTATTTATAATTTCCATTGAATGAAACCTCTCCATATAACAAAGGTATTTCTTACACTTTAATTCTCATGACCCCTGCATAAAAAAAATAAAAATTTGACCAGCTATTGGCATTTATCAACCCTTCCAGTAAAAGTCAAATTCCAAGGTTTTTCCTTTTTAAGAGCCTGGTGTAACTTGTCTGTGTCTCCTTCCCTGTGTCATTTACTTCATACTGACAAGGTAAGTGTTTGTACAGTTACCATACAACCTTCTCCAACTTTCTCCTGCAGGTTTTTCACATGCGCTGTGATGTCCTAGGTTTCCACCTTAGACATCCTGCACTTCACAGGTAGAGTGAGTGAGCTCGGCCCTGGAGAGACATGCTCGCTCGTCACTGTGTCGGAGGAGCTGTCTACAGAAAACCAAATGCATGTTTTCATGGCTCACTCTAGTAAATGGCTGGCAGGACCACCAAAGGATGACTGTGGAGATGTTATATTTTCCACCAAAATAAAAAAGTTTATAGTAGGAAAATTTCTACCATATGCCAGGGTTTAGATTTATACTTTAGAGGTAAGCACTTTATAAGAAAACGTGGAAGGACTTTTGAGAAAAGCAGAAACACGGTCTCCATAAGCGCTCCTCTCCGTCAGTGTTGGGGACTTTGAAAGGTTTCCCTGCTCAGGTTCCCCTGGGAATAAACACCAGATAGGGATTTGCTGAAGCTGCTCATCAGGTGAGCTTGTGGTCAGCCTGGACATCGTGCCTGGGAGGCATTCTGCATAACTATCCCATCCTGCCAACACATTTGGTAAAGATTCTTCATTTATGGCTGAGAGTGCCATCCTGTCTTCCAAACTCCGCTCATTTTGGGACATTCCTTGTGGGTTGCATTCCAAGTCACTTAAGTGTCAGCTGCTTACCTGTCAGTCTGCTTTCCTGGATAAATGTATTCTCACCCTTTGCTAAAACGCAGACATCCTTGAAAGATGTGTCTCCAATGATATCTCTGCCCAGCCAGGACAGCAGCATGGTCTCATGCTGTGACTCTCTGAGCAGGAGTGGCTGTGTGGAGTGACGTGGTGAGGTAGATGCTGGCTGGGCACCGGTGGTGGCTATAGCCTATGTGCAGGCCTTTGTGCTTCTGCTTTTGCTTGAAGGCAAAACGGTGATCATGCTTTTCCTAACACCAGAGTGTAGGGAGGAAAAAAAAGAGCCATTTATCTTAAAGAAGACATGTTTCAATAAAGCAGGAGAAGGGGAGCCAAGAACTCCAAAGGCCTCTTAGCTTATGGCCTCACCCTCCCTTTTAGAAGGCTTTTTAACTGAGCTAGAAGTTTTGTCAAACCACAGCAGCCCAGGGACCTGTATTAGAGGGTTCCCATACTAGCATTAGGGGGGACTTTCATTTGTTAAATACTGCAGAACTTCTCAGATCCTATGCATTCATAATTAAGACCTTTGGGTTCATAGTGCTTCTAGATTTCACAAATGAAATGAGTCACAGAGAGCGCAGTGCTAAGCTTAGTGACAGCAGGCCATCATGGCCCACCGAAGTCCCCAGCCCTCCGCTGTCTCAGAGGTGGGCTCTACGCTCAGAAATCTGAGCATATGGAAGCAGACATGAAACCCTCATTTTGAGCAGAATTTTTCAGGCCCACTCGTAGAGCCTAGCTAAGTTTACATGTCTCCCAGGCAATGATTTTATCTCCTCATACAAATCTAGCCTGTGCCTGCTCCTGGTCTTCACTTCCCAGGTCCCCAGCTCTCATTTTTCTTCACCTTGGAGCATGTCGCACGTGCAAACTAAGGGCAGACTGCCAAAACCTGTTTGTAGGTTCTACAATTCTTGATCTATTCTCTATTTATTCCATTCTCTCACACATAGCTGGGATAGGAGGGCATCCTTATCATGACTTCAGAAGAAAGATGTCACTTCCTGGAGGTCCCAACATCTCTGATTTTCTTACCTCCTTTAAATGTATGGATCAGCATGCTAAGAACCTGCTTGAAGCCAGGTTTACTACCCTTTATAAAAGTTCCATCCAGCTGCAAAGAAAGCCTCTGGAATATATTTGTGGTTCAAGTGGACGAAGTTAAATTGGATGCCAGTTAAATAATTATGCAATGCCCCTCTGAGAACTGAAGAGGGCCTGGAAGGCAGGATATCCCAATATTGGACTCTCTTTGCAGAAACTGTTTGCCTGCAGCCTGTGCCCAACACTCAGCAGACCCTCAGTGGGAGCCCACTTCATGCCAGGTGCTGGGTGAGGGCCCCTGAGAGGATGTGCGGTTCCATTCATTAGAGTTTCAGAAATCATCTTTATCTCTTTAGCTCATATGGCTTGCCTCAGACATCAATCAGAAAAATTAATTTTGCTCCTTAAATTAGAACTTGGGCATTTTGAATTAGGAAATCCTTCCTATAACTGGGTCTGTCAAACTTGTCACATTCAAATAAATTCAGATAGCAGGAAATTCCCCACTTTAACCATTGGGTGAAAAAGCTAGACACAAAAGGCCACAGCCTGTAGACTTCATTTGTGTGAGATATCCGGGATCAAGAGATGCCTGGAGGCAGAAAGTTGATTAGCAGTTGCCAGGGAACACAAGAGGGGAAACAGGGGACGCTGCTCAGTGATGAAGATGCTCCCATGACAGATGGCCATGACAGCAGATGACACAGCAGTAAATGCTACTGCTGCATTTTATAAGCAAAAATGTTTGGTTTTAACTTAAATTCTGTCTTCCAGGCAAAGAAGAATGTCACTTCTAACAAGTACCTCCCTCTCAAAGTTCTGTGACTTATTGAAAAAATAAATATAAAATGCTCAGTTCAGACTTGGCACTCAGGCTGCATTGAATAAAGATAAATAATAGATGCTACAGTACACTATATGCTGTAGTAACATGAGAGCAGGAGAGAGAAAGAATTCCCTAGCCTTTGGAGATTTGACTCAGCCAGGCTTGGGAAGAAGGGGGTCTGTGTGGAGACAGGGAGTGTATGACAAAAGTTCAGTTATAAGTAAGAAACAAGACTGGAAAAACATGGTGGCTGTCCATGCGACTTCGCATGTCAGGTTCTTTATGCACAAGAAAAGCAGCTTCCTTTTACATATCAAAATTGTCAGGCACCAGTAAAACGGGACCAGGAGAGGGTGTTTTACAGACAACTGGGAAACTCATTCTGCTGGGTTACAGGTTACGGTGGGTTGGCACAAAATAACAGGTTTCAGGCCAGAGCATGAATACATTTGCTTAAAATCAAGGCCAGAGCAAGACACAGGAGTCTGGCTGCTCCACCTGCTCAAATTGTTAAACATCTGGATGTGGAGGTTGCGGTAGCTTAAGAATTAGTGAGCAGCAGATGCCTGTCTTCTTGTGTGTGACAAGAACAAACACACTCTTCTCTTCAATCCACTAAACCATTTTATGTTTTTTGAAAATATGGTGGTTTATATTTTAAAAGAGCTAAGTTGAGGAATACAGGCATACAGACACACACAAAAACCACTGCAATTTCTAATCCTGCTGACTCCATATAATTACCCCTATACTATCATCTTAGCTTGGGAAAGTATGAGCTATGATGTTCACACAATGGTAACTCTTCCCACAGTGCACTTCTCTAACTATATCTCCATAGAGGAGAGTTATATGCCTTAGTCAAAAAAGAAAACTCATACTTACTGATAGATAAGTCATTTCTAATTTTTCCACTTGAATTCCTAGTCTTCAAGATTCTCTTTGACAGATAACTTTATAACCTTTATTTGAAAAAGTCTTTTTTTCTTTACAGCAAGAAGCCAAAACCACATCAAAGCACACCTCGCCATCAGAAGCCACTGACCTTGGCCTATGATGGAGACTTGGACATGTAACTTGAAAAAGGAATCCAAATGTAGACATCAACTGCTGCCTTAAACGCTTTCTCTTTTGTAGCTCTCAGACTTCTCAGTTCTTTGAGGAATCTCACGATGTGATACGTAGGGCAGAAACAAACACTGCAAAAGTAATAGTGCCCCAACTTCATTTGGACATGGAGTCAAGAATTACTGGGTCTGCCATTTTGTTTTCAAGTTGTTTGTGGGTGTGAGTGTTTTACTTTGTTTGGTTTTCCCAAGAGGCCTGAAAACCCTTCTCTTCCTGTTTGAAAATGAGAGGAAGAAAACATGAAGGATTTCGCACAGACTTGAGTAAACTTGATCTTCAGCCGCAAATTGACAATCCACGGGAAAGTCCAATGGAGGCGTTTACTGTAAATGGCGAGTCTGACACTGTATTGTTACGCACTATATTAGTGCAGAGTTCTACCCCCATACTTCAACATGAGTTTTCTAGAGTTTACATTGGTTCAAAAACCTGCAAGTTGGATTGCCTATTTTCATGAATACAGAGAGAATGGGTTACCATTTCAGAAGTTCTCTGAGTTTTTACCTTTAAATATTATATTTTATTTTGTAGCCAGGAGATGATGGCACTTTGTGGGCTGATCTGTTGAGACATAAGAGTGTGAGTTATAGCTGGACTAGAGTAAAATGGCTGGTTTCTGGATGAAATGTGTACTGAGTGTTACCAAGAAGTAGATGATTGTACTGGAGAATGAGGTAGACTATTTGATAATGAAACTGTATTTTAACAAAAACTTAGCTGTGTAGATATAGCATTAACCACACACAGTTGTAATTCAGTTTAATGTTGACCAAAATATGCTTTTGTAATTTCAATTTTCTTATCTGAATATTTATAAATTATTTTGAATTTAATTATCTGACCTCATTTAATATACATTGAACACCAATCCTGTTTGTAGCGAGTCTTGTTTTTATAAGGTTTCAATAATATCTAAAACAACACATTAAAAAGCTGAGACCATTTTATGAGCTAATCGTTTGTAATCCTGGATGTTGGAAGTAAGAAGGTGCCATTGTGTGCTATGGATTTGTCTTTATAACAAATAAAGTGCTCAAGAGACTGTAACACTGGCTAGTTCGTATTTATTTACTTCCAAAGCCCTGTGATTTGACAAAAAATGATTTAATACTCATTTCCCTGTGCCACCATTTTAAAGATTGGCAGATAAAATTACTGATTAAAAAAAAAAAAGACAGTGTCTCAATATGATCAAGTGTGCCAAGATAGAGGCATCAATCACAGAGACTGAGCAGCATGGAAAGAAGATTAATAACCGAGATGATATCAGACCAACTGACTACTGTAACCCTGGAAACTCTGATAACCTAAATGACCCAAAAGAATGAAGAAACTGTAAAGACAGAAATATGTGAAGAAGCAAAACAGGGTGTTTAGATGTACATGGTGAGATCTGTTAACTGTCATACAGATAGGTAAGCCTTTGATCTGAACCAATGCTACCCTGTTTTACAGGAAACAGGAAGTGAAAGAGATTACCTTACTACCAATCCTCTCAGAGCTGGGCTTTCTTTGTTTCATTTCTCTGAAATATAAACCAGGCTCAAAGTAGTTTGAGAGAGCCTAACTTGGAAACTAGCTCTAATACTGTCCTGATACTGCCTGTTACTGCCCATGTGACTCTTGACAGGAATATAAATTATAACCAAAGATGGGAGATAAAACTTTTTTTAAACATGCACATTAAGTATTAAAATCTTGGTATTCATTAAGCATCAAAATAAAAACTACCTTTGATTAGCACTTCACAGCACAGTCAGTACTGGGAATCAGGGTCATTACATATTTTCATTCATTACAGATTCAACTATTACAATACATATTGGATTTGCATTTATTTTAGTTTATTTTATTTGAATTTAGATTTTCGACATTTCTGACTTGGATAACATTGTTTCTCCAATAATACAAAAACTACACAAACGGTTTTATTTTAGATTTCTCACATTTTCTGCATATCATCATCAATATGGATCTAATAGATTCTATTTATTTATTAAAACAATATGTATTTATTGAACATCTGCCAAAAATTAGCACAGTGCTCAGTGGTACACTGCTGATTCAATAAATATAGTCTTTCTGACTTTCATAGTACTTTAAAACTATGCCACATAGATCCAAAATCAGGAACTCCAGCCTGCTGTAGAATAGAAAGCCAAGCATTGCCAAAAAAAAAGACATCCCATGAGCTGGCATCATTTCCCAAAGTTCATTCACCAGCTATATCAATACTTTACCTAGATGAAACATACTATCTGTAGAACAAAAGAATACTCTTACTCTATGTAGTTCTTTTGATCACAAAAGAAAATGTCTGAAGACAAGAAGTATAATACCGTTAAGTAAACACCGGCCTTGAGTCATCTAGCGTCTCCTTTCAACTCACGACGGTTATTAAGCTAAAGAAACAAAGCAATAATATGATTCCTAATGCCATATCCCTATACCCATATAGCAGAGCATCACTGAGACCTCCTGACAGAAACTGCTTCTTGTAGCAGGTAATGTACACAGAGGTCCACGGCTGGACATTGTAGAGTGAGAGGCTTTAAAGCCCTTAGTGGGCAGTCTTTCTCAACGTCTCCCCTTCCGTGTAACATTCAGAGACCTATGAGGAAGAGGAGGCAGAAAGATGCTAAGATCCAGAGGGAGTTGACGACTCCAAGGAAATGGTGTCCAGACACAGCAGGGCTGAGGCTCACAGGAAGTCACAGAGACTAGCAGGCTGCACAGCGCAGGCCCGCACAGACTCAAGCCAGAGGAGTCCCAGCGTGAAGACAGAGAAGTGCATGCAAAGTCCCACTTCTACTAAAGAAACCGTTTATGACTGCTACCTGCTGGGAAAGAGAAATCAGACTTCTTCAACAGAGTGTGACGAGATCTAGCAACTGCTCTCCAGGGCAGGCCACGGGCCAAAGAGTACTTGACAGAAACAAAACAGACTCTATTGTGGGTTTTTGTTGTGCGGTGTTGTGCTTCGGGGGTGTGTGTGTGTGCGCACGTGTGTGCACTTTTTGTTTGCCTACTGTGACCTTTGTTTGGTTGGTTGGTTTCTTTTCTTTTTCTTTCTTAGAAGGAGAAAAGGGGAGTGAAAAAAAATATGAAGTTGGATGGATAGAGTATGAAGGGAGGCCCTGGGAGGAGTTAAAGAAGGGGAAAGATTATGATCAAAATATATTGTCTGTACAAAAAATTAAGACAATAAAATCACATTTAATAGCGAAGCTCAGAAGACACTCATTCAGTTGTTTATCACTGAAAGTACACAGCACACATCCCATGTAAGCAGCTTGTAAAAATACTACATTTGACAGAAATAAAAAGATCTTTTATACTTATGGTTTAACCTTTCAAACTTAGAAATTTCACATATACATATGGATTTCTATCTTCCCTGAAAATTTCAGATTTTAGTTACAACTTTCATAGTAACAAACTGCTATTATTAACTGAATGCTAGCCAACTCTTCAGAAATGACATTCATTCTCATCCATCTAACAGGTATTTATGGAATATTTACTTTACACTAGACACTTTATTTTCTGAGCATAGCTTGGAGACTTAGACAAGAGACCTGATGGCTACTCTCATAAAACTTAGGGGACATAAAACCAAAGCATAAAGGAAGCATGCCTACCTGGTAGTGATGTCACAATCAAGACCATAAGGGCCAATAGGATCAGAAGAAATTTATGTAGGGGACAGTAGTTTGGATATGATTGTCAGGAATGTCGTGTAGGATGGCATTTTGCCTGGTGACATAGACTTGAGCACTACCTGAGGAAGGAGGTTCATAATCTAGGGGAGTGTTGTGGATGGATATTGATCTGAGAACAGCTAATGTCAAGGCCAAAAATAGGATCAAGCTTGGCGCTGATTCTATACACAATGAAACCCAGTAAGAATGGCAGTGTGCTTAATCCTCATTCAGAAGGACAAACAGGATAGACAGCAGAAGTAGAAGACAAGGAACAGGACAGGAGCCTTCCACAGAGAACCTCTGAAAGACTCTACCCACCAGGTTATCAAAGGAGATACTGACAATCATAGCCAAACTTTGGGCAGAGTGCCAGAATCCTTATGGAAGAAGAGGGAGATAGAAAGACCTGGAGGGGACAGGAACTCCACAGGGAGAACAACAGAGCCAAAAAACCTGGGCCCAGGGGAGCCTGCAGAGACCAATACTCCAACTAAGGACCATGCATGGAGAGGACCTACACTCCCTGTTCAAAAGAAGCCCATTGGTTGCTCAGTTTCCAAATAGGTTCCCTACTCATGGGAACAGGGGCTGTCTCTGACCTGAATTCAGTGGCTGGCTTTTTGATCACCTTCCCCTGGAGGGTGCAGTCTTGCCAGGCCACAGAGAAAGAGGATGCAGCCAGCCTTGATGAGACCTGATAAGCTAGAGTCCGATAGAAGGGGAGGAGGACCTCCTCTATCAGTGGACTAGGGAACGGGCATAGAGGAAAAGAGGGAGGGTGGATGGGACTGGGAGCACAAAAGGGAGGGGGCTGCAATGAGGATACAAAGTGAATAAATTGTAATAAATAAATATATAAATAAAATTAAATTTAAAAAAAAGAATGGCAGTGTGGACCTAGAAAGACAGCATGCGTTATCTTTTTTAATTTATTTATTTATTTATTATAGTTTATTCACTTTGTATTCCAGCTGTAGAGCCCTTCCTCATCCCTCCCAATCCTACTCTCCCTCTGTCATCTCCTCCCATACCCCTCCCCAAATCTATTGAAAGGGGAGGTCCTCATCCCCTTCCCTCTGAACCTAGCTTATCAGGTCTCATCAGGACTGGCTGCATTGTCCTCCTCTGTGGCCAGGTAAGGCTGCTCCCTCATCACGGGGAGGTGATCAAAGAGCCAGCAACTAAGTCCATGTCAGAGACAGCCCCTGTTCCCCTTACTAGGGTACCCATTTGGACACTGAGCTGCCATGGGCTACATTTGTGCAGGGGTTCTAGGTTATCTCCATGCATGGTCCTGGGTTAGAGTATCAGTCTCAGAGAAGACCCCTGTGCTCAGATTTTTTGGTTCTGTTGCTCTCCTTTTGGAGCTCCTGTCCCCTCCAGGTCTTTCTATCTTCCCCCCTTTTCCCTGAACTCTGCCCAAAGTTTGGCTATGAGTCTCAGCATCTGCTTTGATACCCTGCTGGTTAGAGTCTTTCAGAGCCCCTCTGTGATAGGCTCCTGTCCTGTGCTGTTTTCTCCCTCTTCCGACGTCTGTCCTATTTGTCTTTCTGAATGAGGATGGATCATACTACTTAGCAATTAAAAACAAAGAAATCATGAAATTTGCAGGCTACTAGATAAGATCATCCTGAGTGAGGTGACCCAGAAGCAGAAAGACACACATTATATATACTCACTTATAAGTGGATATTAGACCTATAATATAGGAAAAACATACTAAAATCTGTATACCTAAAGAAACTAAGCAAGAATGAGATATCTTTCAATGATGTTCACAAATCCTGTGTCTCAATGAGGCATCCCCCAAAGAGAATTTAATACTTTAATACTGCATTCCAGCAGTTCATGCATTCTGGTTCAGGAGCAAACAAAATGTGTGTGTTTGTATGTGTGTGTGTGTGTGTGTGTGTGTGTGTGTGTGTGTGTAATAGATTCAGAAGTTTGTTTTGTAATAAGTTCAATTAAAGCACAGCCAAGTCCAGTCATTTGCTTACAGGTTATCTGTGCTTCTTTAGAACCAGAGATAGTGGGACTCCTTGCATCTGAGATTCTGTGACCCACAAAGCTCAAGTTACATTTGGACTCCATAGAGAAACAATTACTGCCCCCTTTCCTTTTTTTCAGTTGTTGAAACATACAACTGGCAACTTCTGGTTGGTACTAGTCTCTTACACTTTTTCTGGCTCGCTCTCTCTATCTCTGTCTCCCTTTCTCTGTCACTCTCTTTATCTCTCAACCTTAACCTGTTATTTATTGTATATATTTAGATAATAATGTACTTTTTATTTTGTATTCATATTGAGATATTAACCCCATGAGGATAAAGATCTTAATTTTCTTCACTAAGGTATCTAAAATATTTGGCATATGATTGGTGCTCAAAGAACATCTGTAGAATAGTTGACTTGAATGAAATGTAGAAATCAACAGCATTCAGTGCATAGCCATAGTGAGTGGTTCATACTGTATTCTTAATGTGCTAGATGGCTGCAGGAGGCTTTCAAACAGTGGAGTAAAACAGTAAGGTCGGGCCACCCCTGGTCCTCCAACCTCAATACAAGGATGTTAGTGTGGCCCAGCTACAGCAGAGCTTCGCTGACCCGCTGACATGTCAGAGCACAATTTTACTAGTGCCTGATGTTCAGATGGTTTCTCTCGAATTTGAGAAAGGCCAAATCAAGTATGGCCTCATTCCTTGACACCATTGGGTAATGTGTTATCTTTTTCTGTGAATAAGATTAACAAATGCTGCAATTGGCAACCATCAAAATCTGTTAATATATGTTTTCCACAAAAGGAGAAAATTTGGAGCTACTCCTGAGGTTGTTTGTCTCATTAGAACAATTGATTAACATTTCCTGTGATCAAGATAGTGATATAAATGAATTCATAAATGCAATCCTGATGAACTGAATGAAGGATAGTGAAAAAGACTTAGGAAGGAACTCAACATTTATCTTCACATTTAAAGAATGGAGTCTCTTGTTGGAGGTAAAGGGAGAGGTAGTTGATACTTTGCTGTCTCAAAGATCCAAGTTACTTTAGTGATCCTTAGTGGAAACATGGCTAAAGATAAATATCAGCCTGTTGGTCTGATTCAGGAATACTATTTTACACTGAAAGCATGTACTTCACAAGAAAAATAAAATGGCTCTCCACATGTTGTGATACCTGAGCTTCTCAGGTGGGATTTTAGTCTGTGTTTACCAAAGTGTAGCCTTATAAATATCATTCTAGACGTGGTAATTAATCATGGAGTAGATTCACCTGCTACTCAACAGCCTAATTAAAACTATTCCTGAGTTCAATGTTGGGTTAATGACTGGGGAAACTAAGAAACTACAGGATTTAGCCACAGCGCAGTTATCATCTGTGTCCATGTGTAGACAAATCAAATAAATTTCTTAAAATAACACTTAGCTTTTCTTTATTGTTTATAAAGAAAAAGTAACAGACTTAAAGGATCACTTGCATCAGAAAGCAAATGCTATGATTTAGAGGTTTCCAAACGTCCCTGGTTCACTGGCCCTCAGGTCACCAGTAATACTTTTTTTTTTACTGCATTTGACAACCCCATGCCAGTTCTAACAGGCTTAAAATTTAGCCATGCCAAAAACAAAATCTTTTTTTAATTTTCAGTTTATTTTTATTAATGGCAGTTTATTCACTGTAGCCCCCTCTCTTGTCCCCTCCCAACCCCACCCCCTCTCTTCTTCTCCTATGCCCCTACCCCAGGCCAATGATAGGAGAGGTCCTCCTCTCCTTCCATCTGACCCTAGTCTATCAGGCCTCATCAGGACTGGTTTCATTGTCTTCCTCTGTAGACTGGTAAAGCTGCTCCCCCCTCAGGTGGAGATGATCAAAGAGCAGGCCAATCAGTTCATGTCAGAGATAGTCCCTGTTCCCATTACTGGGGAATCCACTTGGACACTGCGCTGCCATGGGCTATATCTGTGCAGGGCTTCTAGGTTATCTCCATGCATGGTCCTTGGTTGGAGTACCAGGCTCACAAAAGACCCCTTTGCTCAGATTTTTGGTTGTGTTGCTCTCTTTGTGGAGTTCCTATCCCCTCCAGGTCTTTCTATTTCCCCTTCTTTTGGAAGATTCCCTGCACTCTGCCCAAAGTTTGGCTATGAGTCTCAGCATATGTTTTGATACCCTGCTGGGTAGGGTCTTTCAGATGTAAGATGTTCAATCTTTATTCAGAAAGGCAAACAGGAGGGATAGTGAAAGAGGGAGAAAACAGGCAACAGGACAGGCGCCTATCACAGAGGGCCTCAAAAACAAAATCTTAATAATTCATGGCTTAAGAATGTAGTAAACTGTGACAATGGCCACTCTCAGCTGCTCCATCGTAGTATCGAATTCACACCCGAGTGGACGCAGGACTAGCCACAGGATTATCAACATGGATTGCTGCAGCCATGAATCATCTGAAGGTATGGGTGGGCATGGGAGCGTTAGCAGGCCTTCTGGTGTTGGTCTCCTTGGTTTGCCTGTGGTATATATGCAAGATTAGAGTCTCACAACAGTGTGATGCAGCCATGATCAATCAGGCCTTTACAGCCATTGAAGCAGGACATTCTCCCCAAGCATGGTTGGATACCATAAAAAGCTAAAATGATACGCTCAGGATGCGAGGCTAAGCACTGCACTCAGGGTCAGCCGCTTTGGACCTAGAGAAGAGCATGTCTGATGGCATGCGGGTTGATGCCCCAGGTCCCGCCTCTGAGAAAAAGGTATCGGACGGGTCTGATGCTCTTTGGGTGGATGACACCTAAATGAACATCTGTACAAAGTCCCAATTTATTTCTAATATCAGAGATCAGACCTCTACTCTTGCCTGATGCGTCTAAAACAAAAAGGGGGAACTGTAGAGAGCTGGGGAATGCTATGCCTTAAAGATGGAGCTGGTTTCTGCCTTCTACCTTCCCGATGGTGAGTGCTCTCTGTCACGAACAACTCCACATTTGGCTAAGGCTGAGGATCTGGCTTGCTTCCATGTATGTGGACCTATCTGCATTGCCCCCGTGGCACGCCTGGGTTGGCTACCCAGAGGCTATTTAAGCTGTGGGCTGGCTTTCCCCGGGGTCCGAGGATTGTTCAATGTTCCTGAATAAACTGCATTGAAAAAAAATGCAAGTAATAAATGCTTGAAAAGAGTTATAGAAAGAAGGAATTTGAAATAAATTCTATCTACATAAAAAAAAAGAATGTAGTAAACTTTAAAAAAAAAACACCAATAAATTAAGAGAAAATTACTACCTTATTTAACTTTCAAACAACCACAATTTTCAAATTTCTAGACACCTAAGTGACTGTGGGCTCCTGCAACCTTCCAGGCCTGACAATGAGACTGGCCACTGCCACCTCATTTCCTGCTCTCTATTGATTTTCATCACAGCGATCAATGATAACCAGCTTCATAAAGACGTGACATCATTGTAAGAAATGTGCTGTAATCCCATGTTGAAATATGAACTGCCTCAAGCCTGTAGTTTACAACAATCTGACAGATGCTCTGTTTTTCTGTGTTATCCTCATAAATTTAAAACTGTGGATATAATCCTCAAGAGATTTTTGATACATAGCAAATCAGAACTATATTTCTGGGTGGCTGCAAGTGCATTATGGTGTCAGATACCCATGTCGATTTTCTAGAAGATTGTTTTTCATCTGAGGAATGAATGACTGCTTAAGCCTCATTTTTTGTTCATAAAAATACAACTTCAATTTATTTCTCAAATTTCCAAATATCTCTCTATCAAAACTATTGATTTGCTACATATTCAAAACACAAAGGGAACAATAAAGGCATGTTTTATACCTAACCACTCACCCTTCATAAATGAGTTGTATGCAAACCTTTTATTGAGGTTTACCTTAACATGGAAAAACATGCTTGTTTCTCCCCCGTTTCCCTGCTGCTGCACCCTCTAGAGCACAACAAGTTTGCAGCACAACCACAGGTCCTGGTTGGCTTTCTATTTAGATGAAAAAACATGAACCCACTTGAGGGATAAGGGGTTTATTTGGACTATGGCTTATAACTCATCAAGAGAGACCAAGGCAGGAAGTCAAGGCAGAAACCTGGAGGCAGGAACTGAAGCATGGACAACTGCCAGCCTATTGGCTTCCTACTTCTGATCTGCTCAGCTATCTTTCTTACACAATAAAGAGCCATTTGCCCAGAAGTGGCACTGCCCACAGAGGGCTGAACCATCCCACATTAACCACTCATCAAGAGAATGTCTTCACAGGCTTGCCTATAGACCAGTGTGATGTTGGCACTTCACCAACGAAGTTCCTTCCTCCCAGGTAATTCCAGCTTGTGTTAAGGTGAAGAAAAACAACAGCATAGTATATAACAGAAAGGTGACATGAGAATGTTAATGTAGAGCAAGATATAGAATATCATGAGAAACTGCAGAGTTGGGCAAATGGGACCTAAATAATTAGGGGAAGCTACTGAAATCAGATGGATCCAAAGCCATTAGTATAAAGGTAATTTAAGAACATTTTAGGGTTAGCTCCATGGTAGAGTACTTGTCCGGGAGGCATAGAGGCCTTGGGATTTAGACCTACCTCTTCTTTTTTAATCAGTGGCTGGAGGGATAGCGAAGAGATTAAGAGAGCTTGCTGCTATTGCAGAGGGCCCTAGTTCAGTTCCCAATACCCCCTCCAAATCCAAAGTATCCAATGCCCTCTTTTGGACTCTTTGGGCACCTACACTCACATGGCATACACTCACATACACATAAATAAAAGTAAAATTTTAAATGTAAGGCAAGGTAAAAGTAAAAAGACAAAAAAGATTATGAGTATAAAATTTCAAAAATTATGCATATGTATATACAAATGTATGTGTACATGTATGCAAACAAATGGACACATATGTATTCTGTGCATTTCTTTTTAAATTGAGTTTTAGGTTAGCACTGAGATAATGGCTTTCATTACATCATTACAACTTGCTGTAATTTGCTCCCTTTCCTCACTCCTTTCCCTTCTACCCTGCACACCAGGCTGTCTTCCTCTAGTTAGTCCTCCTGTTACTTTCTTCTTACCTCAATTCCAGTTCCCACTCTATTCCTTCACTCCTCCCTTAAGATTGTTCCTCTTTTCTCATAATTCTTTTTCCAGCTTCATGACCCCCAAAGACACACACACACTGTACACACAAAGACATGCATAATTTTAAACTTACATAATTTTAAACTTAGGTTCTGCATATGAGAGTAAACATGCAGTATTTGTCTTTCTGAATCTGCCTTATTTTGCTTAATGTAATGATCTCCAGTTGCTTTCATTTCTCTACATTTGCCATGTTTTTGTTTATCCTTTTGTGGTTTATTTTTGAGATTATAACTTAATCACAAATTTTCTCCCTTCTCTTCCATCCCTCCAAACCTTCCCATACACCCTACCCCATTCTCCTTCAAATTCATGGCCTCTTTTCTTCGTAATTGTGACTGCTTGTATTATGTGTTTGTATATACATATATAGTCCTAAATATAACCTGTTTTGTATGTTTTCAGGAATAATTATTTGGCAGTGGGTAACCAATTGATATGCTCTCCCCTCAGGAGGACCATCTCTCCACTCCCAGCTTTCCTCGGTTGCCTACAGTTCCTTGAGTGGTCTGGAGCCCCTTGGGTGTTTCCTCATTCATTTGGTGTGTCCACTGATGCCATCCTTGTTCAGCTCAGCTTTGGGAAGTCATGTCGCTGCGGCTTCATGGTGTGTCTCCTGGCAAACTACCTGATCCTCTCACAATCTTCCCACCCTCTCTCCTGCAATGTTCCCCGAGTGTTAGCTACAGGAGTGTTTAGTAGATACATCAATTGGAGACAGGTCTCTGTGACTCTACATTTTGATTGGCCGTGTTTTCTCTGTTGCAAAAAGGAGTTTTGTTGATGGCAAAGAGAAGTTTACTTTTCTTTACAGGTACATTGCACATATGCTCCTTTTCTTTTTTTTTTTTTTTCTTTTTTTTGTCTTTACCTGTGGATGGATACCTGGGATGTTCCATTTCATTGTTACCAGCACAACAATAAACAAGATTTCCCACACTGTGTTTGCTCAGAGGGTTTTAGATGCATACCTCAATGGTATAGCATAGTTGGCTGGGTACTTACATTTTCAGTTTTATTAGGAAACACCCTGCTAGTTTCAGTTGTTTTTATACAGTCAGCATTCCTACCACTACGGTATATATATGGGTTCCTTTTTCCATAGCATCTTTGTCACCACTTGACATTTGTTTTCTAGCTGACAGTGCTGACTGTGATGATTCAGACTCTCAAATGCAATTAATTTTTATTTTCTCTAATAGCTAAGGATGAAAAACATTTCCAAGTTTTTACTGACTGTATTTCTTCTTTTGAGACTTGTCTATTCAGTTCATCAACTTATTAGATATTAGATACTGATTAGATATTTTGTGAGACTAGGTGTGAAATCTTTGCAGTTTTTTGTATTCAAAATATGAATATACTGTTTAATGTACAGCTAGCATTTTTCCCATTCTGCAGGCTGCCTTTTGACTAATCATCGTGTATTTTCTGTGTAAACATGTCTTCGTTTAATGTAAACTCATTTGTCAACTCTCAAGATTGTTTCTGGTGCTATTGAAGTCCTGTTCATAAAATCCTCATCAATGTCTCTGTTTTGAAGTATTTTATGTATGTTTTCCTCTAGAAGTCTCACAGTTCCAGGCCCTACATCAAGTCTTTGATCCATTTAGATGGATGCTTATGTAGGGTAGGACACATGGATCCAGTTTCTTGCTTCCATATGTGGAAATCCAGTTTTTCCAGCACCATTTTTTTTTCTTTTTACTTTTTACAGTTTATTCACTTTGTATCTCAGCTGTAGCCCCCTCCCTCACCTCCTCCCAATGCCAACTTCCCTCCCTCATCTCCTCACATGCTCCTCCCCAAGTCCACTGATAGGGGAGGTGCTGCTCCCCTTCCATCTGACCCTAGACTATCAGGTCTCATCAGGACCGGCTACAGTGTCTTCCTCTGTGGACTGGTAAGGCTGCTCCCCACTCAGGGGAAGGTGATCAGGGGAAGCCACTGACTTCATGTCAGAGACAATCCCAGATCCCCTTACTAGGGAACCCACTTTGACACTGAGCTGTCATGGGCTACATTTGTGCATGGTTCTAGGTTATCTCCATGCATAGTCCTTGGTTGGAGTATCAGTCTCAGAAAAGACCCCTGTGCCCAGATTTTTTGGTTCTGTTGCTCTCCTTGTGAAGCTCCTATCTCCTCCAGGTCTTTCTATCTCCTCCTTCTTTCATAAGATTCCTTGAACTCTTCCCAAAGTTTGGCTATGAGTCTCAGCATATGCTTTAATACCCTGCTGGATAGAGTCTTTCAGAAGCCCTCTGTGGTAGGCTTCTGTCCTGTTCCCTGTTTTCTCCCTCTTCTGAGGTCTATCCCATTTGCCTTTCTGAATGAGGATTGAGCATCTTACCCAGGGTCTTCCTTCTTGTTTAGCTTCTTTAGGTATACAGATTTTAGTATGTTTATCCTATATTATATATCTAATATCCACTTAAAAGTGAGTGTATACCATGTGGGTCTTTCTGCTTCTGGGATACCTCACTCAGGATGACCTTTTCTAGTTCCCACTATTTGCCTGCAAATTTCATGATTTCCTTGTTTTTAATTACTGGGAGATTCCATCTTACACCCATCAGAATGGCTAAGATGCAAAACTCAAGTGACAACACATGCTGGAGAGGATGTGGAAAGGGGAAACCTCCTCCATTGCTAATGGGAATGTAAACTTGTACACCCACTTTGGAAATCAATCTGGTGCTTTCTCAGAAAATTAAGAATAGTGCAATCTCAAGATTCAGCTATACCACTCCTAGGCATATATCCAAAAGATGCTCAAGTATACAACAAGGACATTTGCTCACCCATGTTCGTAGTAGCTTTATTTGTAATAGCCAGAATATGGAAACACCTCAGATGTCCCTCAACTAAGGAATGGATACAGAAACTGTGGTACATTCTAGTACCATTTGTTAAAGATGCTGTATCTTCTCCACTGGATAATTTTAAGCTTTTTTTAAATTTTTATTTTTATATTAATTACAGTTTATTCACTTTGTATCCCTTCTGTAGCCTCCTCCATCTTCCCCTCCTAATTCCACCCTCCCTTCCTCATCTCCTCCTATGACCTTCTCCAAGTCCATGGATATGGAAGGTCCTCCTCCCCTTCCATTTCTATCTGGTCTTATCTGAACTGACTGCATGGTCCTCCTCTGTAGGACAAGGCTGCTTCTCCATCCAGGGAAGGCAGTTAAAGAGCTAGCCACTGAGTTCATGTCAGAGACAGTCCCTGTTGCCATTACTAGGACACCCACTTGGATACTGAGCTTCCATGGGCTACATCTGAGAAGGGGTTCTAAGTCATCTCCATTTGCATGGTCGTTGGTTAGAGTATCAGTCTCGGAAAAGACCTCTGAGCCCAGATATTTTGGTTCTGTTGCTATTCTTTGGAACTCCTGTCCTCTCCAGGTCTTACTATCCCTACCTTCTTTCCTAAGATTCCCCGCATTCTGCCCAAAGTTTGTTTATGAGTCTCATTTCAGAGGCCCTCCATGGTAGGCTCCTATCTTGTTTCCTGTTTTCTCCTTCTTCTACTGTCCTTCCCATTTGTCTTTCTGAGTGAGGATTGATCATCTTACCCAGGGTCCTTCTTCTAGCTCACCTTCTTTAGGTGTTCATATTTTTGTAGGTTTATCCTATATTATATGTCTAGTATCCACTTATAAGTGAATATATACAGTGTGTGTCTTTCTGTTTCTGAGATACCTCACTCAGGATATTTGACTTTTGACAAAGAAGCCAAAACCATATAATGGAAAAAAGACAGCATCTTCAACAAATGGTGCTGGCTTAACTGGATGTTTACATGTAGAAAAAAATGCAAATAGTCCATATTTATCACCCTGCACAAAACTAAAGTCCAAGTGGCTCAAAGAACTCAACATAAAATCAGCCACACTAAATCTGTTAGAAGAAAAAGTGGGGAAGAGCCTTAAACTCTTTGGTACAGGAGACAACTTCCTGAACAGAACACCAACAGCACAGGCTCTAAGAGCAACAATCAATAAATGGGACCTCATGAAACTGAAAACCTTATGTAAAGCAAAGGACACTGTCATCAGAACAAAATGACAGCCCACAGACTGGGAAAGGATATTTCTTTCAGATTTGTTAAAATGAAGTGGCTATAACTTGTACTTTTATTTCCGAGCCCTCCAAGTCATTCTATTGGTCTACATGTTTGCTTCTGTACCAGTAACATGGTATTTTCTTCTGCTTTTCCACTGAGACTTATAATGTAATTTGAAATTGGACATTGTGAGACCTTCATCAATGCAGGTTGCTTGAAGTATTTAGGGTCATTTGTGGTTCCATGTGAATTTAATGATTGTTTTATTTTTCTGGTTCTGTGAAGAATGCCATTGGAATTTTCATGGGGATTGTACTGAGTGCTTTCAATAATGTAGGCATTTTTACATTAATTCTGCCTATTATGACTTTGAGAAGTTTTCATCTTTTATTGTCCTCTTTCATTTCTTTCTTTAGAATCTTGTCATTTTGCAGAGGAACCACACCTAACCAAAGGGTTAGGTTTATCCCTAGGTATTGTGAGTGGGACTTTCCACCTCCAATTTCTTTCTTGATTCATTCATTACTAGTAAACAGAAAATGTGCTGATTTTATACATTGATTTTATGTCCTGCTACCTTGCTGCAAGTGAAGAGAAGGTGAGCAGCTGGCCCCAGTCCAGGTTTTGGAGACAGCACTTTGGGGTTTTCCCATTTACTATGATTTTGACTACAGCTTTATCAGAAGGAGCCTTTCTTGAGCTGAGGTATGCCCCTTTAGTCCTAGCTTCTTTGCTGCTTTTCTCATCAAAGGATGTTTGAATCTTGAAAGCTTTTCTGCATCAATTGAGATTATCATGTGACTTTTGTTCTTAAGGCTATTTTTGTACTGACTTACATTTATTGATTTTAGTATAAAGAACCAAGGTCATATTCTCTGAAATGAATGTAATTTGATCATAGTGTATGATCTTTTTAAAAAATAAATTTCTATTAGTTTCTTAAAAAAAATAATAACATGTATTTTGATCAATTCACCCTGAAGTGCTTTTCTTAAATCCCTCTAGATCAACCCAACCTCGACTCCTCAACTTCATGTCCTTTTCTTTTTTTAATAACTCATCAAGTCCATCTTGTGCCACTTCTAACTCTTTTTTTTTTTTTCAATACAGTTTATTCAGGAACCTTGAACAATCCTCGGACCCTGGGGAAAGCCAGCCCACAGCTTAAATAGCCTCTGGGTAGCCAACCCAGGCGTGCCACGTGGACAATGCAGATAGGTCCACATACATGGAAGCAAGCCAGATCCTCAGCCTTAGCCAAATGTGGAATTGTTCGTGACAGAGAGCACTCACCATCGGGAAGGTAGAAGGCAGAAACCAGCTCCATCTTTAAGGCATAGCATTCCCCAGCTCTCTACAGTTCCCCCTTTTTGTTTTAGACGCATCAGGCAAGAGTAGAGGTCTGATCTCTGATATTAGAAATAAATTGGGACTTTGTACAGATGTTCATTTAGGTGTCATCCACCCAAAGAGCATCAGACCCGTCCGATACCTTTTTCTCAGAGGCGGGACCTGGGGCATCAACCCGCATGCCATCAGACATGCTCTTCTCTAGGTCGAAAGCGGCTGACCCTGAGTGTAGTGCTCGCATCCTGAGCGTATCATTTTAGCTTTTTATGGTATCCAACCATGCTTGGGGAGAATGTCCTGCTTCAATGGCTGTAAAGGCCTGAATGATCATGGCTGCATCACACTGTTGTGAGACTCTAATCTTGCATATATACCACAGGCAAACCAAGGAGACCAACACCAGAAGGCCTGCTAACGCTCCCATGCCCGCCCATTCCTTCAGATGATTCATGGCTGCAGCAATCCATGTTGATAATCCTGTGGCTAGTCCTGCGTCCACTCTGGTAGAATTTACTGTGACAATGACCACTCTCAGCTGCTCCATCGTAGTATCGAATTCTCCAGTCCAATTACCTAAAATATAGCTAGACAATTGTTTAGACAGATTTGCAGCACAGGAAAAATTCTCATGTTGTATGCTAGTGACAAAGTCCAGCATACTTTCATTGACAGCCAGGTTGAGCGATTTGCCATAGGGTATCAATTTGCTCCTGCAAGAGGTCAATCCTCTGATTGAACACCATCAAGCTTCCTTTTAGTTGAGCATTAATTCCTTTATGTACAACTAAGGCATGAGCTACATTGGCTAAATGATTATTCAGGGTCTGAGCAGTCTGCCTAGTATGACTCATGGCTAATGCCCTGGTGGTAGCTCCAACAGCCGCCAATGAGATGGTAGTAACAATGGTGGCTGTAGTTCCAAGATCCCTTTTCTGTCTGAAGAGAGTCATAGCGTGAGGGGCATCAATGGGCACAGGCACCCAGTGAGGCATGCGAGTAACCAGGGCATACCTAAATTTACTGGAATTCCAGCATTGGGCAAAAAAGCAAGTATCATTACCACAATTACTTGGCTCTATCTGGCTAATAATGAATAAAAATGGGGGATATAGACAAACAGGTGTGGGCTTATAGGAAATATTATGAGAAGCCTTAACCCCTCGTTGGAACATCCTGCGTCAGTTCTAGAACTAGCAGTGGTGGTGTCCGAGGTCTGAGTAGGTTCAGGAGACCATTGCCCCCAGGGGCGAGACGTGCTCCATGCCAATTGACTAACTCCATGTTTTCCTCCAATTTTGAAAGTCATTTAAGGTTCTTAAATTATTTTTTCCCTTTTTTTTTAAAATTTTTCATCAATTACACTTTATTCATTCTGCATCCCCCCATAAGACCTCCCTCCTCCCCTCCCAATCCCACCCTCCCTCCTCCCTCTGCTTGCATGCCACTCCCCAAGTCCACTAATAGGTGACGTTCTCCTCTCCTTTCTGATCTTAGTCTGTCAGATCACATCAAAAGTGGCTGCATTGTCCTCTACTATGGCCTGGTAAGGCTGCTCCCCCCCAGAGGGAGGTAATCAAAGAGCAGGCCAATCAGATTATGTCAGAGGCAGTCCCTCTTCCCATTACTATGTAACCCAATTGGACTCTGAACTGCCCTGGGCTACATCTGTGCAGGGGTTCTGGGTTATCTCCATGAATAGTCCTTGGTTGGAGTATGAGTCTCTGGGAAGTTCCCTGTGTTCAAATTTTCTTGTTCTGTTGCTCTCCTTGTGGAGACCCTGTCCTCTCCAGCTCTTACTATTTCCCAGTTCTTACCTAAAATTCTGTTCACCTGCCCAACAGTTGCCCATCCGGCTCAGCATCTACTTTGATAGTCTGAAGGGCAGAGGCTTTCAGAGGCCCTCTGTGGTAGGTTCCTAGGTTGTTTCCTGTTTTCTTCTTCTTCTGATGTCCATCCTCTTTGCCTTTCCAGATGGGGATTGGACATTTTAGTTAGGGTCCTCTCTCTTGCTTAGTTTCTTTAGATGCACAGGTTTTAGTGGGTTTGTCCTATGTTGTATGTCTATATGAGTGAGTACATACCATATGTGTCTTTTTGCTTCTGGGACAACTCACTCAGGATGATCCTTTCCAGATCCCACCATTTACCTGCAAATTTCATGATTTCCTTATTTTTCATTGCTGAGTAATATTCCATTGTGTAGATGTACCACAATTTCTGCATCCATTCTTCAGTTGAGGGGCATCTGGGTTGTTTCCAGCTTCTGGCTATTACAAATAAAGCTGCTACAAACATGGTTGAGCAAATGTCCTTTTTGTGTACTTGAGCCACTTTTGGATATATGCCCAGGAGTGGTATGGCTGGATCTTGAGGAAGCGCTATTCCTAGTTGTCTGAGAAAGCGCCAGATTGATTTCCAGAGTGGTTGTACAAGTTTACATTCCCACCAGCAGTGGAGAAGGGTTCCCCTTTCTCCACAACCTCTCCAGCATGTGTTGTCACTTGAGTTTTTGATCTTGGCCATTCTCATGGGTGTAAGGTGAAATCTCAGGGTTGTTTTGATTTGCATTTCCCTAATGGCTAGTGAGGTTGAGCATTTCTTTAAGTGCTTCTCTGCCATTCGGTATTCCTCTACAGAGAATTCTCTGTTTAGCTCTGTTCCCCATTTTTTAAGTGGATTACTTGGTTTGCTCCTTTTCAGCTTCTTTAGTTCTTTATATATACTGGATATGAGTCCTCTGTCAGATAAAGGGTTGGTGAAGATTTTTTCCCAATCTGTAGGCAGTCGCTTTGTTTTGATGATGGTGTCCTTTGCTTTGCAGAAGCTCTTCAGTTTCATGAGGTCCCATTTATTGATTGTTGCTCTTAGAGCCTGTGCTGTTGGTGTTCTGTTCAGGAAGGCTTTCTCCTGTACCAATGAGTTCTAGGGTATTTCCCACTTTTTTTTCAACCAATTTAATGTGTCTGGTTTTATGTTGAGGTCTTTGATCCACTTGGACTTCAGTTTTGTGCAGGGTGATAAGTATGGATCTATTTTCATTTTTCTACATGTAGACATCCAGTTGAACCAGCACCATTTGTTGAAGATGCTATCTTTTTTCCATTGAATGGTTTTGGTGTCTTTGTCAAAGATCAGGTGTCCATAAGTGTGTGGGTTTATTTCTGGGTCCTCTGTTCGATTCCATTGATCTATTTCTGTTCTGTTCTGTTCTATTTCTGTTTCTGTTCTGTTTCTATGCCAGTACCATGCAGTTTTTAAAACTGTTGCTCTATAGTACAACTTAAGATCAGGAATGGAGATACCTCCAGAAGATCTTTTATTGTAGAGGATTGTTTTAGCAATTCTGGATTTCTTGTTATTCCATATGAAGTTGAGAATTTTTCTTTCCAGGTCTGTAAAGAATTGTGTTGGTAATTTGATGGGCATTGCATTGAATCTGTAGATTGCTTTTGGTAAGATGGCCATTTTTACTATGTTAATCTTGCCAAGCCATGAGCATGGGAGATCTTTCCATCTTCTCATATCTTCTTCTAATTCTTTCTTCAGAGATTTGAAATTTTTTTCATAAACGTCTTTGACTTCCTTGGTTAGGGTTACTCCGAGGTACCTTATGTCATTTGTGGCTATTGTGAAGGGTGTTGTTTCCCTAATTTCTTTCTCAGCCCTTTTGTCTTTTGTATACAAAAGGGCTACTGATTTTTTTGAGTTAATTTTGTATCCGGCCACTTTGCTGAAGGTGTTTATCAGCTGTAGGAGTTCCCTGATAGAGTTTTTGGGGTCACTCAGGTATACTATCATATCATCTGCAAATAGTGATAATTTGACTTCTTCTGTTCGAATTTGTATCCCCTTGATCTCCTTCAACTGTCTTATTGCTCTAGCAAGGACTTCCAGCACTATGTTGAAGAGATATGGAGAGAGTGGGCAGCCTTGTCTTGTCCCTGATTTCAGTGGGATTGCTTTAAGTTTCTCTCTGTTCAGTTTGATGTTGGCTATAGGCTTGCTGTATATCGCCTTTACTATGTTTAGATATGTGCCTTGTATCCCTGATCTCTCCAATACTTTAAACATGAATGGATGTTGGATTTTGTCGAAGGCTTTTCCAGCATCTAGGGAGATTATCATGTGGTTTTTTTCTTTCAGTTTGTTAATATGGTGGATCACATTGATGGATTTCCATATATTGAACAACACCCCTGCATACCTGGGATGAAGCCTACTTGGTCATAGTGGATAATATCTTTAATGTGTTCTTGGATTCGGTTTGCAAGTATTTTATTAAGTATTTTTGCATCAATGTTCATAAGGGAGATTGGCCTGAAATTCTCTTTCTTTGTTTTGTCTTTGTGAGGTTTAGGTACCAAGGTGACTGTGGCTTCATAGAATGAGTTTGGTAATGTTCCTTCTGTTTCTATTTTGTGGAATAGTTTGAAGAGAATTGGTGTTAGCTCTTCTTTGAAGGTCTGGTAGAATTCTGCGCTGAAGCCATCTGGTCCTGGGCTTTTTTTGGATGGGAGACTTTTGATGACCACTTCTATTTCTTTGGGGGATATAGGTCTATTTAGTTGATTTACCTGGTCCTGGTTCAGCTTTGGTAAGTCAAATCGATCAAGAAAATTGTCCATTTCATTTAGATTTTCAAATTTTGTGGCATATAGACTTTTGAAGTAAGTCCTAATGATTGTTTGGATTTCCTCAGTGTCTGTAGTTATATCCCCCTTTTCATTTCTGATTTTGTTGATTTGGGTGGTGTCTCTCTGCTTTTTAGTTAGCTTGGCTAAGGGTTTGTTGATCTTGTTGATGTTCTCAAAGAACCAGCTCTTGGTTTCATTGATTCTTTGAATTGTTTATTTGTTTCCAATTGATTGATTTCAGCCCTGAGTTTGATTATTTCCAGCCGTCTACTCCTTCTTGGTGTGTCTGCTTCTTCTTTTTCTAGGGTTTTTAAGTGAGCCATTAGGGTGCTTGAATGAGCTGTCTCGAATTTCTTCTTGAAGGCACTTAGTGCTATGAACTTTCCTCTTAGCACTGCTTTCATTGTGTCCCACAAGTTCGGGTATGTTGTGTCTTCATTTTCATTGATTTCTAGAAACACTTTAATTTCTTTCTTTATTTCTTCCCTGACCCAGCTGTCATTTAGTAACAAGTTGTTCAGTTTCCATGTGTGTGTAGGCTTTTTGTTATTTCTGTTATTGTTGAGGTCCAGCTTTATTCCATGGTGATCAGACAAGATACATGGGATTATTTCAATCTTCTTGTATCTGTTGAGGCTTGCTTTGTGACCCACTATATGGTCTATTTTGGAGAAGGTTCCATGAGGTGCTGAGAAGAAGGTAAATTCTTTTGTGTTTGGGTGTAAAGTTCTGTAAATGTCTCTTAGGTCCATTTGATTCATGACCTCTGTCAGAGACATTGTTTCTTTGTTTAATTTCTGTTTTGTTGACCTGTCCTTTGTTGAGAGTGGGGTGTTGAAGTCTCCCACTATTAATGTGTGTGGATCTATATGTGCTTTAAATTTTATCAATGTTTCTTTCACAAATGTGGGTGCCCTTGTATTTGGGGCATAGATGTTCAGGATTGTGATGTCTTCCTGGTGGAATTTTCCCTTGATGAGTATGAAGTGTCCTTCCCCATCTCTTTTGATTAATTTTGGTTGAAAGTCTATTTTATCAGATATTAGAATGGCTACTCCTGCTTGCTTCTTGGGTCCGTTTGCTTGGAAAGTCATCTTCCAACCCTTTACCCTCAGGTAATGTCTATCTTTGTGTCTTAGGTGTGTTTCTTGTATGCAACTGATTTCTGGGTTTTGTTTACGTATCCATTCTGTTAATCTGTGTCTTTTTATTGGAGAGTTGAGTCCATTGATGTTGAGAGAGATTAATGACCAGTGGCTGTTAGATCTCTTGATTTTGATGTTGGCTGTGGTCATCAGGTTGTGTGCTTGGTTGCTTTTTGTTTTACTGAAGTGAGGTTATTTATTTCCTGTGTTTTCTTGAATGTAGCTAGCTTTCTTGGGTTGTATTTTCCCTTCCAGTGTCTTCTGTAATGCTGGATTTGTTTGTAGGTATTGTTGAAATTTGTTTTTGTCATTGAATATCTTGTTTTCTCCATCTATGAGGACTGAGAGTTTTGCTGGGTATAGTAGCCTGGGCTGACATCTGTGTTCTCTTAGGGTCTGCATGATATCCGTCCAGGCCCTTCTGGCTTTCATAGTCTCTGTTGAAAAGTCAGGTGTGATTCTAATGGGTTTGCCATTATATGTTACTTGGCCTTTTTTCCTTGCAGCTTTTAGTATTTTTTCTTTGTTCTGTATACTTACTGTTTTGATTATTATGTGGCGGGAGGATTTTCTTTTCTGGTCACATTTGTTGGGTGTTCTGTAGGCCTCATGTATTCTAATTGGCCTCTCCTTTAGCTTGGGGAAATTTTCTTCAATGATTTTGTTGAAAATATTTTCTGGGCCTTGGAGAAGGGAGTCTTCTTTTTCCTCTATACCTATTATTCTTAGGTTTTGTCTTTTCATATTGTCTTGCATTTCTTGGACGGTCTGTGTCAGGAATTTTTCGGATTTAACATTTTCTTTGACAGATACATCGATTTCTTCCATTTTATCTTCTACACCTGAGATTCTTTCTTCCATCTCTTGTAGTCTGTTGGTTATGCTTACCTCTGTAGTTCCTGTTTTCTTCCCTAGATTCTTCCTTTCTATTATTTCTTCCATTTGTGTTTTCTTTAATTTTTCCAATTCTATCTTCAGGTCTTGAGTTGTTTTGTTTACTTCCTTCACCTGTCTGATTGTACTTTCCTGTTTTTCTTTTAGTTCCTTCAACTCTGTTTCTATCATTTCATTCAGTGTTTTAAGCATTTCCTTTCTAAAGGCCATAAACTGTTTGGCTGCAGCTTCCTCTATTTCTTTACGGATGGCAATATTCTGTTTGAGTTTATCTTCCTCTATGTCTTCACGAATCTTATTTGTTTCCTCTGTTATCATCTTCATGAGCATACATGTTAGGTCATCTTCTTGGATTTCAGTTATGGTGGGGTGTCCAGGGCTACTTGCCCCTGGGTAACTGGGTTCTGGAGATGCCATAGTGCTCTGTCTTTTGTTGCTTGAGCTTTTACGCTGGCCTCTACCCATTGTGTTATCTTAGGTGTTTGGGGTTATTTTCTAGTGGTTCCTGGGGATCCTGTCACTTCTAACTCTTAGGTCTGGAGATATCCACTGGATATTAGTCAAAACACACTGGAAGAAAACTCACTCTATATTCATTAGGAAAAGTGACCTATAGTTCTTCAATGAGGAATTCTGCTTCACTGAATTCTCGTCAGGTTTTTGGTAGCAGGGTGATGCTGGCTTGGGGAAATGAGCATTGCTTCCTTGAGTTATAAAAACATTTTTTTAACTGAAATAAGACTCAAAAAGACAAATGTTGTGTTATTATCTCATATGAATGGCTATAACTTGATTTAAATATGTGTGTGCATGTGTGTCTCCTGACCATAGAAATAGGAAGAGCCATCTTAAGAAGGTGGAGGTAAAATGATGAGAACAATGGAATACACTCTCCATGAATGCAAAAGGGTGTATATTTAGAGAGACACAGGGAACCATTTCAAGAAAGGGCATTGCTGGTAGGTGAGGGAGGTTAGAAAAGTACAAATAAGAACAAACTATAGCTGACACTGAGAGGACTCTGCGGGTAAAGGCACCTGCTGCCAAGCTTCAGGAGCCCTCAGGACTCAAATGGTAGAGAGAACAAACAACTCAGAACAGTTGTCCTCCAATTCAGCCACTCCTGATGAGATCTGAAAGACTAGGATCAGAGGGAAGGGAGGAGGACTGGGAGAGGGACGTGAGAGTGGGGGAAGAGGGAAGGTGGGATTGGGAGGTGAGAAGAGAGGGAGGTACAGGGGGGATACAAAGTGAATAAAGTGTAATTAATAAAAGTAAAATTTTAAAAAAAGAGTTGTCCTCTGACCCTCCTACGCACCTTGGTGCATCGACACACACACATAACACAGAGACAGTAAATAAATAAATAAATAAATAAATGTATAAATAAATAAGTAATAAATAAAATAATAAGTAATAATAATAAATAATCAGTAATAAATAAATAAATGTTAAGGAGAAAAGATGTGTTTAAGAACAAGGTGGTGACAAGTAAGCACCAAAATAGCACAGGGAAGCTCACTGCTTTGTGCACCAGCTTTAAAAATAAACAGAAGCTGCTTCTCCGCCATCCGATGCTCCTCTGTTCAGGGTTCTCTGTTCAGCTCCGTACTCCGTTTTTTAATTGGATTACTTGATTTGATGCTGTTTAACTTCTTTAGTTCTTTATATATACTGGATATTAGTCCTCTGTCAGATATAGGGTTGGTGAAGATCCTTTCCCAAGCTGTAGCTGTTATTTTGTTCTAACTACAATGTCCTTTGCTTTACAGAAGCTTTTCAGTTTCATGAGGTCCCATTTATTGATTATTGCTCTTAGAGCCTGTGCTGTTGGTGTTCTGTTCAGGAACTTGTATCCTGTTCCAATGAGTTCAAGGTTCTTCCCTACTTTTTCGTCTAAGCAGTTTAGTGTGTCTGGTTTTATATTGAGGTCTTTGATCCATTTGGCATATCGAATGGCAGAGAAACACTTAAAGAAATGTTCAACGTTCTTAGTCATAAGGAAAGTGCAAATCAAAATGACCCTAAGATTTCACGTTACACCCATCAGAATGGCTAAGATCAACAACTCAAGAGACAACACATGCTGGAGAGTGGAGAAAGGAGAACCCTCCTCCACTGCTGGTGGGAATGTAAACTTGTACAACCACTCTGGAAAGCAATCTGGCGCTTCCTCAGATAACTAGGAATAGCGTTTCCTCAATATCCAGCTATACAATTCCTAGGTATATATCCAACAGAGGCTCAAGTACACAATAAGGACATTTGCTCAACCATGTTTGTAGCAGCCTTATTTGTAATAGCCAGAAGCTGGAAACATCCCAGATGCCCCTCAGTAGAGGAATGGATACAGAAATTGTGGTACATCTACACAATGGAATATTTACTCAGCAATAAAAAACAAGGAAATCATGAAATTTGCAGGTAAATGGTGGGACCTGGAAAGGATCATCCTGAGTGAGCTATCCCAGAAGCAAAAATACGCACACTGTATATATTCACTCATATAAACATATAATATAGGATAAACCTACTAAAATCTGTACACCTAAAGAAACTAATCAAGAGGGAGGAGTCATGCTAAAATGCTCAGTCCCTATCCAGAAAGGCAAAGAGGATGGACACCAGAAAAAGGACAAAAGAGGGAACAAGTCAGGAGCCTAACACAGAGTACCTCTGGAAGGCTCTGCCCTGCAGACTATCAATGCAGATGCTGAGGCTTATGGGCAACCTTTGGGCAGAGTGAAATCTTAGGAAAGAAGTGGGAAACAGTAAGATCTGGGGAGGACAGGAATTCCACAAGGAGAGCAACAGAACCAAAAAATCTGAGCACAGGGGTCTTTCCTGAGACTGATACTCCAAGGACTATGCATGGAGATAACCTAAGACCCCTGCACAGATGTAGCCCATGGCAAGTGGGCTACATCCAAGTGGGTTCCATTGTAATAGGAACAGGGACTGTCTCTGACATGAACTGTTTGGCCTGCTCTTTAATTACCTCCCCCCCCCCGAGGGGGAAGCAGCATTACTAGGCCACAGAAGACAATGCAGCCACTCCTGATGAGACCTAATTGACTAGGATCAGAAGGAAGGAAAAGAAGACCTCCCCTATCAGTGGAGGAGATACAAAGTGAATAAAGTGCAATTAATAAAGAATTAAAAAAATAAAAAATAAACAAAAAGGGTTCATGGGAGCCAGGCGCGGTGTTACATGCCTGTAATTCCAGCACTCTGGGAGTCAGAGGCAGGTAGATCCCTATGAGTTCGAGGCCACCCTGGTCTACAAAATGAGTCCAGGACAGCCAAGGCTACACAGAGAAACTCTATCTCCAAAAATAAATAAATAAATAAAAATTAAAAAAAAAAAGATTATTCAATGGGTAAAGTTCAATCCCCAAGATCCACGTGGAAGGGAGAGAACTGACTCTAACAAGTTGTCCTCTGATGTCCAAATGCGTACCCCACACATACATACATACATACATACATACATACATATATACATATATACAATTAAATAAGATACAAATAACACATAATTAAAATGAATGATTGCCTTGTTTTGTTTCTTAAGCAAGAAGTGAGAAAGTTTTGTGTTGAAGCTAGAGAAACAAATAGATATATTCTTGAAGAATAAAATGTGCCTGTAAGCCTGGGCTTTACTCAGAAAGACATGTCTCGCTTATGCCTCTTTTTCAGTGGGTCATGGCTTTATGTAGAACCTTTTAAGTTTATCAACCGTTCATCTCCACTGTATATTTCAAAATGACAATAACTACCATCATGTCCATGCTAAAATTCAGAGAAAATAAAAATGTTTTTAACACTGTATACTAATTCTAATTCCTTATCTTCCTAGTTTTCCCTTAAAATGATCTTTATTCCATTAATATATAGAAATCCCAAATATTTGATATGTTAGCTTCTTTGACATTAACTAATCTGATATTTCATTTTATATATTATTACCAACTTATTTATCTACCTTTAAAGACAGTGAGTAAATTTATAAATTTAAAAGTTTAATAATAGAACCTGAGGAAAAAAAAGAATATTAACATTTGTGACTTTGGAGGTTAAACTTTTTTTCTCTAAATCTCTTAGGCTGAACTTTGCAGTTCATGACAAATGGTAAGTGCATGCATCTCTAGAAATAAGTTTAAATAAAATGTTCTTGCAAGTAGTTTGTAGAAATTCTAGGCTTGTTGTATGGAGTGTAAGTGCAACGAAATAGATTTATTTGAATTCAGTTCAAATACAGAATTGATTTTCATTCCAAGCAGTTTTCTGAAATGTACATTATGGCTTTATTCAGTTGAACCTGTTATAGCACTTGATCCTCTCAGATGCTAATGGACCTGTTCCAGCTTTCCTGCATGTTGACTGAGCTTTGGTAAAATGACTCTCAATCCCATTCATACAGAAAACTAAGATGTCCTGTAATCTATGTTATGTATGTTAAAATACACGGATTTCTGGAGGTTAGAGAGCAAATAATGGGCTGCCCTGGCTATCCTAAGGAAGACAACCATTCATTCATTCATACAATTCTAAGAGTTATGTGGAAGGATAGTGTATTAATAGATGCTATGAGACTCTCTTTATAGTAAAAGAGAACATCATAGCCTCAAAGAAATGTGGATGCTTTCGTGTAACTCTCTTTATAGTAAAAGAGCAAGCAAGCCACGTGAGCAAGCAAGCCACGTGAGCAAGCTCATATAACCCTGCATGTGGTCCTGCCTCCAGACTCCCTCCACGACCTCCCGCAGTAATAGACTGTCACCTGCATAATGAACTAAGGCCCTTCCTCCCTAGCTTGTTTTTGGTCAGTATTTATCACAGTGATGCTTAAGCAAACCTGACACGCTGTGTTTGTTGATTTATTTATTTTTGAAAATATTGAATAAATTACATGATAGGAAATAATACTGAACTCACATAATTCTCCTTTTTGCCTTTTTCATATTTATCTTAGAAATTCTGCTATGTTTAAAATTAAAATGCATATAGAAACCTCTGTTTTCAACAATGATATGTTTGACCATTTTTATCAGTACTAACATTTCTCTTTTCTCTTTTTTAATATACTCCACTTTGGCCAAGAAGCATATTTGATTATATTCTCCAATGGGCATCCAGGCCATTAGATGTTGTCATCAATCAGTTGTCTAAAAAACATAAGCTTTGCTTTAGTCAGTATTTGGAAGAGTCTCTGTCATCAATTATCCCACCATTGAAATTACCTTTTCCCTATTATATATGGCATAAATCAGCCTAGTGTCTCATAAATAGATTGTATACATAAAACTTTTTTAACCACTTACCAAATCTGTAGAGCCCTTTATTCTCTTTCTCAATCCAAACTATCTGCTCTTTGGGACTTTACAGTGATATTCTAGAACTCTCGACTACTGATAAACTAGGTGAATCCCTTGTTACTCAGATCTACAGTTCCTCTTTTCTTGGATTAATCCATTATTTTACTTTCAAATACCTTGAATCCAGTTTCTTAGAAAAGCTATACGAAGCAGGGGTAAGGAACAGGAAGTCTGTGTGGCTCTGAAGTTGTTTTCTAAGAAGACTGGAATAGAGGCGACTTCATATTGCTGGCCTAAGTCGGCTGGGCGTCTCACATTTGGTTGCTTTCAAATTTTCATTTCTTTGAAAACTGCTCTGTTGCCACACTCAGTTTGGTCTGATGGCACCTAGGAAGGGTGATTTTATTCTATAATGCCTTGATTTTTCAGGAGCTCAGTGTCAGAGCTCAGTAGAAAACAACTTCCCATACATTTTATTTATTTCGCTCACATTGTCAGGCAGATCTGCACACTCAGACTATTGTAGAAATAAAAGCTGTACTTTGAGGTTAACATAAAAACATTTTGGTCTCTACCTTGATGTAGTTGTGCAGTCCACTTGAGCAAAGATGGCATTATGCTGTAAGTATATGCAAACAATTCTGTAGGAAACCTATGAAAAAGATGCAGCATAAGCTTGCAGCTGTATGTGTGAGCCAGTTTGGAAGCCACTAATCTAGCTCTGGGCAGGCTTTCAGATGAGTGCAACCCTAGCTGATATTGGAATTTCAGCACTATTAAACTCAAACCGGTATCACATCTAAAGATGCTCCCCAACCCATTGTTTTAATCCATTAATGCCTAAATTATTTTGTTATACAGCAATCAACTACTATACACAGGACAAAGTCTTTATAAACAGAAATGTACATAGTAATGAAATATTAAAATGTTCAATTTGAATCAGGAACAAAATGAAGAATCCTTTTATACCCATGAGTTTTCAATATCATACATAAAAAAGTGCCACCAGCCTAAGAAAACAGTGTGGAAAGTTAAAAATTGTTGCTGTGGTTTGTGTGAGTTCTTCCCAAACATGTGTGTGTCAAAAGCTTGGTTCACAATCCATGGTACTCCTGGTAAGTAACGGGATCTTCAGGAGGTGCAGCCACATTCAGCGTCGCCTCCTCATATATATGAGGGGCTCGGCCTCTGCTCTTTCTCTTTGCTTCCCAGTTGACATTAGGGTAGCAGCTTGCTGTGTTTACACTACACAGTAGCATCGCTTGCCTCACCCTGAAACCAAGGCAACAAGACTGTGTGGGCTGGATCTTCCAAAATCATGAAGCAAAATAAACACACCCTCCTCTTAAGGTAAATGTATAATGACTTTTTGTGCATGCAATGCGCTTGTTCATTTGTGCATGTGCAATGAACATGTGTGTGAGTCAAGTGGAGGCCACAGGACCCAGATGTCATTCTTCAGACACTACCCATCTTCTTTTTAAATCAAGGTCTGTCAGTGTTCCAATGTCTTCCAAGTAGACTAGCCTGACTGGCCAGAAAGCCTCTGTGCTGCTTCCCCGCCACTGCCTCTTACAAGGCGATGAATAAAGGACACCTCCAAGTGTGTCTTTACTGGTTTTTCCAGAGATGATTTTATCGTGAGAGTCCTAACACAAGAGAGGATCAGCTTTTTGAGGGACTCACAATATAACTTCACTGTTTGGAACTGATGAAAGGCAAGATGTGGCACCTACCTGAGGGTGAGACGCGGCGTGGACCCTGCCTCTGTTTTATTTCTGGTCACTTCGGTCATTCTCTTGCTTCCTACCCACCGTGTCGAAATTCACATGCTTTTTGGCTCCTAACAGCAGGACGTTCACCTTGCTGTGAAAGTTCTTAAGCCAAAATGACCAACAATAGGCAATTCAAAAGAATTAGCAGATGACTTGGGTTCACTGATGTCTAGTATGAAGACCAAAGAGCAGCGTGCTCCTGGTTTCCAGGAGAGGAATGAGGATCAGCGCCACTGTCAGCACGCCCTGTGGAGATGTGTTCTCATAGCGCAAAAGGCAAGAGTGGCCTCTGAGACTCTATCTTTCCTATTGGCACCTGTGGGCTTCACTTCATGTTTCTCCACACTCTCTGTGCTCCAGAAAAACGATGTGTCAGTGAGATTCCCTCACTCTCTAGGGTTAGTTGTATCCAGTTACTAAGCTAGGGGTAAAATTAGCGTGCATATGAGTCTCCTGGAAGGTTAGAATTTGTAGATCTTGATCTCATGGTGGCTATGAGATTATTTATATAAACATTAATTGGGATGAATATTTATTATCCGTGCTCTATGGAATCTAATGCAATAAATTGAGATAAAATATATTTAAGATAAACAATCTGTTTATGTGATGGATATCAACTTGGCAAGATCTGGAGCCACCTGGGAGATGAGGCACTGGGCACACTTGTGATGTATTCTCTAGCTTGGGTAAGTTTCTGGGCTAGCCTGTGGTAGACTACCATGGTTAGCTTCGCTGGTGTGTGGTAGATCCTCATCACTGTGGGTAGCAGTGGTTCCCTGCGCTGGGATTCCAGACTGCATGAACAAAGCAGTGATCGTAGCATGCCTCCACTGCTCTCCACTATCTGACTGGGAAAGCACTGTGGCCAGCGAGCCCCCTTCCCTTGCCACCAGGCCTTCTCTACCTGCCGCTGGGTCTTCTCCATAATGATGCACTGTGTAAGCCAGAATAAGGCCCTCGTTCTCTGGGTTGTTATTGACAGGTTATTTTATCACAGAAACAAGAAACTAAGACAAATTAATACTGATCTGTTGGACTTTGATAATAAAAGTTAAAGCAAAAGAATGCCCGTTCCCATCAGCTCTATTCAACATTGTATAAAACAATGTAAAAAGCTCTGTTCCAGCATGGGAAGAAACACTGAAGAAAGAGAAAATTCAACTGATATGGAAAAAAATAGCAAAACAGCATCCATCCTGTAACATAGAACAGTAACATCCTGTATACATAGAAAATCCACAAAATAATGAAAATGGAATGAAAATAATTTACTGATGTCTAAAAAACAAACTCAATACATAAATACATTTCTATGTGACAGATATAATTGCAAGAAGGTTTTCTTAGAATACCATTTACCTTAGCATTGAGATCCATTATAAACTCTCATGAATAAGATACCAACACAGAAAACCTCCAACACTAAGAAAAATTACAGTCCTCTAAATAAATGAGGCTTTCTATATTATGATCATCAGAATAGAAATGACACTAATTATCTCCAAATTGGTCTATAAATTAAAGGAAATCCTAGGACATGTTTGTTGTAAAATATATGTGAGAATGTGATTGCTAAGAATACAAAGTAAGTCTGCGAAAGAAAACAAAATTGGAGGAATTTTATTACCAGATATGAAAACTTTGTAGAAAGCTATACTAATTAGAACCATGTGGTGACACTGTAAGATACACTAATAAATTATGGAACCAGAATGAGGATCTGAAAGAGTCTATACTTCGACAGCCGCTTGATTTATCTCAAAGAGGACTCTCTAATACAACGTGGGAAGAAGTCCTTTCAGTAATTGATGCTGAGTCAACCAGATACTCATATCGAAAAATATCTAATCTTGACACATTCCTCAAACCATATGCAAAAATCAATTCCAGAGTGACTGTAAATCTAAATGTGATTAAAAGAAGCACTAAAACTTCTGGAAGAAAATATGCTAGACTTCCTCTATAAGCTTGAAGTTGGCAGACTTTAATTTGCCAGATATAAAAACAAAGTATAGAATAAATAAAAGATTGGTTAATGATTTACATTAAAATTTAAAATATCTATTAAGTAAAACATCATCAAAGAATATGGTTAAGCAAGTATCTATCGGGAGAAAAATTTACATATCCATATTATATGTCTATGTGTATACATATAATATATCAGGTAGACTACATGAAGAACTGTTATAAAGGAAAAATAAGACAAAATGAAAATGAGCAAACTGCATAGGTAGTTTTTTAAATGTAATTTGATTGTATTCATTTTGCGATGGGACCTTACTGGGAAGGCCTAGAACTCACTATGCAGACTGGATGGTCTTGAACTCACAGAGTTACACATGCCTCTACCTCTGAGTGTGGCTGAATAGATAATTTAAGAGAACACACAAATGTCCAATGCAATAAAAATCACTAGCTTACTTAAAAATATCGAGATTGAAGCAGAATAACTTAGCCCCATGTTAAGTGGTTATAATAAAGTTCAAATTTAAAATTAGAGATAATGTAAAATATTGATCAAAGTACAGCATAGTGGGAATCTTCATAGATCATTAGTTGTCAGCTGGTTTAGACACTTCAAGTAAATCTCAGAGCATTTGCTCATTAAGGTGTATAAAATTGTTTCTTATGACCCATTCATTATATTTTTATTATGGGTATCTACACAAAAATATATAGATATAAAAATAGATAGATAGATAGATAGATAGATAGATAGATAGATAGATGATAGATGGGTGAAAATATACAATGTAACATAACTGTGCAAGAAGAATTGGCTCAACAAGTCCATGTTAATCACAAAATAACTTATGATCCCATATAAAGTTTATCATAAAGATGATCTTCCACATTTGACATTATGTGGTATCCACAGAAGATTGTATACATGTTATATATGAAAGATATTATTCAAAATCAAATGCATGTATGGGCATTTTCAGGAATTTATTTCCTAGGGAATCAGACAATGGAAATTATATCATGGGAGCATAAGGACATGTGTGCAATGACGCCAGTCATAGCCCTTCTTAGGATCAAAGAAACTGAAACAAATGCCCCTTGGTCAGGAAATATTAAGTAATAGTATGTGCACATTATGAAAAATTATGAGTGCTAATACAAATTGCTATACCATTTAACTTAGAAAGATATCACTATAACAAGGGAAGATGTTTAAACTGAGGAACATATACAGTATATTTTCTATAAAAGTCACTAAATAACTGTTTGACAATATAAATAGATATATATATACTTACATATAGGTATCAATTCTATGTGTGTTTAATAGGATATTACTGTGAAATCTTCAAGCACATCGCTTCGTAAGAGGTAAAGATTGAGATGCATAGCAGGAGAAATAACCAAATTTACTGTGTATACAAATATATAAAATAGAGATAAAATATTAGATGCTTTTAAAGGGAGGTCAAAAGACCAAAATTTAATACAAAGAAAAATTTCAGGATAACTTAGCTGTAACCATCAATGTAAAACATTTGAAAAATATTGATATATAGCCACATTTCCAAACACTGACATTCTCCCTCATGCATGAACACCATACAACCCACAGAGCCTTAGAACCTAATGGACATTCCACAGATGCTGTCCTGAACTGAGCACTCCATGGAGCAAATTCACTCATGCTAAGACATCAGGTACAGGAAGAAAGGCATCCTGGGTCCTGCAAATACAAGTGTGGAGGTGGCCATATGTGAGCGGCACACGATGAAATCCACGCGTATCGGGCTTAACCCGTCACGCGAGGAGGACAGTAGCTGGCCTACTGGGAATTATTCTGAAACTCCTAGGGAAGTGCGGGCCTTGATGATACTCAGGCAGGAATTTGAGCCAATAGGTCTAACTCTACTGGAATATTAACGTAAACTCCAGTCTGGTCTTGAACCGGAGACCCAAGGTGGAACTTTCCCCATGATCCATAGGATAACTCACAGAGGGGAGATCTAAGCATCTAAGCAAGCAGGCAGCACTGTGAGATGCTGTACTTTTTATATGTCTTACATTTCTGCTCTTCAATCTTTGTGTTCACTGGGCTAGTAAATTCTCTTCTGCCAAAACGTAATCAAATCAAGGAACAATATTAGAACTAACTGTAGGAGCTGATGGGGTCTTCACAGCCAAACAATTGGCAGAGCTCGGGGAGTTCTGTGGAAGAGTGAGAGGAGGTATGAGGGAACCAGAAGGGTCAGGAACATGATAAGAAGACTGACAGAGTAAACTAACCTGGGCCCATGGGGGCTCACACAGGCTGAGTCACCAACCAAAGAGCCCGCATGGGCTGGACCTAGGCCCCTTACACATATGTAGCAGATGGACCTGGGTCCCTCACACATATGTAGCAGATGTGCAGCTTGGTCATCATGTGGGTTCCCTAACAATGGGGGAGTAGGGCTGGGCTCTGAGTCTGCTGCCACCTTTGGAAGCCTTTCCCTGAGCTGAGCTGCCTTTCTGGCCTCAGTGGGAGATGACGTGCTGATCCCTGCTGCAATTTGATGTGCCAAGGTAGATTGGTACTCTTGGGGATGGGAGTGATCCCCTTCTCTAAGAAAAAGGGGAGTGGGGAAGGAGGGAAGGGAGGGAAGCAAAGAAGGGAGAGGGCTCCAATCAAGCTGTAAAGTGGTGAAAGAAAAAGAAAGAAAGAAAGAAAGAAAGGAAGGAAGGAAGGAAGGAAGGAAGGAAGGAAGGAAGGAAGAAAGAAAGAAAGAAAGAAAGAAAGAAAGAAAGAAAGAAAGAAAGAAAGAAAGAAAGAAAGAAAGAAAAGAAAGAAAGAAAGAAAGACAAAAATGAGTTTGTGGGTCTTGCTGAAAAAATAAAAGCTAGAGGATATTGTTACCTCATAATTCCAAATTCTCAGCTTCACAGAGGCTGATGTGTGGTCTTTTGATGCCAATCTCCTATTGTCAGAAATAATCCCTTAAACACTCAGTGTCTACAAATATGGTCTTTGGCTCTCAAAATAGTAGATATTAGACACAGTGTTCAGAATTTTTTTAATCTTGTAAAAGAAAGAGAATCCAAATCAATCACAGGACTTCCTATCATCACTTATAGCCCTGTATTCTCATAGGACAATTACTTTTACTTCAAAATGCCAGAAAGGATTTTTCTTTTAATATCAATTTAATTACTTTCAAGAAAATATGTTCAGTGCTATGTAAAATTTCCCTACATTTTCCTTACTTTTCCTCACGTCTCATGATCAGCTGACACCACAGCCTTGGTCTAAGGCTACTCCCAGTTCTTTTGGTGTCTGTCAGCACATAGCTGTACTGGTCAAGGGGCCTCTCTCTTTCCCTGTAATAGCCACTTTTGGAGGGAAGTGAGCGTTGTCTTCTTCGTCTCTGTCTTTCCACACACTGCTCATCCCTCTGTGCACCATAGTGTAACAGCCAGTGCCCAGCGGTCTGCTGCTGACGCTAGCCTGCACAGGTGGGCCAGAGCCATCCTGCTCACTATGACTTCATCTTTTGCAGGATTTATAAGAAATAGGTAAGAGTAAAATCTGAGCAGACAGCATTTTTCTGGTGTTCGTTTGTTTTTGAGACAGGGTCTTTTTTTTATATCCCTCACAATGGTTCTTACATTGTTCCTTGTCTTGATTGCCTTCCAGCATGAGTTCTACTCTCCGTCTCTGTCCCTGCCTGGGCTGGAACTCACTGTGTAGGCCAGGATGGCCTTAGGTTTGGCCATTTTCCCACCTCAGCCTCCTGAGTGCTGGGATTCCAGGTGTTCTCCATTTTGCCTGGCTCACAGGGAGATTCCCCTTCCTACAGTGCTCAGATATGCATTCTAGGCACTACCATACAACCCACTGATTCTGATCTTAAGAAGCTCATTTCACCAGTTATCTTTGCTTTATGACCCTGCTGGGTGCCTGGAGGTATTTTGACAACTATTCCTAATTACTTAGTTTTCATTTTTAAAGGAATATTTTCCCTAACTTAAACAATTTTAACAGCTCCAGGGTAGACAATAGTAAGTGCCTTAGAAATAAATTATAGGCTAAAAGCCTTGTTGGCCATTTGCATTTAAGAGCTATTTGCTGACATTATTGGACTGGGCTACAATAGAGAGCAGAGGCCCTGGCTGTTTAAGACTCTGATAGTTACTTTGGCTTGGAAATGATGACCAAAGTAAAGAGGGGTTTTCCCCTAACAACAACACGTGCTAGGAACATGCACACTAGTTTTGCTGATCTATCATCAAAAATATACTTCTTATGTAGCATCCCTGGTGAGGACATACAGCACGAGGAGGGAACCACACACTTTTGTCTTCATTCAGGAGAACCAGTAAATAGTTTGGCAGCTGAGCTCCATATGAGCTGTTTCTATTCTCAACATCCTTGGTTAATCAAGGAAAGCGTTTAGGGATCTATACACCTTCAGACAGGGAAGCACAACTCTGTGCTTTCCTGAGCAAGAGGACCTGTCACTGTTCTGCAGATTCTGTGACTATGCTCCTTTACCCGTGTAAGTTCTTCCCTGCACCAGCAGTTTCCAGCAACAGGCTCTAAATTGGCCGTGTCTGCAACAGCTCCAGAGAAAAGTCATCGTGGAATCAATCCATCAAATATGTTTCACCCGACTGTTCAGTTACTGACAATGTGCATATGAAGTCATCATATCAAGGTAATTTGTTCTGTAGTTATTTAGTAAGTGAAATTAATCACCTGATAGCATTAAAGATAGTTAGAGGGACTTTTTTCTCATTGATTTTAGTTCTTTGAGGGTTTCACACAACCCTACAATACTTCCATTGTATTCACTCCTCCCTCTGTTTGCTAACTCCAGATCCACCCTCCTTTCTTATCCACTCATAGGATCAAGTGCAGTTGGTGCTTCCTATAGACTCCTGGATGTATGGTCTTCCCCTGGAGCGCGATTCAGTCACCAGGGGCCCCAACCTTAGAGAAAACTGATTTCACCTCTCCCTGTGGCTGTCAGTTGCCAATAGCTCTTTAGGTAGAGGTGGGATTTCACACCTGCCTTCTCTCTAGGCTGGGATTCTGTCTGACTTAAATTTGCACAGGTTTTAGGCATGCTATCTTGACTACTGGGAATTCCTCTGTGCAGCTGCCCAGGTGTGTCTGGAACATGCTGTCTCCTTCCTCTGTCACTTCTGCTTTCTCAATCTTTCTGCCCTCTCTTCTGCATTAATCCCAGAACCATGGAAGTTGGAGTTGTGATATGGTTGTCCCTTTAAAGGCAGAAAATTCTGAAGTCCCTTATTCTTTGCACCTTGAACAGTTATGGGTGTCTGTACTAATTACCACTCACTGTAAATAGAAGCTTTTCTGATGAGGGTTGAGAGACACAGTAATCTATGGGTATAACAATAACTCATTGCAAGTCCACAGGTTCCAACTTGTAGAGCAGCCTTTACACCAATCATAAAATGGTTCGCTATTCCCATGATATTTGTGACACTACTGCATCCATCAACACGTCGTGTCAGGCTGGTCACCATTGTCATAGCCATGAGTAACACACCAAGTAAGGTTCTCAGGGTTCACAGCTGGATAAGACTAGTGATTACATTTTCTTCCAGTAGTGTGCATAGAATCTTTCACCACTGTGAAACCTAGCAGGTAAGGATAAAGTTTCCAGATCAGTGTCAGCTTGATATTCCCATGTTCTATGACTTAAGCACACGATGTCTTCAGCAATAGGCTCTTATGATCAGGTTCTCGAGGAGAACCAAGAACATTGGCAATAGCCTGTAATGTATGGAGGTCTAGGACCTCAATGGCCAACAACTCCAGCAATCCACTCCTGGCACTAGGATTTTCATTTATTGCCTTGTGGTATCTAGAATTAGCTATATAGTTACAGAATAACACCAATTAAACTCTATCATCTATTTATCCATCTATTGCCTGTCTATCTGTGTCTATGTATCTATGCATCTTTGTAGCCAGCTATCTATCTATCTATCTATCTATCTATCTATCTACCCACCCATCTACCTACCTATCTGGAGGTTCCGATGGCAGTGGCCTTCCACACTTGCCCCAAAAGTTTCCAGTGTTAGCTATCCTGCCCCATTTCCCCTTATCTATCCTGCCTTCCTTTTGTTTCGCCTCCCTTTTCAGACCTAAAATATAATTTTCAAGCTTTCCTCCTATCTTCCTCCAGCAGGCACTTATGCTATCCTTTTCTTCCTTACTCAGTGTGTTAATCATGGCTATGACAGTGTTGCCCAGGTTTTCCTGAGGTCTGTGGTTTCTTCAAATGTTTCACTAACACTCGTCATCAGCAGGCCTTTCCAGCAGCAGACTCCATACACTTACCTCAGCTTTGTTTCATCAGCCAACAGCATCCCTCCCCCTAAACACTCTCTCTCTCTCTCTCTCTCTCTCTCTCTCTCTCTCTCTCTCTCTCAAATCTAGGTTAGGTAATTTGGCTACATAAAAACTCTGACTTTAATAGCCATACTATTTACTTAGGTTTCGCTTTTGTTCATTAAATTCTGAGGTCTGTATGAATGGACACTTTACCCTTGCTGGTTTGAGATGTCTGTCCAATAGCTACAATAATGGAGCCAGCAACACCACTCTTTACTGTGGAAATGGCATCCAGATTACAATGACAGCAGTTAATTTTCCAGCTAGTCCTGTAAGACAGTAAGCGCTGTTTTAGATTTTCTATAGCTAGTATGTGACAGAAGAACCCAAACAATAGCAACCTCAGCTTTACAGACAACTACCCTTAAAACCAGGAATTTAGAGTCTTGCCTGGGTACGACCAGACCAGGACAGTGTGCACTATTCTCACTTACTGGTAAAAATGTCATTTCCTGGAAGTGCTATGGTATTTGCAGAGATAAATATCAAAGCTTTGTTATTCTCAGGGGTCTACGAGATAGTAACATTGAACCTCAAGCTTTTGAGAGATGTTGAGCCAAGATAACTTTGTCTGATATATTTATTTTCTGGGTGTCATAACAAAATATCACACCATAGAAACTACTATTCAAAGCTCTAGATATGCACAGCTTTGGCTTCCCTGAGGCCTGCTCCTGAGCCTGCAGCTGGCGGTCCTCATAGGACCCTCACTCAGGAAGCGCATCCCTGAGTAGATTCATCTTCTTCTGAGTCCAGGACAACCAAGGCTACATAGAAGAACCCTGTCTTGAACACACACACACACACACACATACATGATAAAGGGAGAAAAACAAAAGGGCCAAAAGTGACCTCTGACCTCCACAGGTGCACTTATGACACAGACAGCCAGACACATGCACATGAACATATAAACAGAAAGTAATAAAGAAAAGGTCAAGTTTTTAAAGACTGATGTTGCCACATTTTGATCCTATGTGTACATATGTTTATTAATGGTAATTACATATTTTGTGAAGTATTCACATTTAACAATTATAAGACCTGTAATTCTGATATAGATTGTATATCAAAGAAGATTGCATTTCTGTTATTAAGATTACATAGTCACTTCACTCCCAGTAAATCCACCTATGTTATGAAAAACATTAAAGGAAAATAGCCTTTGTCATGGACTAGCCTAGAGACCCACACACCCAGGCAGCTACAATTCCCTCTATTTCATCCATTTCACAGAAGGAATAAAAAGAAAACTTCAACATCAACTATAACGCAGCCCTTACATTTTCTGCACTAAAAAAATTTAAGCTATACTTGCATCATTGGTATGATCCCTGTGGTGAATTTTAATGCTTATTATATGAGAAAAAGTTCAAAAACTCATTATTTTCCAAAGACTTAGTTAAAATTGGTTTCAGATACTGACCAGATGTTTCTTTTTCCTTCTTACTCATTTCATCTTAATGTGTGATGCTTCCTCAGCCTGTTTCTAAGTAAAGGAATTTACTCTGTATCCCGTATCATGGAGCCTGCTTCATCAACGAGAGGCAGGAAAGCTCAACCTGAGTGAACAGATTTGCTGCATGACGGAGCTGTTGTCTTTCTCGACAGGAGCAGTTCCAATCCCCTGTTTAATGCCATCAGAGAGGAAGTCTATGAACTGTTTGAATTGGAATGAAAAACCATAATGACAACGTTTATAACATCTGTCACATTAGATTTGCTTGGTCTGTATATCTCTCTCTGGAATAATAGTGATTTATACAAATTGCTTCTCACTGCAATTTATATCCGTGTAAAGATGCCACCAGATATATGGAGGATTTTATTTGCTCTGAACTGAATGTCTGTTTAATTGTATTTGCCACTAAGTGGAAATACTACCCTCTGGCATATCTGTTCAGATATTATGGTTAATTTATTTTTTTCAGTTTTATAACTTCATCCTCTCCTACTTGTTAGGCACTTGAATGCATAACTTTTCTTTTTTGCAGATACACATATGTATATGTGACACCTTCATCTCATAGACCTAGCAGTAATAATTTTTATTGTCCTAGGAATTCTGTTGCCTAGGTAGCTATTTTTTTCTCTTGTAGCAGACAGAAACCCTCGATTGGCTAGTGTTACGATAGCAATCATTCTATTGCAGAGGGCACGATTTAGTTTTGCTCTGAGGAGGACATTTGATGATAAGGGACATTTTTGTCGTAGACAAGTGCATAACTGGGCTACTCCAGCATGTATAGGGGGAAAATGCTGTTAGCAGCATTACAGCTCACAGGACAGGTCAGTTCACAGACAGCACAGCTCATAGGACAGCACAGCTCACAGACAGCACAGCTCACAGACAGCACAGCTCACAGACAGTTCAACTCACAGACAGCACAGCTCACAGACAGCACAGCTCACAGACAGCATAGCTCACAGACAGCACAGCTCACAGACAGCACAGCTCACAAGACAGCTCAGCTCATAGGACAGCACAGCTCACAGACAGCACAGCTCACAGACAGCACAGCTCACAGACAGCACAGCTCACAGACAGCTCAGCTCACAGGACAGCACAGCTCACAGACAGTTCAGCTCACAGACAGCTCAGCTCATAGGACAGCACAGCTCACAGACAGCACAGCTCACAGACAGCACAGCTCACAGACAGCACAGCACAGCTCACAGACAGCACAGCTCACAGACAGCACAGCTCACAGACAGCACAGCTCACAGACAGCTCAGCTCATAGGACAGCACAGCTCACAGACAGCACAGCTCACAGACAGCACAGCTCACAGACAGCAAAGCTCACAGACAGCACAGCACAGCTCACAGACAGCACAGCTCACAGACAGCACAGCTCACAGACAGCACAGCTCACAGACAGCACAGCTCACAGACAGCACAGCTCACAGCACAGCACTCTACCCAGCCATCATGTCAGCAGAGCAGATGCTGGTAAACTTTGAGTAACATGACTCTGTTCTTAGTGCAATGGTGTTGCGCTGCTGGAACCTGTCCATAGAAGCCCAGTCATGTCCAATGTGAGGAAACAACTATTTGTCATCCAGAGGTTAGCTGCTTAGGGTGTACTGTACAGATGAGCTCCCAGAAACCTCGCCACTTCCCCTTCGTCCTTTGGGGATCTCTGGATTCTTTCTGACTACTTCTATGCTGCTCCCTATAGAGAGAGCTCAGTGGCCTTATTTTTTTCTCAGAGAGTCTTCATGGAAAAAGAGTGGAAGAAAGTTTTGTATTGCTACACTTATAGACCAGAGCAAATCACCCCTGTGATGTTCCACCAACACATCATGATCCTTTCCACGAGACTGCATGATCCTCCACGTCTGCCATCATGTCCCTCTCCTGAGTCACTCCTTAGCTCCCTTCACATCACCGTGCTCTCCTGAGTCACTCCTTAGCTCCCTTCACATCACCGTGCTCTCCTGAAAGAACTCCTTGCCCCTTCATCTCTACTGACTGATGGGATGTGAAAAAAAAGAATAATCTCTCCTGTACCCCCACCTTGCTGCTCCACCTCCAACAGAATCTTCCTCTCTTGAAAGGCCCCTCCATTATCTTATTGGGAATTGCCGTTTTACACTGATTGTCCAGTTGGTTTGGTTTTTTTTTTTTGTTTTTTGTTTGTTTTTGTTTGTTTGTTTTTTAGTGCTAAATAAACTGCATGTTTGTGGAAGGAAATGGGCCATTTTTTACAAGGATTTTTTTTCAAGAGCAGTAAGCATAGGCTACTGTAGACATTCTCTCAATGGTAGCTAATATTTTTAAATGGCTACCTGTTCAGTCCTACATCATTAACTGCTGTAGGACAGTGATTTATTTGACAAACTTGCCAAAAAGAAAAAAATGAAAACAGAAAAGACTTCAGACAGTTCTTTGATACTCTCCTTTCCTTCTCTTTTTGGGGATACCAGATTTTCACTGTATAATTTTTAGGCACATTTTATGATGACCTCTTTATCAAACTGTTTCTTGAGCCCTTTGTTTGTTGGGAGAAATAGCCGTGTTTTCGGTGCTGTTCTTGTGCGGTGCACAACCTAGTTACAAACTGAGGAATACTCAGCCACAATGAGACATCTCCACCACAAGCCCCGACCCCAGTATGAAGGGCCCTCAAGAAAGAGTAGTTAAAAAATTGTAACAACCAGGGGGCAAGGAGGACACGAGGAAATCAGTGTCCCCTGGACATGACTGAACCATAGCATCTGTAGTTGCCTGTACAAGATCTGCACAAAATCAAGCCAGTCAATGTTCAAACAGGGAGGAGGCTGAGCCCATGAGCCCCAGCAAAGCCAGGGAATAGATTGGTATTAATAGCCTCTAGAGGCAGAGTCTTTTCTTTAAGGATGTGGACCTGGTCAGTCAGTAACACTCTGTTAGATGGTCCCACATTCATGAGAAGATGAGCGTCAGAAACTGACTGGTGAGTTACAAATAAATAAATAAATAACATAGACAAGAGTGAGTGATAACTTGTGGTGGATTTGGGAATAATTATGGGGATGAATGGAGGTAAATATGTATATATCTATAGGATTATCAAATAATAAGATATTATATTTTAAAAATCAGTAACACAAATACAAATTATGTCTAGCTACAAAATTATGACATTCTGAGCTAGATCCAAGAGTAGATCAAAACATAAAGATTAGGTTTCTAAACACTTAACTAGGAGGCTCAGCAAGGAGGCTCTGCTCAAGTGACGCCAAAGAGTCAGACTGACAAAAAAAAAAAAAAAAAAAAAAAAACAGAAAAAAGAAAGAAAACAAACAAAAAGACCCACGGACTAAAAAATAAATAAATGAAAAACCAGAAACCCACCTAAGTTGAACCAAAGTAATTTTTTTTTTATGAAAATGTGTTTCCCATCCATTTTCTTTGGAAGAAAACTCACTTCCTGGATTTGAGATTGCCTGGTTCTCCCAGTGGCTCTGACCTGCTTCTTCTTGGTTGCAGTGCTTCTCTTGCTGACAGTCAGGGTCTTCATCCCACCTGAAGTTCTGCCCCTCCCCACCATTCCTGCCTCTACAAATCCCTCAGCTTTTCCGCCCTCTAAGACCACTCACTGAAGCAAAAGCAGGAAAATGATGGTCTGTATGTCACACTGACTCTACAGAGTATGGGCTTACTGGTGTTTTAAAAGAGGATACCTAGAATCAGCAAGTCCCTCCCCCCCCCAAAAAAAAGATAAGAATCCTAATTTCTTGAGGACAATAAAAATATGACAGTTCTGAGTCTGTGTGTTGCATCTCTGCCATTGTGATTCGTCCCCACAGGTTCTGTTCTGCTTAGAACAGACCCGACCGCTCCCTACCGCATCTCCACTACTAATACCAAAGTTACACTCAACTGTGTCACCTCTATTTTATTTTTTGTATTTTGCCTTGAAGAATGGAGCTAATAGAAATTAGTTTTTATCATAACATCACAAAGAAAGGTTTGAAAATAAAATGACCTTGTATGATTGAAGAAACAAAAATGCAATAAAACATTATTTTATGTTTAGTGATTTTATTTCTTGTCAAAGAAACGAGAATGAACAAGTAAAAGTTGGTATGCAAGAATGTGAATATAGGTGATGTCCACGACACAGAAGCTAGTTTCATGATGCTATTCCATTAAGTACTTGCTGGATCTCAGAAGGTTGTCTCCGTTTAAGACACAGGCAGCTGATGTTCAGGGAGAGCAAATATGTGGCCCCAGGTCCCTTGAAAAAGAAAGTGTTAGCAGTGTGGCCAGGAGTCCATTCCGAGTGACTGAGGCAAAACTCTAAGCAGTTCCCATTAACTTTGCCTTTATTTGATCACAAGCAGATTTATTGTATAGTTAATCGCCACAGACTCGGTCATGTTCTGTTCACACTGACTATTGAGAGCCACTCGTCACCTCAGTAAAACTCACTCTACTAGTCCTACATGAACATACTTTCTTTCACCTGCTGTTGCAAAAAACAAAAAGTAGACAAATTTCTGTTTCCAATTTTTTTACAAAAACATATGAGAAAGCATGGTAAGGGTGAGTCTTGCTTGACCTTTCTTCCTGGTCTCATATCACTATTGACCACACATAGCGAGCCTTTGCCTCCATGGAGTTCCCATGCTGCATTTCTCTGGCATTCACTGAGGTTCAACTGGGGCCTAGTGACCATTCTTCATATTGTAACAGCTGAGGGTGGAGAACATCAGTAGTCTAAGACCATCCACTCTCAGTAGATCTTAGAGTTCTTAAAGTTCAGGGTGTTTGATGTTAACTGAGGGATACCATTCAGTTGGAGGCCTTCTGGTCATGCTGCTGGTTGTGCAGTGAATGAGACATGAGAACTTGAGAATCTGATTTAGAATTAGGGCTGGCATAAGGATGAGGGGGAGGGCTTCTCCTGGAGAAGGGATGTTGCTGGCAAAGGAGAAAGGTCCTGTATGAAGATCCTCTGGTTTAAAGTGGAACACAGCTCCAGTCACTGCAGTGTGTGCCACAGTGTCTCTTCCCCTGCATGAGACAAGCCATCCAAGACTGGATCTTTAGACCTGCATGGAAAGAATATCAAATCTAATCCTAACCTGAGCAGGTATACAAGAGCAGAGATACAAAGGAAAGCATGTGCAGAAACTGAAATGGGTTGTTTCTTTGATTCCAGCACTGATTTGTTTACAGACACACACACACAACACACAAAATACACATACACACAAAATGGTGTTACTTTTTAAATTTTCTTATAATGTATTCAATTTATGTCTCGATTGTAGCCCTTCCCCCTTATCTCCCCTTAGTCTTGTTCTCCCTCCCTTTCCCCCAACCCCCTCTTCTAGTCCACAGAAAGGGAAAGCCCTCCTCCCCTGTCTTCCATCCCTAGCCTATCAAGTTTCATCAGGACTGCCTGCATTCTCTTCCTCTGTGGCCTAGCAAGGCCAAACCACCAGGAGGAGGTGATCAAGAAGCAGGCATCACGGTCTATGTCAGAAACAGCCCCTGTTTTCCTTACTAAGGAACCCACGTGGACACTGGCTACATCTGAGCATGGGGTCTATGATATTAGGGTCTTCATACCCTGCTGGATGGAGTCTTTCAGAGGACATCTATGGTAGGCTCCTGTCCTGTTCCCTCCCTTCAACTGCTTCTGCTGTTTATTCTATTTGCCCTTATAAAGGAGAATTAAGCATCCTCCCTGGGATCCTTCTTGTTATTTAGCTTCTTTGGGTGTGTGGATTTTAGTATGTTTATCCTGTATCATATGGCTAATGTCCTCTTATAAGTGAATATATACCATGTGTGTCTTTCTAATTCTGGGTTACCTCACTCAGAATAATGTTTTCTAGTTCCATTTGCCTGCAAATTTTATGATTTCCTTGTTTTTAAGAGCTGAGTAATATTCCACTGTGTAAATGTACCACAATTTCTTTATCCATTCTTCAGCTGAGGGACATCTAAGTTGTTTTTAGGTTCTGGCCAATATGAATTAAGCTACTATGAACACAGTTGAGCAAATATTCTTTTTGTATGGTAGAGCATCTTTTGGGTATATATCCAGGAGTGGTAGAACTGGGTCCTGAGGTAGCACTATTCCCAATTTTCTGAGAAAGCACCATATTAATTTCCAAAGTGGTTGTAGAAATTTGCACTCCCACCAGCAATTGAGGAGTGTTCCCCTTTCTTCACATCCTCATCAGCATGTGCTGTTGACTGAGATTTTGATCTTAGACATTCTGACTAGTATGAGATGGATTCTCAGAGTTACTTTGATTTGCATTTCCCTGATGACTCAGGAAGTTGAGCATTTCTTTAAGGTCTTCTCAGCCATTTGAGATTCCTCTGTTGAGAATTCTCTGTTTAGTTCTGTGCCCCATTTATAAATGGGTTATTTTGTTTATTGGTGTTTGATTTCTTGAGTTCATTATATGTTTTGGATATTAGCCCTTTGTTGGATATAGGATTGGTGACTATCTTTTCCCAGTCTATAGACTGTCTTTTCATTCTGTTGACAGTGTCCTTTGCCTTACAGAAGTTTTCATTTTCAAGAGGTTGATTTATTAATTGTAGATCTTAGAGCCTGAGCTGTTGGTATTCTGTTCAGGAAGAAGTCTCCTGTGCCAATGAAGTCAAGGGCTTTTCTCCACTTTCTCTTCTAATAGATTTAGTGTATCTGGTGTTAGATTGAGGTCTTTGATCCATTTGGATTTGAGTTTTGTGCAGGGAGATAAATATGAATCTATTTGCATTTCTCTACATGTAGACATCCAGTGAGACCAGCAATATTTGTTGAAGATGCTGTCTTTTTTTTCCATTGTATGGTTTGGGTTTCTTTGTCAAAAATCAAGTGGCCATAGGTGTGTGGGTTTATTCTGGGTTTTTTATTCTATTTCATTGATCAACAAGTCTATTTCTATGCTAGTACAATGCAGTTGTTATTACTATTGTTCTGCAGTATAGCTTGAAGTCAGGGATGGAGATACCTCCAAAAGTACTTTAATTGTATAAGATTGTTTTAGCTATTCTGGATTTTTTGTTTTTCCATATGAAGCTTAGAATTGTTCTTTCAAGGTCTATAACAAATGGTGTTGGTATTTTGATGGAGATTGCTTAGAATCTGTAGATTGTCTTTGGTAAGATGGTCATTTTTACTATGTTAATCCTACTGATAAACGAACATGGAACATCTTTCCATCTTCTGATATCTCTTCAGTTTCTTCAGAGACTTGAAGCTCTTGTCATACATGTCTTTCACTTGCTTGGTTAGAGTTACATCAAGATACTTTATATTTTTTGTGGCTACTGTGAAATTAGTTTCTCTAATTTCTATCTCAGCCCATTTGTCTTTTCTGTACAGGAGGGCTACTGCTTTTAATTAATATTGTATCCAGCCACTTTGCTGAAGCTGTTTATCAGCTGTAGGAGTTCTCTGGTGGAATTTTTGGGGTTGCTTACATACACTATCATATTATCTGAAAATAGCAATACTTTGACTTCTTCCTTCCCATTTTGTATGCCCTTGATCAGGAGTTGTCTTATTGCTCTAGCTAGAAATTCAAGTACTATATTGAAGTGGGATGGAGAGAGTGGGCAGCCTTGTCTTGTCCTTGAGTTTAGTGAAATCTCTTTGAGTTTCTCTCCATTTAACTTGATATTGGCAATCAGCTTGCTATATTTAGCCTTTATTATCTTTAAATATGGGCCTTGTATTCCCTATTTCTCCAAGACTTTCATCATGAAGGGATGTTGGATTTTATCAAAGGCTTTTTCTGCATCTATTGAGATGATCATGTGATTTTTTTTTCCTGTGAATTTGTTTATATGGTGGATTACATTTGTTGAATTTTTGTATGTTGAACCATCCCTACATCCCTGGGTTAAAGCCAACTTGATCATGTCAGATGATGTATTTGATGTGTTCTTAGATTTGGTTTGCAAGTAATTTATTGAGTATTTTTGCATTGATGTTCATGAGTGAAACTGGCCTGAAGTTCTCTTTCTTTGTTGAGTCTTTGTGTGGTTTAGGTATCAGGGTGACTGTGGCTTCACAGAACGAATTTGGCAATGTTTCTTCAGTTTCTATTCTGTGGAATGGTTTTAGAAGTATTGGTATTAGCTCTTCTTTGAATGTCTGGTAGAATTCTGTACATCTGGACCTGGGCGTTTTTTAGGTTGGGAGACTTTTTTTAAGTTTATTTATATTTATTTTATGTACATTGATGTTATGCCTGTGTGTATATCTGTGTGAGGGTGTCTGTTCTTGGAGTTATAGACCGGTGTAAGATGCCATGTGGATGTTGGGATTTGAACCTGGGTCCTTTAGAAGAACAGTCAGTGCTCTTAACCACTGAAGCATGATGACTGCTTCTATTTCCATAGGGGTTATAAGACTATTTAAACAGTTTACCTGATCTTGATTTAGCTTTGGTAAGTGAAATCCATTGTTCATTTCCTTTAGATTTTCTAACTTGGGGGAATAAAATAAAACTTAGGAAAAGTAAGACCTAATGATTTTTTTTTAATTTTCTCAGTTTGGTTAGTATGTCCTCCTTTTTTGTTTCTGATTTTGTTAATTTGGATACTCTCCCTCTGCCTTTTTGTTAGTTTAGCTAAGGGTTTGTCTATCTTGTTGATTTTCAGGAAGAACCAGCTCTTGGTTTCATTGATTCTTTGTATCATCTCTTTGTTACCAATTTATGGATTTTAGCCCTGAGTTTGATTATTTTCTGTCATATACTCCACTTTGGTGTGCCTGCTTCCTTCTCTTCTAGAGCTTTCAGGTGTGCTCCTAAGTCACGAGTATGGGATCTCTCCAATTTCTCCATGAAGGTACTTAGTTCTATGAACTTTCACTGCTTTCATTGTGTCCCGTAAGTTTGGGTATATTGTAACTTTATTTTCATTGAATAATACAGTCTTCAATTTCTTTATTTATTTCTTCCCTGCCCCCATGGTCATTGAACAGGTAGTTGTTCAGTTTCCATGTGTGTAAGATTTTCACTGTTTCTGTTGTTGTTGAGTTCCAGCTTTAATCCATGGTGACCTGATAAGATGCAGGGGATTATTTAATTCTTCTTATGTCTGCTGAGGGTTGCTTTGTGACTGAGTATAAGGTCAATTTTGGAGATGGTTCTGTGAGGTGCTGAAAATAAGGTATACTCACTTGTGTTTGGGTAAAATGTTCTTTAGATATGTTAGGTCCATTTGATTTGTGATGTCTGTTAGTTTCTTTACTTCACCATTGGGGAGACTCGGGTGTTGACGTCTCCCACTATTAATGTGTGGGGATCTATGTGTGGTTTAAGTTTTATTAATGTTTCTTTTATAAATGTGGATGCCCTTGTATTTGGGGCATAGAGGTTCAGAATTGGAATGTCTTCTTGGTGAAAATTTCTTTTCACGATTATGAAGTGTCCTCCATCTCTTTTGATGAATTTTGGTTGAAAGTCTGTTTTCTTAGATATTAGAATAGCTACTCCTGATTACTTCTTGGGTCGTTTGCTTGGAGAAACCATCTTCCAGCCCTTTTTGCTCAGGTAATTCTATCTTTGTGAGTTTCTTGTATGCAGCAGAATGTTGGGTCCTGTTTACATATCCATTCTGTTAGTATGAGTCTTTTTTGCTTTATTTTTTGTAGAGTTGAGTCCATTGATGTTGAAAGAGATTAATGACCAGTAACTATTAGTTGCTTTTATTTTGATGTTGGTTGTGGTAATGTGTTTGTGTGCTTGTCTACTTTTGGTTTTGCTGTAGTGAAGTTCTTTATATCCTGTGGGGTTTTGCTTTTGTTTTTGTTTTTCTGGTGTAGATAACCTCTTTGGGTGGGAGTTTTCTTTCTAGTATCTTCTATAGGACTGTGTTTATGCATATATATTCAGAGACCATACATGGTCGCTGCTACTATCTTGAAAATTCTCATGGTGTTACTTTTCTTTAGTACTTACTTAAGCTAGTTACCTGTTTATGATAGAGTATACACAGAGCATTTTAAATTGCTATGGCAGATACTGTTACTTGTTATGCAATTTCTGCTCTCTGTTGCTCCCATAAAACACAAACTTGCTTTTTATGTAGAGTGATGCTATTAGTGGTCCATGACTTCCTTATGCCATCCTTTCAATCTGGCATGGGCAGTGTGTCTGTATTACTTCCAGTGTAATACACCCAAACAGCTACATGGGAGTTGTAGCAAAGTAGTCCAGGGGGAGTCCCCCAGTATCTTACCCTTATCCATGTCTTTATTGTTTGTACGGAAAATTAGATAGCTTGAGCTCTAAAGGTCACTTTTGCCCATGAAGAAGCCTTAAAAATAGAAGGACTGGAGTAAAGACGTGCTAGAAAGGTGGCACTCAACCTTCCGAATTCTGCGACCCTTTAATATAGTTCCTCGTGTTGTAGTAACCTCCAACCATAGAATTATTTTCATTGATACTTTGTAACTGTAATTTGCTACAGTTATGAATCATAATGTAAATCTCTGTGTTTTTTTTCGATGGTCTTAAGCAACTCCTGTAAAAAAGTCATTTGACTCCCAGGGGGTCGCAACCCACAGGTTGAGAACCACTGTGTTAGCGTACAATGAAAATGATGTATGCGGCTAAACAATCATCTGCTCATCATAAAACCCTGGGGTATTTAAACTGTAAAATATGAGTACCCTTCTTAGCTTTAAAACAAGGAATTCTGCTTATTAATGACTCCCCCTTCCAGACATTTGTGGACATCCATAGCACTGCTACAAATAGTATAGTGTATATTTTATTCATGCGGCTCTTATTCATAAGATAGTTCGCCCATTTATGCTTGTGTAAGTCCATTTTTAACTTGCCTCATTTGAATTCTAGGATCACCTCCACCTGAAGGGGAACAACCTTACCAGTCCACAGAGGAAGACAATGAATCCAGTCCTGAAGAGACCTGATAGATTTTTAGCAAATGTTTAATTGCATTTCGAAGTGAATTTTAAAAAGTTAACTTTATTTTGATAAAGCAGTTAAGATAATTCATACTCTCTTTAAAAGTTAGATCTACAATATAGCAGGCTTTTTTAATTTTTATTTTTTTAATTTTTACTTTATTTTTATTAATTATACTTTATTCACTTTGTATGCCACCTGTAGCTCCCTCCCCCATCCCCTAAATCCGACCTTCCCTCCCTCTTCTTCTTCTATGTTCCTCCCCAAGTCCAATGATAAGGGAGGTCCTCCTCCCCTTCCATTTGACCCTAGTCTATCAGGTCTCATCAGGACTGGATTCATTGTCTTCCTCTGTGGACTGGTAAGGCTGCTCCCCCTGCAGGTCGAGGTGATCAAAGAGCCAGCCCATGAGTTCATGTCATAGATGGTCCCTGTTCCTGTTACTGGGAAACCCTTTTGGATACTGAGCTGCCATGGGCTACATCTGCATGCTTTAAAATAGGCACATTATTACATACTAAATATTTAGAACTTATTCGCATCGCATAACTGAAACTTCATAGCCATTGTTCAGTAACTCCTGTTTTCCTGTTGTCCCCAGCAGCTCTCATTCCCCTCTGACCTCTGAGTCTGGCTAAATTAAATATGCCGTATTAACAGAATCATGCAGAGTCTTTCTCCCCATGACTGATTTTCACTTAGAAAATTGTCCTCAAGATGTGTCTATACTGTTGCACAATTCAGAATTTCCTGCTTTTGAACAGCCTTAAAAGGTTTTCCTGTGTGTCCACACTACAGTTTCTTTATCCATCTAACTAGTGGCAAACAATTATTCTCCTGTCTTGGTGATTGTTACTGGTGCTACAATGAACCTGGGGATGGAAACAGCTTCAAAATTCTCTAGGAATCACTAATCTCTACCTCTATATGATTTGGACGCTTTTACATTCATGTGAGAGCAAACAGTACCTGTCCTTTTAAGCCTGACATTTTATACTTAACGTAATTCTCTTCGGGCTCATCCACATGGGTACAACTGACTTCCTGTGTGAATAGTGGCCCACTGGGTGTCTGCAGCTTACTGCTCTTTCGTCCACCTGTCGACACCACAGAGCTGTGTCTTTGCCGACTGTGAAGAGTATCACAATAAGCACAGGACGCAGAGATCTCGTTGATGAGCTGCTTTTCTTTCCTTTGGCTTATATACTCAAGTGAGAGCTGGGTCCTTCTAATTCTAGAGTTCTAAGAACTTCCATATTGTTTTCATAAAGGCAATGCCATTTCATAGCCCACAAAGAGTAGGTAAATGGAAGGTTTCTTTCTTGAGGTCCACATTTTCGCTAGGTCCACATTTTGTCTTTGAAATAAACAGCATTCTAACTGGAGTAAAATGCTATTTCATGACTTTTGCAATTTTCCCAGTGACATTGAGGTTTTGGCTTGTATATCTTCAACAAAGAAATGTCTATTCAGATAATTTGCACATTTCTCAATAGGATTTTTATTTTCCTGGGTTTTTTGGACTGAGATTCTTATATATTTTGAATAGTAATCCCCTTTTCATGAATACTTAACAACATATTTTCTCCCATTCTGAGGCTTATCTCTTTTCTCTGTTGAATTCTTTGCTGTGTAAAAATCTTTTAGTTTAATGTAGCTTGATTTATCAGCTTTTGCCTTTCTTGTCTGGATTTTGAGAATTATACATTAAAAAATCTTTTCCCAGACTCATGGCCACAATAATTTAAGTCTTTTTATTAATATTCTTGGCTGGTCAGAATCCTCAGAAAACTTTTCTTAAATCACATGTGCACAGAAGATGAGATAGCCTCACTGGGCCCCACTGCCAACTTAGCTGCTACCACCTGGACCCTGAACCAGGTCTTTGAGTTGGCCTACCCCAACATTGACTCTATCTACAAGCTGCTGGGGTGAGTGATGGAGTCAGCGGTCCTGCAGAACGAGAACTGCAGATTACCACAACTCTGGCAACAGCAAGATATCCACAATGAGTCTTGGTGATGGTCCAGTGTTTATGGTGCCTCAGAGACCAGAAATATTGAACAAGAACAATGAATCATCACAATGAATATTTGCGTGCAAAGCTGTCTGGGCAACATCGTGTGTGTGTGTGTGTGTGTGTGTGTGTGTGTGTGTGTGTGTGTGTGTGCAGAGAGAGAGAGAGGCCATTGTTTTTAATGCCACTACAACAAACAAATATTCTATGATTCTATGGAGAGGTGAGAAAGATAAAGAAAACAGTGAGTTAGAGATGGAGAAAGGCAGAACATGAGAAGCAGCAGTGATGACGGGTGTGAGAGAAGCCTTTGGTGAACTAGGAACATGTTGCCTAGGGCCAACAAAGTGATCTGCAGCAACCTGGAGCTTGCACTCTGACACAGCCCCACCTCCCACCCCAACCCCAACACACTGCCCTGGTTCTGAGCGATGACAAGATATTCAAGAAGGAGAATGGATCATTTCTGGATTGTACCTCCTTGAAAGACCTCGATGGTCTATGCTGTCCCTGGAGGCCACTTTGGCATCTGTGGTCCACTGCCCCAGGCTGGGTTGAAGCTGGAAGTTCATGTGGACATCCACAAGCTTTGCTGCAGCTTGAGGCCATAGTGATATCTGAGTTGGTGCTGCCATCAAGGGCCACATCTAGGTCCATGGTCCTTCTGAAGAAAAGGGCCATGTTGACGTCCATTGTCTGTTCTGCCACCTGAGATCATGCTAAGGTCCATGGCACATGTAGACACCAGGGACCTATGGACGTTTGTGGTATATGCTGCAGCCAGAAACCATGTGTAGATCATAATCCATGTTCCCACTGACTGTAAAGGGCAAGAAAGCTATGTTAGCCGTGGTATTGATGACTACAGAGTCACAGTTGAGAAAGAGGAACAGAGAAAGTTTTTGTGACAATCCCTACCCCTACCACATCCCCCCAAAAGTAACAGCCTAGAAATAAAGTCACCAAAGAGAACTCTTAAAATTTTTGATAAGGATTTTAAAGTGTAATCCTGATAGTTGATGGCTTCTGGCAAAAGTATGGGTGGGAAAAGACTCAGTTTTCTTTAAGGGGTTAGTCATCAGAAGTTTGAATGTGCTATATTGAGTATATGGGCAACGCAAATTGCTCTTGTTGGTTTTTTTTTCTTTTTCTTTTTTGGGGGATAGGAGATCACAAAGATGGTTGGCAGAGCTGAGAGTACTAAAAAGAGAGTATTCTCAGGGTTCATGATGTGAAATGCTCAAATATTCAATAAATTTTCTTGAAATATTATGAAAAACATCATGTGTGCAACGCATACTCCCAACAAATTGTTTAGCAGTTTGCTGATCAGTGGGAGAGCATGTCTATGGGAGACAGAGCAGCAGCCTCTAAAGATGTCTGTTCCTAGTTCTGGCAGTCTGTGAATATGATACAAACTGGAAATTTCTGGTTTCTTTGAAGACTCAGTTGAGTCCTGTGATGTTCTGCTGTGAGCTGTCATCTCATGCTGGAGGCATGACTTTGACCAGCTGAGAACATCCATGGGTGGACTCTGAGGAGAACTGATATATAGAGAGCCATGGACAGTGAGACATCACTTTTGTTCTTAGCACTTGGATCAACATTGCTGTGCTGATCTTCCTGCTTCAACACTTGATGTGGCAGAGAGAAACAGTCCAGAGAACTTCTCGAGGCAATCAGCTGAGTCTTGCAGCTTTTGCTGACTTGTCCCAATCTTCTGAATCATGTTGCTGCTTGGTATTGGCTTTTGGACTGGACTGCTTGTATCCAGACAACAAAGAGTGGACTATCCCAAGGAACTACTTCTTAAAAGGTCTACAATTCCCTTTACCTAATAAAGGTGTTTAAGAACCCTAAATAAAGTAAATATGGTGAAAAATCTAAGCCTACAATGATACCTTCCCTCATGAAGGGTGTTTGGCAGATGTGATTAAGGTAAGATCATGCTTCATTGTCTTTCTCAGGTGAATTCATGCACAAGGGTTCTAAGGAATAGAAGTAAAGGAAGATGTGACCTCAGAAGTACAGTGCTGCTATGCCAGCTTTGGGGTCACCCAAAGAATCCTAACTAATCTTTTGGAATGCTTTGAGCTTTGGGGATCTGAGCAACCATTTAATTTTCCTGGATACAAAGCTTTTGTTCTCATTAAATAGTCTTTATAATCCCTCTGCTTTTGTCTTCCCCTTCCAAGATTTCTATAATGTGCACATTATTCTAGCACATGACATCTCTCACATTTCTCTCAGTCTTGTGTTGACCTTTGTATTACTCAGACTGAATAATTTACAGTGATCCCTAGATTTCTGTTCCTTCCCTCTGATCAAGCTGCTGTTGAACCTCTTTAGTGAATTTGTCTTCTCAGTTTTTACATTCTACGCTGCCGTGAATTCTGTTTGGCATTGTATTTTCTACCTCTGAGGTGAAATTCTGCTGTCCTGACCTAAGTGAACATCTTTATAATGGTCCACATTGCTTCTAAGTTATACATCTCAACACCAGTAATGATAGTGTATAGGTGTTTTTTATGTGGTTTATAATCTATTTCTTTGTTGTTACAATCCAGCCTCAAGAGATTGCCTTTACTAGTCTAGCCAGAGATCTAATGGCCCCTAAAGTTCTCTGTACTTCAGCCTGATCTTTTGTTCTTAGCAGCAGCCAGGCATCTACGTTATTCTTTGTATTTCCAGTGCTGTAAGTGATGTTGAAGCCAGCTCAGATCACATTTGCAAAAATCACATCATTGGACACTCTTGGTAAATATTTCTCTTCTGAAGGGGTAGAGCTAAAACCTAAGACTTGCTGCTCCCAACCTCTGCTCTCAGCTGAGTGCATGAAACACCATGATAGCAGGACACATGGTAAACCAAGTAATTCTCTTGTTTTCAATGTCTCTCAAGTGGCTGGGACATTCTTCTTCCTATCATATAGGAACAGACAAGCCCTTTACGCAACCCTCAGAATAACTGTGGCCTTGGATGGAATGAGTCTCTTTCCCTACACCAAGAAAATCTGGGGTCTCGGCTGTGTTTTTTCCCAATCTTACAATATGATCAGGGACAAGGATTCTGACAAAAACAAAGTGTGTTGCATTTCCCTAAAGGCATATATGCATACTGGCATTTGTTTGTTCATGTGTTTGCCTAGCCCAAGGAACAAGAGCCTCTCATCTACCTTCTGAGTTCTCACAGAGGCACCTTGCCTACATGGCATGTTTTTCCATTCTGTCAGTAAATTATTACTTGACATTGTTTTGATCTTAAATATCATCAGCAAAGCATCAGTGAAGCCAGAACAGTCTGTTATCATGGTAACTTTAATAAATTTAACTTGTATAATTAAAAAAAAAAAGATTGGCCTGGTATTTTTTCTGATCTTTGCTGAGATTCTAATTTGTGGAAAGCAACAAAAACCTATGGTAAAAACAGGAATAAACCAAGAAAAGTGCATCACAACTCTTCCTCCCACGAGTAGCACGGATGGGTGGTAAGACATGGCCAGTGAGATGTAAAGCATTTCTTCAGGAGCTCCCCTGGAAGCAGCCTTAACTCGCTTCAGCCCTGTGGTAGCTCCGCCTGTCTTTACATTTCCATTCTATTAAGTCAGGATCTTACTATGGAGCAGAGGTCGCCCTGGACGTCCTGATTATCCTTCCTCAGATTCTGAAATGCTGGAGAGAATCTCTTTTAAGTGGGTATGTGCAGGAGGTTCATGCTTTTTTACTTACAGTTGCCTTCTCTCTTCCTTGCTTATAGAGCATGAAGACTGGTATTAGAACAGACTCGCTTTTTTTAGGTTTATGTAAACAATTTTTATTTATAAACATTTCCATAATTGTAGATGAAGTGCAAATACACAGGTACATGAAACTTTCATATAATACTAATTAAGTAACTTTGGTAAAAAAACAAAAAAACAAACAAAAAAAAAAACGAAAGTTTAAATTCACACTATTTGTATGGATACAAAGAAATTATAAAACAACCCCCCACTGCCACCATGTCCTGGCCCACAACTCTGGCTGAAGCCCCCTGTTCTGCAAAGGGCATGCAGGTCCCCAGAACCTCAGGTGAGTCCTCTGCCCACTGCTGCCATGCTCCCTCAGTGCCTGCCCAGCATACCCACAACCATCCTTTTCCCACCTCATTATTACATGCAGCCATCAACTCCAGTGGAGGTACCCTGGTGGACCAGAGGCCACACTGACCGCCAGAACCCTAGGTAGCCCACCCACCTGAGCATGTTCCCAGTCAAAGCCCATCAAGCCTACCCCAACCACCCCACCCCTCCCTATCACCATACCCAGGGCCCCAACTCCTGCAAAGGATCCCCTGATGGACCAGAAGTCAAACCAGCCATGGAAAGTCCCAGCCCCTAACTCAGATGGAAACCTTCTTACTACTCAACCACAGGCTATTCTGGCCAGAAAACCAGACAGGAAACAGAAACGGGGAGTGGGAAGTGGGTAATAATGTTCTTGTGGAATGTATACAGTTTATCCTAGTAGGACAGATTCCTTAAACACAGGAAATGAAAACAAAGAAAGTAGGAGACCTGAATACAGATTACCTTCAAACAGCAGGCATGGGCCTGCCAGTGCATGTGAAAGCTAGAAATCCAAACTTGGTTATGTAACAGACAGCCAAGGAGAAAATTCAGTTCCTAAGTTCAAAGGCTAAATGGAAACAAGTTTAAAAAAAGAAAAAAGAAAGAAAGGTTCTGAAGTGTGTGTGAGGTGGATGCAGGGCGTTTTACACTACTGTCCTCATGACTGTGTGCATCCCCTAGGTGAGCATTTCGCGATCTTCTCTTCTCAATATTTCCGTAATCCTGAGGGAAGCAGTAGCCATCCATTCTTGGCGTCTACCCATTAGCAGTGTAGAGTGTGTTCCCTCCCCTGACTGCCAGTCCCTTCCCTTAGCATCTCATTAGCTCCTTCTCCTCATCTCTCCCCTGCTTTGCTTTTATCTGACATCTTAGCTTTGCTGCCTGTATGTGCTTCCCAGGCTGATGGGTGAGCACAAAAAAACACCAGAGACTGGGAGTCCCAGTCACGAGAAAACCCCACAGGGAAGGAAGGAAACGGTACTGGCTTGGGTCACCCAGTCTTTCCCTGGAAAAAGTCTCGCAGACCGGCGGGTACAAGCTGCCATCACTGAACTGGGCTCCAGCCACAGGCACAGACAGTTGCTGCGCACCAGCTCTCCAGCACAGACAGAGCTGTGCACCCCAGGGCAACAGAGACTGGTAGTCACTGTTGGGAGAAATCCTCACAGGGAAGAAGCAAAGGGGACAGACTTAGGCCACACAGTATATCCCTGGAAAAGGTCCTGCAAATCTGTCCAACCTAGGTACCTGCTGTACACCAGATAGCCTGCTGTTACCAGGAGAGCAGTACCCACCCACCACAGATTACCGCTTGGGTACTGGGACATAGAGCCACAACCTCAGACCTACGAAAGATCAGAATCCCCATGATCAACCCCCAGATACTGCTCCAAGGGGCAACCCAGTTATCCTTAACAAAATTGACTAAACCACGGGACACACAGGTTACAGCAGCAGATCACTAAATTTACAGCAAGAAACCCAGAAACAAGGCAGCTGTCTTCAAGACTTCTCCAGGTGAGAGGAGAACCCCCTTGACTAACAAGGACCACAGTTACCACTCAGGTCTCTATGCCTGAGCAGCAGCAACTCCTGAAAAACACTGGCTATCCAGTGACTATACCCTAAAAGCTGAGAAGGCTTCCGTCAGGAAAAACCATCTTCCTGCCAAGGGGATTCTCTCCACCACAGGATTCCAGGAACCACCAGAAACTAACTCCAAACATCTAAGATAGCCCAATGGGTAGAGGCCAGCGTAAAAGCTCAACCAACAAAAGACAGAGCAATATGGCATCTCCAGAACCCAGTTATCCAGGGGCAAGTAGCCCTGGATACCCCAACATAATTGAAATCCAAGAAGATGACCTAACATCTATGCTCATGAAGAGGATGACAGAGGAAACAAATAAAATATGTAAAGACCTAGAGGAAGATAAACTCAGATTATGGCCATCCGTAAAAATATACAGGAAGTTGCAGCCAAACAGTTTGTGGCCTTTAGAGAGGAAATGCTTAAATCACTGAATGAAATAAAAGAAAAAGAGGATTGTTCAAAGAAACAGCTGAAGGAACTGAAGGAAAAACAGGAAAATACAGTCAGACAGGTGAAGGAAAGCAACAAAATGGCTCAAGATCTGAAGATAGAATTAGAAAACTTAAAGAAAACACAAATGGAGGAAATTGTGGAAAGAAAGAACTTAGGGAAGAAAACAGGAAGTACAGAGGTTAGCATAACCAATAGACTACAAGAGATGGAAGAAAGAATCTCAGGTGTGGAAGATACAATGGAAGAAATAGATGTATTTGTCAAAGAAAATGTTAAATCTAAAAAAATTTCTGACACAGACCATCCAAGAAATTCAAGACAACATAAAAAGACAAAACCTAAGAATAATAGGAATAGAGGAAAAAGAAGATTCCCTGCTCCAAGGCCCAGAAAATGTTTTCAACAAAATCATTGAAAAAAATTTCCCCAAGCTAAAGGAGAGGCCAATAAGAATACAAGAGGCCTACAGAACACCCAATAAATTAGAGCAGAAAAGAAAATCCTCCTGCCACATAATAATCAAAACAGTAAGTATACAGGACAAAGAAAAAATACTAAAAGCTACAAGGGAAAAAGGCCAAGTAACATATAATGGCAAACCCATTAGAATCACACCTGAGTTTTCAACAGAGACTATGAAAGCCAGAAGGGCCTGGACAGATATCATGCAGACCCTAAGAGAACACAGATGTCAGCCCAGGCTACTATACCCCGCAAAACTCTCAGTCCTCATAGGTGGAGAAAACAAGATATTCAATGACAAAAAAAAAAAAAATTTCAACAATACCTACACACAAATCCAGCGTTACAGAAGACACTAGAAGGGAAAATACAACCCAAGAAAACTGGTTACTTCCAAGAAAACACAGGAAATAATTAACCTCACTACAATAAAACAAAAAGCAACCAAGCACACAACCTTATGACCACAGCCAACATCAAAATCAAAGGATATAACAGCCACTGGTCATTAATCTCTCTCAACATCAATGGACTCAATTATCCAACAAAAAGACACAGACTAACAGAATGGATATGTAAACAAAATCCAGCAATCTGTTGCATACAAGAAACACACCTAAGTCACAAAGATAGACATTACCTGAGGGTAAAGGGTCGGAAGACGGCTTTCCAAGCAAATGAACCCAAGAAGCAAGCAGGAGTAGCCGTTCTAATATCTGATAAAATAGACTTTCAACCAAAATTAATAAAAAGAGATAGAAAAAGACACTTCATACTAATCAAGGGAAAATTCCATCAGGAAGACATCACAATCCTGTATGTGCTTTTTAACCAGTGATTTCATTTTATGATGTTTTTAGAATATGAGTGTAAAGATTTAGTTTTTTCTTCTCTTCACAAACACATACACTCATGAACACATGCCTACACACCCATACACACTTATATACACGTATGCACACATGTTCCTACACATCTACAGACAAATACACACACTCTCATATGCACACACATACACAAATATGCATATGCACACACATGCACACATTCTATCTCAGATCTGAAGTTCATTCCTCCATTGGACAGGTGAAGTAGTGGAAATTCTGTTTCCCCTTAAAATTATCTCTAATTCTCCAATGAGCTTTGATATCACAATTTTGCCTGCACCTTCTTCCTCTAGGTCTGTCCCAATCAGAATGGGAACTAAATGAAACTGTCACAGTGATTCACGGTCTTCGGGATGGTTTGTGGAGTAAACCTCAGGCCTCTTGTTACTGAGCAACCTCCGGGTAAACCCGGTGGGAAAGGAACGGCGCCTCCACATTATTCTACGATTCACTCATAACTTCAAAATCTTTTCGCACATTCAGAGGGCATTTCACAGCTTATTACCTCAGGGTCATTTCCCTACACTAAATGGGGTTTCCTTGACATAAAAATGCCACCTTGTGGCTACCTGAACATAAAAAATCTGCTTCAACTCAAAGAAATGAAACTTAGTTCCCACAGCCTGTATTCTGAAAGGAACATGAAGACGGAAACTGAATAGATAATCAAACTGCAGACCAAAGACTGTGTCTCCACTAACTTAGGAGACACCTGTCTCTCCGAGCACAGGAAGTGCTATGCTTCCACTCACAAGCTACCTTCCAACAGGGGTCAGGCAACACTGAGCAATGTGAAGTGATGCTGTCGTGCAGCCCAGAACTATCTAAAACTATGTTCTTAAAAACACGAAGAGCAGATCTGAGGGGACTCTGCTACTTCTGTTGGATTCAGAAAGAAACGAAACAAACCAGCCATAATCAGCCCGTCACTCCTGAGTGAACTTCTCCACGCAGGAGCCTCCATGCTGCAGAAGTCTCCGTCGACTTCCGGCCTGTCTTCGGAGACTGGTAAAGGCTTTTCCTTTCGCACAGCCTCATGGGGCATGTGGGAGCTGTGAGAAACTGCACAGATCGTTTGGGTCCACGCTGCCTGTGGGAAGCATCGCTGGTGTAATCATGTGACATCTATCACTCATGTTGTACCTTGCAACAAGGTTAGCTGCCCCATTTCTGGGTGAGTACACGAAAGCAGAGAGGCCAGAAGTCACACTCTGCAGGGCAGAACTACAATTTGAATCTGTGGCACAGAACAGCAGAAGTTGACTCTTAAGGACCAAGGCTTGAAGGAAGCGCACTACTCTTCTCTCAGGTTCACTGAGGGCCTGCAAATCTAGCCTGCTACACTGCAGTTGCTCAGCGCCTCCCCTGCAGTCACTTGAATGCTAGCCCACTACGGTGTGGCTGAGTAAACCTCTAAGTGAAAGGCCACATGGGTTGCCAAGTAAGCTGAGGAGCCTGAGGTTTCTGCCTGGACACTTCCGCCCTGTGTACCTCACAGGCCCTGTGAGACAGTCAGGATTTGTCACTTGAAGACAAGGTTGATCACAGACCACAGTCCCTGCAGGGAGGCCAGCCTGGTTTACAAGGTGAGTTCCAAGACTATGTAATTCCCACCCAAACTGTGCTTCAACTCATTTTCTTCTGCCACTGTCTTCTATTGCCAGGCTCTCTGGGAACTCAGATTACCAAGAAAAAAAATCAAACATGCCCAAACATACCATTCTGGCTTACAAAGTCTTCGAGCCCACCAACGGCAGGCACTATGACTGCAAAGTGACAGAGGTGCAAGCATGAGCTATTAATAATGATAAGCTTCCTCATCCAACGCTGCTCCTTGCGTTTGAAAGTGTTGTGATGGTCTGTCCGATTAGCCTATTATGGTTAAGAGGTAGAGTCTTAGTTAGAAGGAATGCCACCTGGTTTATTTCTGTCAGCTCCACAGGAAGCTCCAACTCTCCAAACTCCAAAAGGCAGTCCAAGTATCCAGAACAAGCTTAGCCTGAACTGTAGGAGGATTTCTGGAAGTTAGACAAAAGTCAGCATTCCTCAGGAACTTGTGAACTGGTTCCCCCTCTACCAACAGGAGTCATTACCCTTACCTCTGGCAGAAGGGACATGTGGCTACCTGTAGTACCTATCAGCATATCAAAGCTCATGTTGGCCTCCAGGCTTCTTCACTATCACAAGTACCTGTTACACATTTCAGCCCATGCTAGCATCCTAGCCCTTCTCACCTCTTTCTGTACCCTAAACTCCTTCCAGCTCATGGGCTTCCTTTCTCCCAGCTACTTATTCTCTTATAATCCTGCTGTTGTTGCTATGTTCTCTCTATGCACTGCTCCTGCTTCTGCCTCACTATGTTTTCTTTATTCTCTCCTCTCTTGCACATAGCCCTGGCCATGTCCAGTGTGCTAGCCATGTTCAGTCTACTTCTTTCTCTCTGTGTTCTGAATTCTTCCAGATGGCTCTGACTGTTCTCTTTCTCACATCTACAGTAAAAACCTTTCCCTTAACTATTTCATAGAGCCATCATGTCATTAGCTTACACAATTACTTCTAGAGCACTTGCTTTAACCTAAGCAGGCTGCTAAAGTCTGCCAAATAATAGTAACTGAGGGAACTATTATAAAAGTTGTAAAAGTTAAAGTTGACACATTAGTTGACTGACTCTGGGAACTGGGTAACTTGTAATTACATTTCAGATTCTATCCCAGAGACACATCCCAGATTTTAGGACAAATAAGATGGTATGGATTTCCTTAAGGCATACGTTGTTATTATGCCATTAAAACCTTTCTTTAAATTTGTTTTTGCCTATTTGTTTACTGAAGAAAAGGAGCAATAAGGCATGGAATGAATGGGTGGGAGGTAGGGAATATCTGAGAAGAGATGGGGAGAGAAAACCATCATCACACTATATTACATATAATAATATTATTTTCAATTTTTTTTAAAAAAGGATGGGAAAAAATGGGGCTGTGGCTTCCTGACAGCCTGACAGGACTTGAGGAGGCAAGGGAAGGGGCCAGCTGCTCCATGGATGGACACCTAGAATCTCCTTTATTGTGTGTCTTTCCTGTGATAAGTGTCATCTTCACAGAAGAGGTACCCTGTTAGGACATGCTCTTTTATTTGAAACAGTTTCTTTTATCTGCTCATCTCTTTGTAATTTAAATTGTCTGGTAGCCCCGAAGCTGCAAACCAGTGCACTTAGGGAGTGATTAATCACAACCTAACTCAGTCCCCAGAGGTATCTACAAGCTGAGTCACAAGATGCAAACCCAAAAGTGACCAGCATTCATCTCTAATCAATCTCATAGACATGCTAGGGTTTCACAAAAATGATAGCTCTGTGCTGTGGAGTATTTAAAATATAAAATAATTTTAGAAGGCTTTCTAGGATTAGATATGGACCCAGGTTCATTATGAAGAACGAGGTGCCTGAGAGGCTGGGATAGCACAGAGATAAGATCTGTTCTGTGCCTGTGGATATGCAAATTCTTAAGAACCCAGAAGCCATGAAAGGTGCTTCCAGAAAATTTTGCAATGGACTAGCACATCTTCAGGAAAACTTGAGAGATCTAGATTCGGATCACAAGCCAGTAGAAATATGTCATGTTAAGACACTTGCCTCTGGAGGTTTTTAAAACTACTGATAAAAGGAAGTAAGTGTGAAGATTTGCTCTTATACAAATATGAAATGTCATATTTCTTGAATAGGCTTATAATACAGAATATAGAATATGAAGAAAGCAGAGTCTCCTGCTGGTGGTGCTGAGAGAAACCCTCAGCCTGTGAAGGAAGAATTCTGCTGGCCATGTGTCTAAATTAATGGTCCCAATCTATAATATGGTTCATATTTTATTTTAAATATCTTAAAACTGTGTGTTAAAGTAATTAACTGTTTAATTTACGATCTGTTAATGGAATTGTTTGCAAATACTTAAAATTTGTTTGCTGGGTGTACAAACAATAGACTTCAGTTGTCTTTATCTCTAATCAACATCAGAGCCCTTATATGTAAAGATGCAAAGGACAGAATGGCTTTTCCTCAGTGCACTGAGCAATGTGCAAAATAATTTGAACCCAGCGCTAGTTACCGTATGACAGGGCAAGACAATGCAGAGGTTTCTCCATCTTGTATTCTTCCCGAGGCCATATTAGTTTTGACTAGAATGGAAAATTCTGTAAGAAATTACACAACTCTATTCTAGGAACCTAAGGTCAAGATGCTCCATCTAAATTATCTTGACTTTTGTTAAACTGGCTGCTTGTTCAAACTTCCTCCTCTAACTAACTGCTTGTCTTAGCTTCTGTTAAATTTCTTGCTTGTGAAAAACCTTCCTCTGCTGCTGTTCAGAAAGGTAACAGGATTAACATGTTGCTCTAAAAGTGTGTGATGGCGCATGCCTTTGATCCCAGCACTTGGGAGTCAAAGGCAGGTGGATCTCTATGAATTAAAGGCCAACCAGGTCTACAAATCAAGTTCTAGCACAGCCAGAGCTACACACAGAGAAAACTTGCCAGAAAGTAAACAAACAAAAAACAAACAAACAACAACAAAAAAAAACAAACAAGCCCCTTGCTCCAAACGCTCAGGGCTACACCAGTCCTGGACAGCTGACTATAGTCCCAGCAAGCTGAAATAAAGACTTTCAATTGGCTATAAATGTATCTCAGTAGTAGTCTTCTCTGGTAGGCTCCTTGCAACAACTGTTTCTGGCACTATGTTCCACTCCAAATCTCTGTGAGAATACAGAGTAAGAATTAGCAGGTCCAACAGGCTATAACTGCAGAACACTGCCTTATATGTGGGTTTTGAAATTAGACCTGTATTTTATACCTGTATCAATTAGGGAAATCAAAACAGCCAGAAGAGTTCATGTATGGGTGAACACATATATGCACATATATGAAGTAAAATAGGAAAAAAAATAAAAGAAATATGCATGAGATCATATGCCTCCAAATTTTGTCAAATTTCTGAATCTATAGTTGTTGGGCTTGATACTCAAGAATAAGAGATGTCTCTGGTCTATTTCCAACGCAAAAAAAAAAGCCAGTGTCTCAGGTCAAAAAAAAAGAGTCAGCGAGGAATTATTTCTTATTTAGAGGAATGCTAGGGTTTGGTTCTGTTCAAACATTCCAGTGAATAGAAATGCCTCACTAACAGGAGACAGTAATCTGATGTATTTGGCATATTGATCTAAATATTAACTATATCACAGTATCCTACAGAAACATATCCAATAGTATTTGACCAAATGCCTCTGCTTATGGCCTAATCAGGTTGGCAAGCAAAGTTGATTGTCACAACCACCTATGCCCAAATTTGGACATGGTCTCCAACTATGTTATGGGAGAAATATGCCCTTGGAGATAGTGCCACATTATCTGTAGTCAGGGTGATTCCCCTGCAGGCTTACAGCAGGAAGGGAAAAACGATTAGTATGAAGTATGAATGAAACTTGGCCTAGCACAATTTTATTGTAACCAGTACTTTAGCCATATATTTAAGTACAGCACAATTTTGGGAAAATGTATTCATATAACAATTAACTCAACCTCATGAGTACAACAAAGTTTAAGATGTGTTTATATTGAAGTTCTTAGCAAAGTACATATGATTTCATCCTTAAGATGGTTTCTTGCTGACTTAGAAATAACACTCAAGATAGGGGTCTACAGAGAATGACTGAGGAGGATAAATATAATGCCTGGAGAGTCACGATTGTCACTTAGGCTGTTTAAAACACAAAAGATATCACTCATAACAATAACTGGGGGTGGGGAGATGTGGCCTGGGATAGAGAACTGAAATCTGTGGGAGGCATCTCTGGGACAGGGTAGGCTCCTAGGAGTCTATGGGGGTGACTCTATCTCAGACTACTAGCAGCAGAGAGTATGTGCACACCTGTTGTATGACATCTAATGTTTATATTATTGCACATAACCTCAATCAATTAATTAATTAATATAATAAGTGGACAAAATGAGTTTATGGTCTAAAAGCAATGTTCAAGTTTTAGGGTTGAAGGGCCTGGGGTAAGTAAAAAATATTCTTGATGGTAGGGGCAGAGCCTGTTTCATCAGACAGCAAAGGATCACATGGTTGTAAAGCTCCATTCCTGGCATTCCAGGAAGAGCAGCTGTGTGCTTCATTCCTTTGAAGAGATAAGCTGAATGTTTAACTTTCCTGGCTTCTCCAGTGCTTACCTGTGTACACGAGGCCCTTCGTCCTCTACATGTCATGATTATTTAGGTGATTTGGGAACAGGGACAGACAGAAGCCTGATGGATAATAGATTGAAAATGTCCTGATTGTTTTGCAGACATGACTGCTAATAAATGTTGCTGTGTGTGGCAGAATTGCTTTTAATGTAACTGACTTTTTGGCTGTGTGTGTGGAGGATGCCAACTGCCCCCATCTACCTCTTTGTGCAGAGTGTGCCAAAGTCAACCCACAGCCCCTCATAACTGAGAAGGGCCAGAAGGCAGTGTAGTTCCTATGAGGCTGGCGAGCAGAAAATGGCTTACCCACAAATGAAGTTCTGAAAAGCCCTGTCCATCTCACAGAGGACCCCAAGGCCACAGTGACAGCATGCGGAGCCCCAGAAGTCAATGAGGGAGCGGAGCTTGCAGCAGCCTACAGTTAGTCTGATAAGATGAAGACCAGGAAGTTAGCATCCATTAGAGACCATCAGATTAAAGTCAGGTGTCTGCAGAGATCTGATGCTGAAGGCCATTCAGAATGCTAAGGGAGGGAGGGGGAGAGAATAAGCCTTCCAAGCCTGGGGAGGGGATGCAGACATTGTAGGACTTCCCAAGAGAAGTAAACCAGAGAAGCTCAGAGCTTTAGCTTGAGCTTTAGTCTTGTCACACTATGGAGTATTAATGTCACACTTATTGGAACTGTCAATGTATATCAAAACCATAGGGTTACTTGAGAGTTCATTATACAGAAAATTAACTGTTATGGACTTCCTGTTGTCTTTTCTTCATCCTGTCAAATATTGTGCAGTTAAAGAGATCTTTACGTTTTGCTGCAAGATGAATGGACAACAGCTTGGAAAACAATAGTTAAGGTTTTGGTGTCCAGCATGCATAGGAAGTAAGCAACACTGGGTGTTAATGCGAAGCAACAGAAGACAGGCTTAAAGAGACTAGTTTGAACTACCCATCAAAACTAAGATCAAGAGCTCAACAAACAGTCAGTGAATAGTCCAAAAGAATAGATGTTTCACTCAACATTGTTTTGTTGTTGTTTCTTAATTTTCTGAATATTAACTTGTTTTCTTGTGAATACAGCCTCCTTGTGATTAAGGAATCTCCAGCAAGGCTGGAATGAGAAAAGAAAACAGTGGAATTACTTTCATGTTCTCCTCTTACCTGGCTTCGAAGCACTATACATGGTTTAAGATTTAAAAGCAAGTGTTTCTGGAAGACAGGAGACTCAACAAACACAGGAGTTGTTTGCTGTAGTGAGCCACTACATCAGTAACTAAAGTTGAACCCAAATGGAAACTAGTAGATCATTTCCATCCTAAAATAGATTGTTGTGTAATTGATATCTCTTGTTCAATCTACAGCCAACTTTCTGCTCATTTCTTCATATCTTATCTCCTAAGAGCAGCTGGGAATTATTTGAAACCCTACTATTTCCCTCTGAGATATGTACCCTATGAAGCTGTTTATTGTACTGATATTAAGCTCATGAATTAATCTAAACCATGACATTAAAGGAAGACTATGTTCAGGCATGAGCCCATGGGGTGCCAAAGCAAGGACAGACCAGTGATTACAGCTCACTCTTCATTATCCATCCTTTAGGCAGATTACCAGGGTGGGATACAATGAGCCTGGTCACTTCATGGACAAATCAAAGCAGCTTTGACTGTCGGTGTCTTCTTTGTCACGAATCAACACTATTGAAGTCAAATATTAGGGTGGAATTTACTACAGATTCTCCTAAGTGGTGTCCATAGCTCTGTGTGTTGTATTGTGAAGGCAAACACCATGGGCTCTTTGAATCACTGGTAAATTATGTATTTGGATTTATTTTCTCAGCAAGTTAAGCCTTTCTATTACATAAATGGCTGCATGCAAAAATCAGTAAGAATAGTAAGAAGAAAAGACACCTGGCATGTTGACAGTTCTGTAGGGAAAAGTTAGCTAACAAATAGAGAGAAATAAAACTTTTGTTAAAAAAAAAAGGTTTTCTCCATTTTCTCCATTCTCTAAAATTTAAGGCTCTGTGTGAAAGCTCTTTGCTCATATTAGAAATTCATTCACCAATAATTGCTGCCAGATTAGAGGGCAGGGGGAGAAGGGCATCACTAGAAAGAACTATGTCTGTTTTCTTCATGGCAGTCATTTGAATCTCTGACATGCTCGGCGTGGGGGGATGAACAATAAAATGCTTACTTGAAAATCTCACTGTAATGAGTCCAAAGCCAATGTTTACCTTTATATTGTACCTAGCATATAGCTTGTATCAATTCTAGGATTTATTTCTAGTTTTCTCTTCCTTTAAAATATATTTTAGAGGGGAGGGGCAAGATGGCGGCGCCGGGAGGACTCTCATTCTGAGCAGCAGCAGCAGGAGCAGCACAGTACCAGTAATCAGAACTCGCGGCCATAAAACACAGTCATTGTGTTTCCCAGGTGAGAGGATACCCCACGGTGGGGGATTCAATCAGCTTTTAACTTACCGGTCTAAACCACAGAAGAGATCCCGGTTCCGCCAGACGCTTGGCTGCCGGCCGCCAGCCCCAGCCCAGAGCCACAAGCCAGTGTCTCTGGTCACGGTCCCAGACTGAACCGTGTGCACCACACTATCAGAGACTGGAATTTTCAGTCGAGAGATAACCCCAGGGTACAGGAAATGATTAGGACCGGCCTTAGGTCACCCAGACATCCCCTGGAAAAGACTCGGGTTCCACGGGCACCCCAGGACCCAGCCCAGAGCCAGAGCCCGAGACCCAGGCTCTGGCACAGAGCCCTGCCTGCCTGCACGCCTGATTCACTGCCTGAGAGAGAACTGTGGGCACCAGGGAACCAGCGAATGAGTTTCACTGTCCGGTGCAAACACACAGGGAGGGAAACGGCTGGTCTGATCTCAGAGCACTCAGCCGACACCCCCAGCCTGAAAAGGTCCCCGGAAAATTACCCAGCTTAGGGAGGCACCCAGACTCCCAAAGGCCGCAAAGGCAGACACAGGCAGTTTCTGCACACCAGACAGCTGGCGGAGACTGAGCCGCCAACACTCAACTGTGCTCCAGGCACAGGCAGTTTCTGCGGCCAGCCAGCTGGCGGACACTGAGCAGTGTGCACCAGGGCAAAAAAGACACTGGGAGTCCATGTCTCCAGAGAATCCACAGGGAAGGAAGGAAACTGTTCTGACTTAAATCACCCAATCCTTCCCTAGAAAAAGTCTAGCAGACTAGCAGACCAGTGGGGCCATCATTCATCTGTGCTCCAGACACAGGCACAAACAGTTGCTGCTCGCCTGATGTCCAACTGGGTCACAGCAGCTGATCATTAAATTTACAACAAGAAATCCAGAAACAGGGCAGCTGCCCTCAGGACTTCCCTGGGTGAGAGGAGAACCCTCTCGACTAACAAAGACCACAGTTACCACTCAGGTCTATATCCCTGAGGTGAGCAACACCTGAAAAAACACCAGCCATCCAGGGACTATACCCAAAAAGCTGAGAAGACATCCTTCAGGAAAAACCAGCTTTCTGCAAAGGGGATTCTCTCCACCACAGGATCCCCAGGAACCACCAGAAAATAACCCCAAACACCTAAGATAGCACAATGGGTAGAGGCCAGCGTAAAAGCTCAAGCAACAAAATACAGAGCAATATGGCATCTCCAGAACCCAGTTACCCAGGGGCAAGTAGCCCTGGACACCCCCGCATAACTGAAATCCAAGAAGATGACCTAACAACTATGCTCATGAAGATGATAACAGAGGAAACAAATAAGATACGTAAAGACATAGAGGAAGATAAACTCAAACAGAATATTGCCATCCGTAAAGAAATAGAGGAAGCTGCAGCCAAACAGTTTATGGCCTTTAGAAAGGAAATGCTTAAAACACTGAATGAAATAAAAGAAACAGAGTTGAAGGAACTAAAAGAAAAACAGAAAAGTACAATCAGACAGGTGAAGGAAGTAAACAAAACAACTCAAGACCTAAAGATAGAATTGGAAAAATTAAAGAAAATACAAATGGAGGAAATAATGGAAAGGAAGAATCTAGGGAAGAAAACAGGAACTACAGAGGTAAGCATAACCAACAGACTACAAGAGATGGAAGAAAGAATCTCAGGTGTAGAAGATACAATGGAAGAAATCGATGTATCTGTCAAAGAAAATGTAAAATCCGAAAAATTCCTGACACAGACCATCCAAGAAATGCAAGACAATATGAAAAGACAAAACCTAAGAATAATAGGTATAGAGGAAAAAGAAGACTCCCTTCTCCAAGGCCCAGAAAATATTTTTAAAAACATCATTGAAGAAAATTTCCCCAAGCTAAAGGAGACGCCAATTAGAATACATGAGGTTTACAGAACACCCAACAAATTTGACCAGAAAAGAAAATCCTCCCGCCACATAATAATCAAAACAGTAAGTATACAGAACAAAGAAAAAATACTAAAAGCTACAAGGGAAAAAGGCCAAGTAACATATAATGGCAAACTCATAAGAATCACACCTGACTTTTCCACAGAGACTATGAAAGCCAGAAGGGCCTGGACGGATATCATGCAGACCCTAAGAGAACACAGATGTCAGCCCAGGCTACTATACCCCGCAATACTCTCAGTCCTCATAGATGGAGAAAACAAGATATTCAATGACAAAAACAAATTTCAACAATACCTACAAACAAAACCAGCATTACAGAAGAGACTAGAAGGGAAAATACAACCCAGGAAAACTAGCTACATTCAAGAAAAAACAGGAAATAAGTAACCTCACTTCAGTAAAACAAAAAGCAACCAAGCATACAACCTGATGACCACAGCCAACATCAAAATCAAGGGATCTAGCAGCCACTGGTCATTAATCTCTCTCAACACCAATGGACTCAACTCTCCAGTAAAAAGACACAGATTAACAGAATGGATACGTAAACTAAACCCAGCAATCTGTTGCATACAAGAAACACACCTAAGACACAAAGATAGACATTACCTGAGGGTAAAGGGTTGGAAGACGACTTTCCAAGCAAACAGACCCAAAAAGCAAGCAGGAGTAGCCATTCTAATATCTGATAAAATAGACTTTCAAGCAAAATTAATAAAAAGAGATGGGGAAGGACACCTCATACTCATCAAGGGAAAATTCCATCAGGAAGACATCACAATCCTGAACATCTATGCCCCAAATACAAGAGCACCCACATTTGTTAAAGAAACATTGATAAAATTTAAAGCACATATAGATCCCCACACATTAATAGTGGGAGACTTCAATACCCCACTCTCAACAAAGGACAGGTCAACAAAACAGAAATTAAACAAAGAAACAATGTCTCTGACAGAGGTCATGAATCAAATGGACCTAACAGACATTTACAGAACTTTACACCCAAACACAAAAGAATTTACCTTCTTCTCAGCACCTCATGGAACCTTCTCCAAAATAGATCATATAGTGGGTCACAAAGCAAGGCTCAACAGATACAAGAAGATTGAAATAATCCCTTGTATCTTGTCTGATCACCATGGAATAAAGCTGGACCTCAACAATAACAGAAATAGCAAAAAGCCTACACACACATGGAAACTGAATAACTTGTTACCAAATGACAGCTGGGTCAGGGAAGAAATAAAGAAAGAAATTAAAGTCTTTCTAGAAATCAATGAAAATGAAGACACAACATACCCAAACTTGTGGGACAAAATGAAAGCAGTGCTAAGAGGAAAGTTCATAGCACTAAGTGCCTTCAAGAAGAAATTCGAGACAGCTCATTCAAGCACCTTAATGGCTCACTTAAAAACCCTAGAAAAAGAAGAAGCAGACACACCAAGAAGGAGTAGACGGCTGGAAATAATCAAACTCAGGGCTGAAATCAATCAATTGGAAACAAATAAAACAATTCAAAGAATCAATGAAACCAAGAGCTGGTTCTTTGAGAAAATCAACAAGATCGACAAACCCTTAGCCAAGCTAACTAAAAAGCAGAGAGACACCACCCAAATCAACAAAATCAGAAATGAAAAGGGGGATATAACTACAGACACTGAGAAAATCCAAACAATCATTAGGACTTACTTCAAAAGTCTATATGCCACAAAATTTGAAAATCTAAATGAAATGGACAATTTTCTTGATCGATTTGACTTACCAAAGCTGAATCAGGACCAGGTAAATCAACTAAATAGTCCTATATTCCCCAAAGAAATAGAAGCGGTCATCAAAAGTCTCCCATCCAAAAAAAGCCCAGGACCAGATGGCTTCAGCGCAGAATTCTACCAGACCTTCAAAGAAGAGTTAACACCAATTCTCTTCAAACTATTCCACAAAATAGAAACAGAAGGAACATTACCAAACTCATTCTATGAAGCCACAGTCACCTTGGTACCTAAACCTCACAAAGACTCAACAAAGAAAGAGAATTTCAGGCCAATCTCCCTTATGAACATTGATGCAAAAATACTTAATAAAATACTTGCAAACCGAATCCAAGAACACATTAAAGATATTATCCACTATGACCAAGTAGGCTTCATCCCAGGTATGCAGGGGTGGTTCAATATACGGAAATCCATCAATGTGATCCACCATATTAACAAACTGAAAGAAAAAAACCACATGATAATCTCCCTAGATGCTGAAAAAGCATTTGACAAAATCCAACATCCATTCATGTTTAAAGTATTGGAGAGATCAGGGATACAAGGCACATATCTAAACATAGTAAAGGCGATATACAGCAAGCCTATAGCCAACATCAAACTGAACAGAGAGAAACTTAAAGCAATCCCACTGAAATCAGGGACAAGACAAGGCTGCCCACTCTCTCCATATCTCTTCAACATAGTGCTGGAAGTCCTTGCTAGAGCAATAAGACAGTTGAAGGAGATCAAGGGGATACAAATTGGAAAGGAAGAAGTCAAATTATCACTATTTGCAGATGATATGATAGTATACCTGAGTGACCCCAAAAACTCTATCAGGGAACTCCTACAGCTGATAAACACCTTCAGCATAGTGGCCAGATACAAAATTAACTCAAAAAAATCAGTAGCCCTTTTGTATACAAAAGACAAAAGAGCTGAGAAAGAAATTAGGGAAACAACACCCTTCACAATAGCCACAAATGACATAAGGTACCTCGGAGTAACCCTAACCAAGGAAGTCAAAGACGTGTATGAAAAAAAGTTCAAATCTCTGAAGAAAGAATTAGAAGAAGATATGAGAAGATGGAAAGATCTCCCATGCTCATGGCTTGGCAAGATTAACATAGTAAAAAATGGCCATCTTACCAAAAGCAATCTACAGATTCAATGCAATGCCCATCAAATTACCAACACAATTCTTTACAGACCTGGAAAGAAAAATTCTCAACTTCATATGGAATAACAAGAAACCCAGAATTGCTAAAACAATCCTCTACAATAAAAGATCTCCATTCCTGATCTTAAGTTGTACTGTAGAGCAACAGTTTTAAAAACTTCATGGTACTGGCATAGAAACAGAATGGTGGATCAATGGAATCGAACAGAGGACCCAGAAATAAACCTACACACTTATGGACACCTGATCTTTGACAAAGGCACCAAAACCATTCAATGGAAAAAAGATAGCATCTTCAACACATGGTGCTGGTTCAACTGGATGTCTATATGTAGAAAAATGAAAATAGATCCATACTTATCACCCTGCACAAAACTGAAGTCCAAGTGGATCAAAGACCTCAACATAAAACCAGACACATTAAATTGGTTGAAAAAAAGTGGGAAATACCCTAGAACTCATTGGTACAGGAGAAAGCTTCCTGAACAGAACACCAACAGCACAGGCTCTAAGAGCAACAATCAATAAATGGGACCTCATGAAACTGAAGAGCTTCTGCAAAGCAAAGGACACCGTCATCAAAACAAAGCGACTGCCTACAGATTGGGAAAAAATCTTCACCAACCCTTTATCTGACAGAGGACTCATATCCAGTATATATAAAGAACTAAAGAAGCTGAAAAGCAGCAAACCAAGTAATCCACTTAAAAAATGGGGAACAAAGCTAAACAGAGAATTCTCTGTAGAGGAATACCGAATGGCAGAGAAGCACTTAAAGAAATGCTCAACCTCACTAGCCATTAGGGAAATGCAAATCAAAACAACCCTGAGATTTCACCTTACACCCATGAGAATGGCCAAGATCAAAAACTCAAGTGACAACACATGCTGGAGAGAAAGGGGAACCCTTCTCCACTGCTGGTGGGAATGTAAACTTGTACAACCACTCTGGAAATCAATCTGGCGCTTTCTCAGATAACTAGGAATAGCGCTTCCTCAAGATCCAGCCATACCACTCCTGGGCATATATCCAAAAGTGGCTCAAGTACACAAAAAGGACATTTGTTCAACCATGTTTGTAGCAGCTTTATTTGTAATAGCCAGAAGCTGGAAACAACCCAGATGCCCCTCAACTGAAGAATGGATGCAGAAATTGTGGTACATCTACACAATGGAATATTACTCAGCAATGAAAAATAAGGAAATCATGAAATTTACAGGTAAATGGTGGGATCTGGAAAGGATCATCCTGAGTGAGTTGTCCCAGAAGCAAAAAGACACACATGGTATATACTCACTCATATAGACATACAACATAGGACAAACCCACTAAAACCTGTGCATCTAAAGAAACTAAGCAAGAGAGAGGACCCTAACTAAAATGTCCAATCCCCATCTGGAAAGGCAAAGAGGATGGAAATCAGAAGAAGAAGAAAACAGGAAACAACCTAGGAACCTACCACAGAGGGCCTCTGAAAGCCTCTGCCCTACAGACTATCTAAGCAGATGCTGAGCCTGATGGGCAACTGTTGGGCAGAGTGAATGGAATTTTAGGTAAGAACTGGGAAATAGTAAGAGCTGGAGAGGACAGGGTCTCCACAAGGAGAGCAACAGAACAAAAAAATTTGAACACAGGGAACTTCCCAGAGACTCATACTCCAACCAAGGACTATTCATGGAGATAACCCAGAACCCCTGCACAGATGTAGCCCAGGGCAGTTCAGAGTCCAATTGGGTTACATAGCAATGTGAAGAGGGACTGCCTCTGACATAATCTGATTGGCCTGCTCTTTGATCACCTCCCTCTGGGGGGGAGCAGCCTTACCAGGCCATAGTAGAGGACAATGCAGCCACTTTTGATGTGAACTGATAGACTAAGATCAGAAAGGAGAGGAGAACCTCCCCTATCAGTGGACTTGGGGAGTGGCATGCATGCAGAGGGAGGAGGGAGGATGGGATCGGGAGGGGAGGAGGGAGGGGCTTATGGGGGATGCAGAATGAATAAAGTGTAATTGATGAAAAATTAAAAAAAAATAAAAATTAAAAAATATATATATTTTAGATTGTGTTTTCATTTTTCTGAACCACATTTGTCTCTAAGCAGTAACAGTAACAATAATAAGAAGCTCCAATATAACTCCTTGCTCAGTCTTTACAATTTTTGCCTTGAAATGATCAGGCAATTTAAGACTCAAGTTCAGAGCATCCACACACAAATTAATTGTGTACCTGTGGTGCCTCTTTTATGAGCAATACATCAATATTTGTGATACACTTTAATCTAACCTGACAGTACACAGCATTTTGATAGTGGCCTGTAGCCCTTTTTTATATTAATTTGGTTGTAATAAACCTGTCCTTTATTTTCTATTTGCTTCATTTATTTTGCACTACTCTGTTCCTTCTTTTCTTTCTACTTTTTGGGTAACAAATGTATTTTCAGAATTCCATTTGTATTCCTCTCCTGGCATTTTGTTCTACCACCTGGCTTTATTTTCTTTAGTGATTATTCTAACGAGTATACTATGAACCTTGTATTATTTATAATATATTTAGCATTGATACTACTTCATGTAAATTGTAGAAATCTTGCAACAATATAATAGTGGTGCTTGAAACCCTGCCCTTTGCACTATTTTTATGTGTTCATATCTATGTACTGGCACACTGTGAGATTACACAAATGTAATTTATTCTTTTAAAAAAGATTATATTCACATAAATGTTTTTAACAGTGATAAGAAATTAGTTTATTCTGAACTCAAACGTGATCAAGGCCTAAGAACACCAGTTTAGATTACTTCAAATTCCATGTGATAACATTTTGTTAAAATATTTTTGGAAAGATAACAAAGAAACTCATAAATCAAGGCATATATCAAATACATTGGTGGAAACATTAATTAGGAGGATTACAGCAAAACAGGGAAAAGCTCAGCTATAGATATCAAATGCTGTCTAATGGCCTTTTAGCTTTATTGTTATTATTATTATTTATTAGAATTTATTCACTTTGTATCCCTGCTGTAGCCCCCTCCTTCATCTCCACCCTGCCCCACCCTCCCTCCTCTTTACCCCTTAAGTCCCTCCCTTATCAGTAGACTATGTCCTCCCCTAGTCCACTGATAGGGGAGGGAGGCCCTCTCATCAGGACCGTCTGGATCCTCTTTCTCTGTGGCCTTGTAAGGCTACCTCACCAGGGGGAGGTGATCAAAAAGCAGCCAACCAAATTCATGTTAGAGACTGCCCCTGCTCCCCTTACTCCCTTTCCCCACGGAGACTGAGCATAAACATTTTAAAGTAAGAAATAGTTTGTTTTGGCTTATAGTTCCACAGAGAGAGTCTGTCAGGTTGGGGATGGTGCAGTAGTAAGAGCCGGAAGCTGGCTGGTCGCATTACCATCCTTACCTAGAAGACAAGTGACAGAGATGGGGTGAAGGTTGAGGCTACCTTCAGTGGCTTCTCCAACAAGCCCCAATGGCCTAAAAGCTCTATAACCTCCTCAAGCTGTGTCCCAAACTGGAAACCAAGTGTTCAAATATATGAGTCCTTAGGGAACATGCCTCATTCAAACCACCAGAGCCATCACAGAAGTCCAACTGTCATATGTAATTATGCATAGCTACCCTTTTTTTTTCTCAAGGTCATTTATTTGCTATAGCACACATAAAAAAAAAAAACCTTAAAGTTGAAGCATAAAGATAATAGCATTGGCCAAAGAATATTTTCTTTACTATACAAAATATGACCCAGCAATAAAATAAATGGCATGGTCTGATACTAAAGTTTGAATACAGCCCAACTAAACTTACCTGTTACCTATTCAGAAAGTCTTATCTTAATTTAGTGTATCTGATAAACATTCTGAAGTGGTGATATGAGCTAATGCAAGACAAGTTAAAGTATATAAATGCATGTTTCTTGGATGCAGCTCTTGGCCACCAAAAGAGAGGGGGAGGGAGAAAGAGAAAGACATGAGGAGAGAGAGTGTGAGAGAGAGAGAGAAATGCACACAGAGAGAAGAGGAGAGAGGAGCACAGAAAGAAGGAAGAGTGAACAAGAGAAGAGAGAGAGGGGAGAAGGAAAATGTCTGGATTATATACAGCAGGGTGAGCCAGCCATGCCCTACAGCAGGGGGATCCAAGGGATGCTGCTTGCCCTGGGTCTGACGCACAACAGTACACTAACAACACATGTAGCCCCTAAGGCAGCAGTCTATATCAATTCTGGCATCAACAGCAAAGAGGAAAAATAGTTCTTTTTTTTCTTAATGGCTCAAAAGCCATTCTGGGTTGTAGTAAAACACATCCCAGATAGAACATGAATACAAGTTTATGGTTTTCATATTTGCTCCCAGTTTCCATCTCCAGCAATCGTCAGTAGTTTTGGAAATCCATCTTTCATCATCCCACTCTGTTTTCCTACAAAGTGAGCAATGAAAGACACTTGAGATAATCATCTTTCTTCCTGACCTAAAAATGTCTTTATTTTTCATTTCTGAGATAACTTTTGTTTAGGACTCCAGCAATTCGAATATGTCATTCTACGTTCTGGTCTTAGTTGCTTCCGGTGAGAACTGGGACGCCATTCATTATTACCCTTTATGCAATGTGAAGTGTTTTGTACTGGTTATCTAAGTTACAGTGATAAAACACCATGCACAAGGCAACTTATAAAAGAAAGTGTTTAATTGGGCTTTCATTTCTAGAGGGACAGAGTCCATAATGGTGGTGCAATGGCATAAAAATAGGAAGAGCTGAGAGTTCACATCTCCAATCATAAGCAGACAGAACCAGCACAATGCGAATCTTCAGAAATTTCCAAGCCCACCCAGAGGACATTTCCCATCCTCCTCAGATAGCCATCTAGGGACCACGTATGCAAATGCATGAGGCTTTTTCAGGAAATCTCATTCAAAACAACACACAAATTTAGAGGGTTTTTCTTTTTTTTCCCCTAATTACCAGGTGTCACTAAACTGCCTATAATGTACCTTCATGAGTTTTGTTTAGCAAAGATTATCTTGCTGTAGTTTCTCTAGTGACCCTTCACACCTTTTGGACTTGCTGCCATTTTGATGTGATCCCTAGACATACCCCTGTGGAGGAAAAGATAGTAACTTACCCTCAGATTCTTGTTGAAATTAAACACAGGTCAGCGCTGGCCTTGTGATGCTATAGTCTAATATTCCTATTTGTTGTGGATTTGTTTAGTCTCAATGGCCATGGATATTCATCAGCTCCATCAAGACTTCCTTATCAAAATGATATAAATTTTGAACTCTATCCTGCTGGGTGTGTTTATATTAAATCTGACAGATGTCTTTTTTGAGGGAATCTCTATTCTTTCCTCCACTCCCTAAAACAGAGCTGCTAGCTCATTGGCACGCATGAATCACAGACTATACCTAGCTCACTGACAGCACAGCTAAGATGAAATCCCATAATTTCCACTGGCTTTTGAATCTTTTCAACCTCAGCACTCACAATATATGGTAAAATGGCTCTGAGTGGTCTTTTCAGTGGGTAGTGACTCGTATTGGTGAGCTCTATCGCATTTTCCCCTGACTCTTGAGATCTTATACTACAAACTGAAGAGTGAGTGCTCTTTGGATACTCTGTGGAAACACCCTCATTAATGGATGCACCGTAGTTATACATGTAGACATTCACAGTAAGGGTCTGACTACAGTGGTGGCCCTTGAAAATAATCCTTATCATGTGGTTGGTCTTCCAGACCATATACTTTCTGACAGATTCTTTTTATTACAAAAGCTATTCGACAATATGTTAATTACAAGGAATTTGTTGGATCGTCATACTCCTGCCCATCTGCAGATAACTGATGTTATTAGCAATGCATTACAGCACACTCCTGAAAATCCAATCCTGTTTCTCACATGAGTCTCCTGGTTCACATAATATAATAAAGGATTTTAGTTTCTGCATGTAACTGTCCCCCCCCCAAAAGGAAACATCTCCTTGTGACTTTGTCTTAAATTATTCTCAAGACCAATGTCAGTGGAACAAATTAAATGCATTTCTTTTGAAAATTCTGAATTCTCTCTTAATCATTATTTGACATAGGCTTTATTCTTCCCCGGTGACAAACCTAGGCTATCTGTGTTAGTCTGCCTTTGAAAGAGTTAAAGTGTGTCCTAAATCTGTCCTTTACACTGATTCAGCTACTAAGGTTCTCTTGTTGGATCAATATAGTGTTGGATCACACAATAATTATCCTTTGTTTGACCAGTCCTGACTCTACCCATCAGAAATCTGCTCAGAAGAAATTAGAAAGTATAAAGAGCTTTTGTAAATTTTATTTAAAAAAATACTATTGCTTCTTTTAAAGTTGAACTTTTTGAAATAAAAGGTCAAGGTTTGAGAAGGAGACAATTAGAGAAGTAGGTGGCATTACAAAAATGGGCCTGTGACACACCTCATTTCAGTAGTGCAGAACTACCATACTCTCACGGGATGTTAGAACAACTCAGATGCAGAAGCAGCACGGGAGGAAGGGCTCTATGTGCTTAGCTTTCTTGCTTTTTCTGTGAAGCCTTTCCACACAGGAGAAATTTCTAATTTTGCTCTCCTAAAATGACCTAAGGTCTTACACACATCTGGCTGTTTGGTCTACTGTGCCTTAACACAACCCCTCTCTGTAACCACAATTTGGTCTTTATTCCCCCAAAACTTACCATGAAATGGACTTGAAAAAAGGATCTTCTCATCTCCTTCACATATCCAGTATTGCTTCAAACCCTACTTTCTGGTTGCTAGGGATCTCTACCCTAGCCTCCTTCCCAAGAGAGAATAATTCGACCAATAGGTGGCATGCACATACAGGGAATCACTTTCTTCAGACAAGTCATCCAAATCAAGAATTGGGCCTAGTTAAATGTCTCGTGGCCAGTCAGGACACATGGGAGAATAGAGAAAGGGACCTAATTATTTCCCTCAGCTCGCAGATCCTGCTGTGGCCACACCAACACTTTAAAACAATACTCTGTTTCTTTGTGTGTCTTCCATGAGACTAAATGATTTCTTGCTGAGAACATGGATCTTTCCCTAAAAGACTTTCATGCATTTAAGATAACACGTGGACTGTATAGTTCTTGTGAATCCATGAAACTTATTTCCACAATTTGACAACTTTACTCTCCCCTGGGGAAATTCTTGAAAAAACAAATGACATTATTGATATTTGCCCTGTAGGCAGTGTATCCTCACAGTGGGAGGAATCTAATTAGTAACTTGATCCTGACTTAGCTTGTGATCATGATTGACAATACCAGCTCAGCTCTGGACCACATTCAGATCATCCACAGACAGTGATGTAGAGGTTGGCAAAGATCAAGGAAATGCCTTAGATATTCTCCTTCTAAGTAATACAAGTGAAGTCTATCTAATCACAGGTACACCTTATGCCTGGATTAGGATTTGGACAAAGTAAAATATCAGGGCAGAAATTTGAGAAAAATATTGCCTGGGTGTCTAAGTGAGACTGTAATGGTTTATGGAATTAATTTATTTCTTTGCTAGGGGAAAATGGCCAATTCTGCAGATTGGTCTGCCCTTGTTTCTTACAGTCCTAGTGATGACTGTCTTAAGTGATACATGAAATAAGTTGACGTTGTTGCCTTCCCCCAACATCTTTTGGTCTAAGAAGAGTGGCAAGCAGGGTTGCATCATAATTAGAAAATATAATAGAAGCGGAGGAGGGATAGCACCTGGGCCAGATGTTGTTGCGAGCCCTTCAGGGAGTCACATGTGATACTTGTCTTTGGAGAAGTAACACAGGCTTTCATTCTGTCATTTCAAAGATATTTGTATAGAGATCCGTCTTTGAAGATGGAACTGGTACTTCTATTCAAGGCAAAGAAAAATAATTTTTCCTATCAGATATAATGAAGACATTTTTCCTTGTGGGGCAAAGACTAGGCATGCTTATTGCCTATTTGAAAAAATAAATTAAGAACCTGAGCACAGAGTTCTTTTCCTGCCATAGACCACAGCATGTGTTAAGGCTTTTTGTCCATCATCATATAACCACGAGGACTTTGGGACCTGGAGGCACAGCATGAAACTTCCCACATCCTAGCTGACACTGATATTGCTAGTCCAATTCTTATAAGCCAGGGGTCCCCTATGAACTGTCAGCATTGATAGATCGTTGTCCAACTAGCTTATAAACTTATGGCAATGTCACGCAGCCTTCAGAGTTCTGGAAAATGGGCAAAGGTTTGACATTATACATACATAGGTACCTCAGCTTCTGCTCCAGTGAGTGACCTTAATATTGGAAGCATGAGGGAACTGTTTTCTACATGTTGTCATAACACCCACATAAAGCAGATGGACCTTACAGTATTCACAGAAAGGAGATTGACTGGTTTAAGTTTCAAGAACACACACAGTGGAGTTGCTTACTTGCCAGGGTGAGTTGGAATAGCAACTTCCCAAACGTATCAGCTCTAACAAACTTTTGTTTTCGCTTAGTTTCCTATCTAGGTAGATAGACAGCAGCAGTGATCCCACTAAATTGTCACAGCTAGGTAGCTCTCCTTCGAACATTAATTCTTTTCCTTGTGCTTATGACTTAGACTTCTGGAATTTTCAAAATTGGGTTTAAATCACTAAGTGTTTTTGTAGCATCAAAACCCATGTCAGTAAACTTATTCTGACATGACAAAAAGTCGATGTTTGCTGTTTATATCCAGATGTGCCGGGCAGATATGAGGAAATTCTCATTTCGGAGGGACCTATCTAATATAACATGAAAGGAAACTTGAATTTTCTATCACTAAAATCAGAATAAATAATAATTTGGGACCTAAACATCCCTAGCAATATTAGTATTTATTTAATTCATATGATTCCTCTTTTGCGTTTAAGGGGGTTGGGGATGGAGACTCCATTAGTTTTATTTAAAACATAGACCTTACTTTTTCCTATGGGAGGCTTATATCTGCAGTATATTATCTTAACCTTTTCTATAACTTGTTTTGAACAATAACATACAAATAACTGAGTCAGAGGATTTAGAACCATACTGTCCTGCCATTGTTTACTTTTCCTTTGTCTTGACATTGAAAATGCCCTGTTTGGTATAATTTCTTCTTCTTATATATAGAATAAGAACAACAGATAGTATATTGTCCTTGATGAAGATTTAATTTAAGCTGTAATGGCTAATCTTGGCTGTCAACTAGCTACATCTGGAATCAACTAAATCACAAGTGGCTGGGAACTCCTGTGAGGGATTTTCTTAAGCAGATCATTTGGAACTGAAAGACCCGTCCTAAACCTGGGCCACACCCAGCCCACATGACAGCCCACATGAAAGGACAGGGAAGACAGAAACCTTGCTTTTTGCCTGCTTGTCCTCACTCCTGCTAACAAGTTCCCGGATCCTGTTGCTGTCATTATTAAATCCAGCTTCAGGATATTTGTATTTATTTGTGTGATATTTATCTATATTTGTGCATACACGTGCATACACACACATATGTAACCATAATGATCAAAGGAAAAGAGGATATCAATTAGAGAATAAGGAAGCTACTTTCAAGGGCTGGAAGGATGAAAGGAGCGGGAAAGTCATTTAATTCTATTTCAATTAAAAAACATTTTTTTAAATTTCAACCATTAATAAAATAACTTTGTGTCTGTTTCTGCCTTAATGCCTTTGTAATCAAAACAGTTCATAACAAATCATATGCTATGCATCATTTCTGTATTATATATGACTTAAATAAGTTTAAGAAGCACTAATACATCTTTATGATAAGCTGGAGGCCTGAGACAGGGTAGGCTTCTAGAAGGATATGGGGGTGACTCTAGCTGAGTCTCCTAATAGCAGGGGTCATGGAGACTGAAGAGGACACCCTCTAACTAGACAGACTAAAAATGGAGGAATCACCAACCCATCCACAAAAACTTCGACTCAAAATTTACCCTGCCAACAAGATGTGCAGGGATAAATATACAGCAGACATTGAGGGCATATTCAGCTAATGCCTGGTCCAGCCTGAGAACCACCCCATGGGAGAAAGCCAGCCCCTGACACTATTAACAATATTCTGCTATGCTCACAGACAGGAGCCTAACATAGCTGTCCTCTGAGAGGCTCCACCCAGCAGCGATGGAGACAGATGCTGAGACTCACAGCTAAACACAGCGCGAAGCATGGGGAGCTTTGCGGAAAAAGCAGGAGGAAGGATGAAACGACCAGGTGGTGCCGGGAGCTCCACAAGGAGACCAACAGAGCCAAGTAACCAGAGCCCAGAGGGAGTTTTGGAGACTGAAGCACCTACCAAGGACCATGCATAGACAGGACCTAGGCCCCATACAAATATGCAGCAGATCGGCAGCTACATGTCGGGAGTCTGTCTCTGATACGGACTCTGTTGTCTGCTTTCTGAACAGTAACCCTTGTCGGGGCTACTTGCCAGGCCACAGAGGAAGAAGATGTACTCAGTCATGAGCTGGACTGGGTGGTTGAGAGGACTTGCCTTATCGGAGGAATATGGGAAAGGGAAGGGGGAAGAGGAAGAGAGGTTGGGACTGGGAGAAGAGGAGGGAGGGGGCTATGATCAAGATGTAATGTGAATAAATAAGCTAATTAATTTAAAATTAAAAATGATAAATTCCAAAAGGAAAAAAAAGGCAGCATTAAGAAAACTAAAATGCCTTACAGGGATGATAAGTAATATCCAGCTGTGGGGTTAGTGCACTCAGCCCCCAAGCCCTAATCATTTTACTGTCCTATATGGCTAAAAGATAACATGAGGAATACATATATCAATTATCAAATATAATTGCCCGATGAAGCAAAGACTTTAAAAACATTTAGAAACAGCTAATTTTTCATTAACATTTTGTTATTTATCTATATATTGTTGGATTATTTGGTAATTATAAATTAAATGGTATAAAATATAGACTTCTAACTATTTAGAAAATAATTAAGATCAATTTTTTTCTTTGAACAAATCCAAGTAATTAAGACAAAAAATAGTAAGTCATCTGATACAGTTTTTTGAAACTTCATATGACCTTCCTAACAATTGTTTTGGGTGCTAAACTGGTATAAATAAGGTTTTAACCAGTTACTGATTTAATACACAATCGGATATTTTTCAGTTTTAAAAATGGAAGTATTAAAGTTGAAGGTAAGTAGAGGGCACTAGAAAAAAATCCTCCTGAGTGGCACAAGCCCAAAAAGCCATGTATTGCATAGTTTCTCTCTTTAGCGTTCAATATTTGTTCCACAATCTGAATGACCACACCAGGTTACGGATCTAGTAAGGGACTAGCAGGAAAGAGAGAATCGCTGAGGAAGGAAAAAGAATACATTGCTATGGAGAGAAAGAAGTCTGGAGTAGGAAAATTAGAGGAAGAAGGGGATAGAAGAGAGGAGTAAGGGAACAATATGAAGAGGGACAACTACTGTGAAAGCCATTCGTGGAGTCACATGGAAACCAACCGCAGTAGAAGCTTCTTAGAATAAATACATATAAAACAGAGATCTAAATGGAGTCGCCAAATAATGGGGAAGACAATGCCCCAACTAGACAACTTGCGCCATCAAGTGGAAACTCCAGCGCCAGGAATGAGTTACATCTAGTTAAGTCCCTGGCCATGTTGATAAGCCAGACACCAAAGAACACACATAGATTCCTTACAAAAAGTTCCGAGATAGTTCAGCATAGGAAGTAGGTCAATGTAATACAGCATAGAAACGATGTGGTGTTTCAACTGACGCAGAAAAACCATCATGAAGTCCGGCCCACCCTGTGGCGAAAACACTAAGAGCAAAGCCAGAATGGAGGGAAGCTAGTCTACCTGAGAAAGGGCATCTATGAAAGTTTATAGATAACATCGTGTTAAATGGGCAAAAGCTACTTTTCTACCCAACGACCAGAAACTAAACAGGGATGTTTATGTTCCCCACCACTTCTCAACATTGCACTAGAGAATTTAGAAGTGATAATTTTGCAATTAAAGGAAATAAATGACATCAATATTGGAAAGAAGAAAGCAAAACCACACCTGCTTACAATTAATATAACTGTATATATGGAATCTCTTAAAAGATTCGATAAGAATCTCTTGGGTTGAAAACGAGCCAAGGAGCTTACAAAATCAGTGCACAGCAGTGACATGCCCTGTACAATCTGAACTGCAGATATGGAAACAGTTCCAAACATGACACCTAAAGAGTGAAAGGTAGACATCAACTGCTAGACAAGTACAAAATGCCTCCTTTAAAAACTTTAAGACCCTGTTGACAAAACAGACCACACAGAAGGAAAGCGGCCCATGGTCATGTGCGGGAGACCTAACATGTCAGCACTTGCCAGTCAAGCTCAAGATTCAGGGTAATCTCTGTGAGAACTCAGTGTGAGGTGTGAGGTTTTCTTTTGCAGTTCTGTAAGGCTGATTCTGATATTCATATGGAATTCTAAGGGAACGGAAACTGGTTCCAAAAGCCTTGAAAAAGGACAATGTAGGAAGGTTATTCTTTTGATTTTTAGAACTTCCTTTAAACATTAAAATAATCAAGCCAATGTTGTACTGACATAATGGCAGACATATAGAGCAAATAAAGGAAATCAGGAATCCAAAAATAAACTCACGTTTTGGGGTAAAACAATATTCATCACGCATGCCAAGACCAGAACAAGGACAAGCAGCCGCGACATGAACAGCGGTGGCGGTGGTAAGGGCGGACTGTAGGTGGCGCACTACCGCCCGTCCGGACCACTTCAGCTGCTGCTACGCCAACTACTGCAACCCGCCAGGCCTCCGCCCAAGTATGCAAAGAGATCAGCTCAGGGCCAGGAGCACACCGGAAGCCAACATGTTCCTGACCAGGCTTCTTGCTTTTGTTTCTCTATTCTCCACATAGGATGTAATAATTCGTTTTAAGGATTGTTAACAACCCAACAACTACACTCCTAAAAGTTTCGTGTTTTCTTCTATATTACTTTATGAACACATGTCTGAAGATATGTATGAACACATGTGTGTTGCTATTATTTTACATATAACTTTTTCACAGTAAATTTTATTTGAGTAATGATATGTCTTGGCTGACAGCAACTACATACAGCTTTATACCACCTTTTAAGGGCCAGGCAACAGTCTTTCTTTTACACATGTTATATGATACTCAGACTCCCTATGCGTGCTATTACTATCCACTTTGCAGAATGATGATGATGGGGTGCACAGGGTTAAGCAAATGTGCCGGCATTTGTGTGGCCTGGAGAAGCAGAGCTGGGGTGTAAACACAGGCACTTGGGCTCACAGCTCATACCCTTAGTTGTGCCTCTGTGGCCTACCCCTGGAAATACTGGAAGGTCTTGAAGTCTTTCCTCTTAGCCACATGTTTCTTACTTAATTATTCTTATTTGCTTTCATGATTAAGGAAATGGAGATGTTAATATTTATTCTGGGTTTGTTAGTGTTAGTTCAAATGGAGCCATATGAACATCTAGCTTAAATTTATTTTGTGTATAGAATGATATAGGGACCAAGTAGATGCAGTGTCCCAATAGCCAGCCAGAATGCCCTTTATTGAATTAATCCATCTGTTCATTTATCTGTCTGTCCATATACCTTGTGCTAGTAAATTGACTCTACGAGTTCACCAAGCAAAGAAATGAATGAATAACTTTCATTAATCATTAACACTCTTCTGGTTAGTTTTTTGTCAACTTGACACAAACTAGGCCCATCTGGGAAAAGAGAGCCTTAACTGAGGAATTGCCTGTACGCAAGTCTATGAGGAATTGCCTGTATGCAAGTCTATGAGGCATTGCCTGTACGCAAGTCTATGAGGCATTTTTAATACTTGCTGACTTATACACTCCAGGCTCACCTGCTAGTGTGAGCCGTGCTATTTCCAGGCAGGTAAGCCTGGACTGTACAAAACAGCAGGTTGAGCAACCCAAGAGGAGCGAGCCAGTCAGCAGCACTCCTCCACAATCTTTGCTTAGCTCCTGCCTCAGGTCCCTGCTTTGGCTTTGCTCAGAGTGTGGAAGAATAAACTGAAATAACCCTTTCCTCCCAAGGCGCTTTTGTTCAGTATTTTATCATGGCAATAAAAAAACACACTAGCACAAGCTCACTTCCCAGTGAGTTAAGCTGTTCACAAAACCATGACCTACCACTGAAAAATAAAGAAGCATCATGGCTTCTCCTGTGGAATTTTACACAAATCCTTGTACCTATGAATCATTCTGGCCATATGTTCCCAATCCTGGACTTTCTTTGATTTAAAAGTTGCCATTCCCTGACTCCTGAAAGTAAAACATCTCAAAGTAGTTCTTGCTTTCTGACTCTTGAGCTTAGTAAAAACTCTCCTCTTTCGTTAGATTTCAGCTGGTCTTTGAAGAGACACTGGCTTTGCGGCTCTGCTTCCCTTTATACCCTGTCTTCTTCTCTAGGCTTGAAAGGCGGAAGCACAGGCCACTGCAGCTCTGACTGGCTGGGGCACACCTCCCTGCTTGTTCCCTCATGAAACTGACAGGGCCGAGATGATTAAAGCGCAAAAAGATCTGTGAGGAGCTGAGCATGGGTTTTTCAATGTGCGAACTACTTGTCAAAGTTTTATAGTAATTAGGAGCTGAGTGAAGAAAAAAGAAAGTGGCTGCCCAGAAGTTGGTAGAATTTCAATGTTGTAATATTCTTTCTGAGATTTAGAAATGGCCTGAATTCATTAGGAAGTCGCCCAAACCTCGTATTCTACAGAGAGAAGAAAATAAGTTATACTAGCATCCTAGTTTGAGGTGTCCTTCAAATGTGGGCCAGTATGTGGAGATGGCATTGGGGAAGTAACTGTGCTTCAGTATACTCCGACCTCTCCTTGTCCAGGAAAGGAGAGCCATCTCTTCTTCATTTGCCCATCCACTGCCTCGCTCCTGCAGATGCTGTGGGTGGGTGGCCGTCACAGCATGCTGGATCCGCCGCAGATCTGATGATCTGTTAAGACACCAATTCCTCTGTCATTTAAACACAAGGTTTTAAGTTTTGTGGTCTTCCACGATTTAGGAGTTATCACTTTCTATGTCATTATTTCTCTATTTGAAAACATTAAGACTGTTTTCACTTTTTCATGTTTTTTTCTACAAATATCTTTGTCATTAAATACTTATTCATTTTATCACAAAAAAAATTGATGCTAACAATCCTTACTACTGAGTTTGATCTAATTTAACCCCTTCTTAAAGAAGCCCTAAGTTTTCTGTGTAGATTGGGCCAAATTGAGTTATTATAAAGGCAAACTATAAAATGTGTGATTTAGAAATCACTTTTCCTAGTCAGGCATTTAAACTAAGGTGGCTATTTTTCTCCCTTTTTAAAACCGGAGGACATCAAGCAAAATGCCGACAAAACATGACTGAAGGACAGCAGAGCTCCCCCAAGCTCAAAGCTCTGAGCTCGGCAAGACAGTGGACAACTTGAAACATAATAACACTTTGGGACGTCCAAATTATGACAGAATATAGGACTCACCACATAACAAAAATCTGGGGGAAGTAAACGATTTTAAACCTAAATAACAAGCGCACATTATAGTCTTACATAGCATAGTTTTATTGCTCTGTGGACCTCCGCTCAGACCTCCCCAGATTCCTACTTCCTGGCCACTAGCCTCTATCTTTCTCCATAGTCCGGCCTTTACCAGAATGCCTGAAATCTCACTATAACGGGCATTGGCTACTTTGTGGGTTCCTTTCTCTCTTCCACCCCCTACAACCCTTTACTTCTGCCCTTTCAGCCCCTAACACTAGATAGAGAGGAAAAAGGATTGAGAGAAAAGGGGAATCGCTATCATTAGACCACTTTTTGCTGATTAGGGGCATCATGATCCTTGGTGCAAGTTTGATCTTCGATGTCAAGATATTTGATTTCTTCTTCTTGTTTCTTTGCACACAACTACTTGACAACCTGCAACAACAACAGCTTCCAACCAGCCTCCAGTCTACTGTCTGAAAAGTTCCCAGGATTTCCAGTGTCACAAAAATCACAGAAACTATCTGCAGCTGGTAAAATCACACCCCTGATTTTACAATGCCTCAGAGCCTGGGGCAAATCATAGTCAGCTGCTACAAAGTAGCCTCATATCCCCACACCTGGGATTAAAACAAAAACCTATTTCTATAACATTTTTGGATTTATTAGAGAAACTAAAGTTACAAAATCCTCTCTACATCTCACTGTATAGAGCAAAGCCTTTCAGGTTAGTGCTCTCCTTACCAGTGCATTTTAATGACCACCATCTGTACAGAGTTTGATGGGGCACTTCTTTTTGCCAGGTGACTAATATGCAGGTCTGGACATGCAACTTATTTCACTTACCTATTAACCTCTAAGAACATCTTGGGTGGTCTCAAGCTTGGGGCTGTTACGCAATTAGCTGCTGTATTTAAATGTAAACTGCCGATCCCTGTGAATGGCAAGAATATGTCCAGTTTTCAAAGGACCAAAGTCCGTTCCCACCTGCTGTGCACCAGTGCCGCGCTGAGTTCCTGCAGCGGAACATCTGTACAGCAGCACCTGCTGAGGGTGCTCTGGGGTCAGGCCATGTGGATCAGTGTGAGGACAGAGCTCATTGCCGCTTTAATGTGCAGTGTTCTGATAGCAGGTGATACTAAGCATTTTCTGTTTACCTTTTGTACAGTTTAATCACTTAAAATTGGACAAGAAGGGTTTTCTTTTTTTAATTTTATGAAATCAAATGAGTAGTATTTACTTTTAAAAGTGGCTGAAGAGGCAAACATGCTGGTAATCCCAGAACTCAGGGAGGCAGAGGCAAGCTGATCTAACAGAGTCCAGGACAGCCAGAGCCACACAGAGAAACCCTGTCTCAAACAAAGAAATAAACAAGAAAACAAAAATAAAACAAAACAAAAAAGTAGCTTAGGGCAAATATATCAAGATTTAACAGTGGTAGAAAAGGTGAATTATTTTTGTTTTTCTTATTTTTAAAAAGTTTCATAGAAATATAAGAAAAATGGTTTAGGAGTGGGTGGTAGCAGTGTACCCCTTTAATTCCAGCACTCGGGAACGAGAGACAGGTGGATCTCTGAGTTCGAGGCTAGTCTGTTCTGCAAAGTAAGTCCAGGACAGCCCGAGCCACACAGAGAATCCCTGTCTGGGGTTGGGGGGGATTAGGGTAAGTTTAGTTAGACTCCTCACCGAGAGGAGATAAAACGGCAGTGCCAGCTGTGTAGCATTTGCTCCTTCTACCTTGGTTTCCCAGCTTCTCTCTGCCCCCGAGTAGGTCTTGTCTGAGCCTACGAGGAAAGGAAGCCCTTTGGCCTGACTGCCATTGTGCTCACCCCCAGCCAGAGAGGCGGGGAATATGGTCTTCTCAGCCAGGCTAGCTTGGTTTCCTTGCTGGAAGCCAACGCTGCTGCAGGAAAGCTGTAGAGCTGCCTGTAACACTGACTCTTTTCTTTTCCAAAGTGGAGGGAGAGTATGGAGGAAGTAATAGAAGCTAAGTGCTTCCTTAACCAAGCAAACCCTCATTTTAAAGCTGTGAGGTGCGCCTGGCAGAGCCCGTCGTCCCTGCTCTACAGCCGGGGCCACAGACTGAGGGATGACAAGTGAACAGGCTTGTGATAAACTGGGGAGGAGGGGGGAGGACAGAGAGAGACAAGGGGGAGGAATGGGCGAGCTGCTATAAAAATACACCCACAGTGGCAGTTGGTTAATGTGTGCTGCTGATAAAAGCAGTTTAACAAGAGACTAGAGGCTCTTTGATTCTCCCCTCCCCGAGAGGGGGGCCCATGTCTCCCTCCTGACATGTCACTGTTTAACCCTACTGTGAGCCCTTTGTGGGCGACTCTCATTAAACCCTTTCGGCAGTGCTTCTGTCCGTGGCTCTGTTCACTAGCATTCAACTAGCTTCTTCTCTGATGATTCTTATTGTTTTATACGCTAAGCTAAAAAAAGTCACCTTAACAAGGCAGAAAAGGCATCAGGTGATTAAAGGCCCAGGCCCCGGGCATTATCCAGAGCTCAGCAGTGCTTACAGCATGAGAGCTAAAACCTAAATTAAACGCCTCATCAAAGGCTCGCTAATCCCCAGCCTTCTCAAAAATCATATAACATCTACCTTCCTTGATGAGCTTTGGGGATGCCAGGAGGGGGCCTAGGACTCGTGGCTAAGGAGATTAGAGTTAGACATTCGATTTGGAGGCTGCGAAGGACCTAAACGCCCACTTTCCACCAAGCAGATCCAAATCTACCAGAAAAGCCACTCTTCCTGCTTCCTTCTTCACACAGCCAAGGCAGAAATAGTGCTAATCCCTATGATGAATAATTAAGTAAATGCTTCAGTGTAGTACAATGATTATTTAAGTAATCACAGCACTTACATAAGCATTTAATACCAGAATTCACAAGAAATAATAGTAATGTGAGCTGCAAATATGATGATAGAAATATATACAGCTCTAGGGTACACAGGCTCTAGGGTACAGAAGCCGCCGTTTCTGAGCAACATTTGATCTTTAAGCTCTCTGGATCTCAGTTCTTTGTCCATAAGAACTAGCTTGGAGATTTCTGTGAGAGTGAAAGGTGCTGATGTGTTGGCTGACTTGGCGCACTGGCCAACACACAGTAAGTCGAAAATAAACAACTTAAATACTGTTGGAGGATTTTTTTCAGGAGGACAGTAATGATTAGCCAATGTTGGAAATCTAGAACCAACTTTAATTATGGCTAAAAGGGAAACTTAAGAATACACAAACTTGCCAAACGCAGTGGCCCAAGCCTGTAATCCCAGCACTGGAGGAGGGAAGTAGAGGCAGACAGATCGATCTATGTGAGTTCAAGGCCAGCCTGGGCTACAAAGTGAGTCCAGAACAGCCAGAGCTACACAAAGAAGCCATGACTTAAAAAAACAAAACAACAACAAAATCCACAAAACTCAGAAATAATTTTAAAGATATGTGTTCTAGATCTATGGCACTTACTTTCCTTTATTTTTTTTTTCTTTTCAAGACAAAGTTTCTCTGTGTAGCCTTGGCTGCCCTGGACTTGCCCTGGACCAGGCTGTCACTTTCCTTTGTCTATGAAATAGGACTACTTTCATAACACAAGGCACTAGAGAAACCACCCACCACCAAGGAAAAGGTGGGCATTTCTATAACTTGCAAGAGGAAAGCTGAAGTTGCCTCTTACCCCAGTCAGTCTCGGTGCACAGAGAAGGCAGGGGAGGAAAGAACACAGAGAGGAGGTTTCCCCAACCAAGTTTTGGCCACTGCACTGCAATTCCCTTGTCAATCACAATCAGCACTCTGCTGTTCAGAAACTGCATACAGCTTGCCATTTCCTCTCTGTCATATCCTGTTTTCCCATGGCTTCCGTAAACTTGGAAGCCCCGTAGGGAATTCTAGGTTCCAGGAATCACTGCCAGACTCCAGAGTATCTGCTCTCAACATGGGTGTTGTCTCTTTGGCACACTGGGCAATGTCTCCCCGTTAGGAGTGAGGCAGCCCAGCCGTGTTGGAAGCACTTCAAGGCTTGTGCGCAGGGGACAGACGCTCAGTGCCTCTCATTACTCCCTAATTGCCGTTTGAGTCCAAAGTCTTCCCAAGAGTGGCTCCGTTTCACTCACCAGAACTTCATGTGAGGCTGTGCCTCCGGAACCCACAATTAGGATTAAAAATTTAGGCTGGAGCCGTGTTAGAGGAAGACTGCCCGTAAAGGCTCGCATTGTCCCCACTTAGCACAGCAGCTGTCTGTCCCCTGCAGACATGAGGTTTTGAGGAAGCACATTCATTATTTATTTCATTTTTAAAAGAATGTATGATTTTCTTCCCCTCAAAGGATATATTCAAAACTTCAAGCTCAGAAGTGTATAGGATAGGACTGAGAAAAGTGCACACAGAATTTTTCTTGTTGATTTCTAGCTTTCACAGGTATGGCTTTTAATATGTTCATACATGTGTTTTACTTGGAAAAAAGCACACGAGCAACTATATTTTTCTCAGTGGTTCTGTGAAGAGCTGACGATGTACCGCACTCCAGTCGTGCAGCTAAGTTGATGCACATAGATCCAATCCTAGCTGTAAGGCTCTCCGAGAATAAGTGACTTGAATTATTTAAAACTCAGCAGACCTCTGTCTGTGTGTGCTGCTCTCTGCCTGGCACTGCAGAAGCAGCTCCTCGGAAGCAAGCCGCCACCAGCAGTAACAGTCTTGTGAAGGGCAATGTGGACATTGTTAGTGATGGCTTAGGTCTTGCCACAGCTAAGCGGTGCGTGCTCTGCCATCCATGTACATCCTCACATAAAAACTTCTGATCCACAGGATGGTGAAGGCAACGAGCTCTTTAACTCCATCAAAAATGTATGAAAGTTCAGAGAGATAACATAAATACTGCAAGTGTTTTAAGCTTCTGTTTTAACATCTTCAACTATAATTGAATCAAAACATTAAAGAAACTTTCATTAACAAAGCAGTTGTTACATTTCCTAATAGGAGAAGAATGACCAACCACACAAGAGCACATGAGGCTAGGTATCAGAGCTGGGAAGAGAGAACCAAAGCTTGTTTGCATCTTATATGGCATGAAATGACAAGATAGGGCTTGAAGGAAGCAACTTTAGGATTGCCATCTTTCAGGGGGCTCTGAAGGGTGTGGCTGTCAGTACCCGGAAGCTAGGGCTGGAGTGAGGTAGAGCAATACTTGTCTATCAGCTTGATGGGAATGTGGAACATGGGTCTGGGCTGAAAGTTATACTCATTGACGATGCACTTAGAAGAATCCTTTACTGTTCTGGATACTGACTAATCTAGGGAAGGTAGTCTCTCCAGGTCTGAAAGAACCAAGAGGTGAAAAAGTAAAAAAATATTTGGCTACTACTCATAATCACAGAGCTAATAACTGCTAAAAGCAGAACTTAACTGAGCAGGCTCTCCATGAAGGCTGGATGTCCCAGAGAATGCCTCCATATTCCTTTATCTGTGGCACTCTGTCTAGTTCACTGTGTGTGCTCCTTTTCCAGTCATAGCATTTGACAGGACACTATAGTCCCAGACTGAACATCTCTTCTATTCTCCCCCAGTCTAGATGAAGCTGAAACAGAGCCAGCTGGTTAAACTGAGACATTAAGGAAACAGACACTCCCCCAAGTATATCCATTTTTTCTCAAAATACAGGACAGGAGCCTACCACAGAGGGCCTCTGAAAGACTCTACACTGCAGGGTATTAAAGCAGATGCTGAGACTCATAGCCAAACTTTGGGCAGAGTGCAGGGAATCTTATGAAAGAAGGGGAAGAGAGAAAGACCTACCAGGGACAGGAACTCCACAAGGAGAACAACAGAGCAAAAAAATCTGGGCCCAGGGGTCTTTTGTGAGACTGATATTTCAACCAAGGACCATTCATGGAGATAAGCTAGAACTCCTGCACAGATGTAGCCCATGGCAGTTCAGTGTCCAAGTGGGTACCCAAGGGTAACAGGGACTGTCTCTGACTTGAACTGATTGGCCTGCTCTTTGATCACCTCCCCCTCAGGGGGAAGCAGCCTTACCAGGCTACAGAGGAAGACAATGCAGCCTGATGAGACCTGATAGGCTAGGGTCAGAGGACTCCCCCCATCAGTGGACTGTGGGAGGGGCATGGGAGGAGAAGAGGGAGGGAAGGTGGGATTGGAAAGGAACAAAGGAGGGGCTATAGCTGGGATACAAAGTAAATAAATTGTAATAAATAAAAAATAAATACATTTTAAAAAAGAAAAAGATATTTCAGTCTACCAGTCGGTGTAGTAAATAAACTTAGAATGTGTAGAAAAGACCTGGAGTGGGTTGCTGTTAGCTGTTCAATCTTTTCCTATTATTCTGTTTTCTTTGTCACCACCTTAGAAAACCTACTGTTTGTCTCTTTGCCCCATGGTCCTTTTTATTCTACCTGCTTCATTCGTGAATAGGCAATGACATTTATTGCTGTCTGGGGTAATTTTGACAAAAGCTACAGACAGAGACCTGATCTGACTCTGTAGTTAAATGTTGCTGCCTCTGCTGACTGGTCTAAAACCTTTGGTAAGTTACCAAAGCTTATGTAACTTTCTTCTTACCTGGGAGGAGTAACAGTATGGGCCTTTGAAGAGTTGTGTTGGAGATTAAAATGCATTTAATCGAGTGTACTCAATGATCGAGAAGCATAATCTACTTAAGCTTCGTGCAGCCAAGTTCCCTGCCTGTGATATCATCACAAAGACATTAGGTGATAGATAACGAATGCTTTTTAATGAGGAAAATAGAAATGATACTAGACAAAAAGCACCCTGTGCCTCTAAGTAAATGATTCTTCTTCTCCTAAGTTGTATGGATTCTAGAATTCAAGGCAGGCTGAACAGTGCAACTGGCCACTTGGTTTGCTTTCTTTAGACAGGAGCATCCATTAATGCCAAGCTAATCTGCCCTGATATCAGGTTAAGAGGAAGATATCCGGTGGCATTGCCCTTCCTCATAATTCTTTGTATTTTGTTTTCAGATAGAAGTTTGTAATCACAGTGAGAATATTTACAGTTAAAAATGAACCACACGCCGAAGGGTATACCACAACACACTGATTGATCTTTGTAAGGTGATAAAACATTATGAATTCATTGCATCAGAAAAAGAACTAGAGTCAGTTGCATTATTTAAAATCACCATGCAATGTTAGGGAGATGTCTCAATGGGCAAAAGTACTTGCTGGTAAAGCCTGAGAACCTAAGTTCAGAACCTAAGCTCAGGAACCCTCATAGAAAGCTAGATGTGGGTAGTACACATCTGTAATCTCAACACTCCTATGGTGAGATGGAGACAGAGACAGAAGAATTGACTGGAAGTTGTTGGATCAGCTAGTCTGGGATTCATAGTAAAGAAACAACAGAGCAAGGGACCCAGCCTCAAAAACCAAGGAAGGCAAAAACTGATTACATAAAATTGTCCTTGCAGCCTGGTCTACAAAGTGAGTTCAGGACAGCCAAAGCTACACAGAGAAACTCTGTCTCAAAAAAAGAAAAGGAGAAAGAAAGAAAGAAAGAAAGAAAGAAAGAAAGAAAGAAAGAAAGAAAGAAAGAAAGAAAGAAAGCGAGAGAGAGAGAGAGAAAGAAAGAAAGAAAGAAAGAGAAAGAAAGAAAGAAAGAAAGAAAGAAAGAAAGAAAGAAAGAAAGAAAGAAAGAAAGAAAGAGAAAGAAAGAAAATTGTCCTCAGACCTCCACACACAATCCTACACACAAACACACACACACACACGAACACATGGGAACACGTATGCACGCACACAGGAGTACACATACACTAGCAATGCAAACATTGAAATGGTAACACTAATTCTAAATTTATTTTGATTAAAGTATGTAAGGCCAAAATAAGCGAGAGCTTTGTTTGAAGTTCTCTGTGCTACATTCTATGTTTTAAAGTGCCTGTTCTTCCAGGGGACTGAGGAATCGAATTTAATCTCATTTCCTAAGTCTGTTTTGGATCTTCTTTTCCTCTGCCATAGCATGCGCTCCTCAACAGTCAGATAACCCTGAAGGAACTGTGCAAGAAAAGGTATGTTTGGGGAAATATTGACTATTTGCATTCTCAGAATAGTGTTTGCTGATACTGGTGGATAGTGTTGACTTTGGAAGTCACTTGTCAAATCCTACTGAGCACCAATGAGTGCAAACCAAGCACTGGGTTCCAATTGCTGATATGTACAGAAGACCTTAAACGTCGAAGGCTTAGAACAAGAAGGCTAGAATGGGGCTGCATGGTGGGATAGCCAGGGCTTCAGACTTGTTAAGATATGAAGTATTTGCATCTTTGGGACTTACTGTGATACCTCCTGTCTGTAGCATTCTTATGGGGAATATGCAAGTAATCGGACCTCTGTAATGCATGTGTGCTGTCTTTGCCAATTTAGATTTTCAGTTTTTTACAGTAAATATAGAGGACAAACAGTTAAGTTTGTATTTCAATTCAACAATGACACATTTTAGCATGTTAAATGTTTCACAGGGCAGATTTACATTGAGTGTTCTATAGTGTCTGGGGCACACTTACAGTAATCCTTGTGGATAAAATATGCAAGCTTAAATGGATGTCCTGAATTTTATCTAGCAAACGTACACATATCCCATCTTGAACTCTCAGATAATCTGACTTGTCCAAGAAAAACCAGCCCTTCCACGCACTAAGCCCAATGGTTAAATGAAATTTCTCCTGACTATGTGCTCAGCAGAGCAAAAAGAGCACAGACTTGACCTATTAGACAGCAGTTTCTTCTTGCTGCTATTTCTTGTTCCAAGATGATTATGTAACCATGGTAGCCAGGTTATCTTAAATCTTTAGTCAGTGAAGCAACACTAACAGGTGAATTCACTTTCTACTTTTGACTGACAAGATTCACATGAATGCTGAGAGCTGCTGACAGCCATGTTGAACATGAATAAAAAGAAAGAAGAAATTTGCATATGAATACCTTGGGGATGGAGGGTAAGACTGTATACCAATGACAATGCCTGAATCCTGGTTTTCTTATAGCCAGCTCACTTTGTGTTTCAGGACACATGACCTCATTTTGTTTTGCTTCTTTTTTTTTTTTTTTATGACCTTGTTTTCTAACCAGTTTCCTGCTTAAGATATTTTGAGTTAGGTTTTGTCACTTATATCCAGAAAATCGCTAAGAAATATAGAACATGATCAAGTTTTCTATTAGGTGAAAACTTTATAAGGAGATCAATCTATATTCTGCCACATACAAGATGTACCATTTTGGGCTGAAGAGATGGCTCACAGGTTAGGCACACTGGCTGTTCTTCCAAAGGTCCTAGTTCAATTCCCAGCAATCACAGAGTGGTTCACAACCATCTTTAATGAGATCTGGTGCCTGCAGGCACAAATTCGGGCAGAATACTATATAAATAATAAATAAATAAATCTTAAAAAAAAAAGATGTACCATTTTAACTCTCCTTAGCCTTTTCTAATCTAGCATCTCACAATACCTATGTCAACAATAGTCTATGTGTAACAAATTGGTAGAGACCACAAGCCCCAGTCCCTAATTGAAGAATGATTGACAGTTGGTTGCTTCTGGAAGAAGCAGAGTCCGTTTTCTTTAATGGTGTAATCCCTAATGGGTCAACAATGCACATTCCTCATCCATGAGAATACAAACATCATAAATTGGACTTAGTGAGTTATTTTTAAAAGAAGACACAAAGTTGAAAAAATGTGGAGGGCAGATCTTAGAGAAACTAAGGGAGGAGGTGAGGGGCAAATATGATAAAAATACATTGTGTAAAACACACAAAGAATAAAATATTACATATATTAACTTGATAGAGGTATTTAAATTTATCTCCAAATAAAAAGCAAGCTAGAAAACAAAACAAAACAATACAACAACCAAACATCCTAACAACTATCGCACTGGACAAACTTTTACTGAAAAATACCACTGATTTTTTAACCTCCTGTAGACACATACAGCAGGGTTTTTCCAATTACATAGAAAGCAAATGTGGACTCATTGGTAAATAAGACAGTAACATCCAGATATGAGAATCATCTTTAATTGCCATGATTAATAGTTGAATCAGACTATGTTCTCTCCTAAAATTTTGTAGGAAACATAATCATTTGCTTGTGCTGACTTTATAAGCAGTGGAGGAGCCAGCTGTTCTGTAATTTTCATATTGAGAATTTTTGTTCAAGTATGTGTATAATGGAGTATATTTATGTTTCCACTGAGAAATTTTGTAAGAATATATCTAACAATGAGAGTCCAGCGTCTGGTCTTAGGGTAAATAAAACACTTCAATATTGCCTACCTCCTATTCTGATTGGTTACAGCACCATTCTAGCTTTTTAAATTTCAATAACCATTTTTTTTTTTTAAGATTTGCAATCATGTAACAAAAGATATGGTCTACACTAGAATTAAATGAAGTTGAAATAAAACAATTAATATCTTCATGGTCATTAGCTGTCACTTCAGTCACTATATTAGTGGGTTTTTTTCTTTTTTGTGAAATGGGTTGATGTGGGAATTAGAGTTGAGTAGTGCTCAACATTTATCAAATGACATGAAACAGAGTTCACAAAACAATGAGATACAGGGATAGTTGAGCCACGGCCATGTTGGATTTTCATAAGCTGGTCTTTACAGTAGTGGTTCTCAACCTATGGGTTGCATCCCCTTTGGAGATGAACAACCCTTTCACAGGGATTGCCTAAGAACATCAGAAAGAAGCAGATGTTGACATTATAATTCATAATAGTAGCAAAATCACAGTGATTAAAGTAGCAACAAAAATAACTTTATTGACTCCACCCAGCAGGGGATTGAAGCAGATGCAGAGATTCACAGCTGAACTTTGGGCAGAGCACAGGGGGTCTTATGGAAGAACAGAAAGACAGAAAGACCTGAAGGGGACAGGAGCTCCACAAGGAGACAAACAAAGCCAAAAATATCTGGGCCCAGGAGGCACTGCAGAGACTGATGCATCGATCAAAGACCATGCATGGAGAGAATCTAGTTCCCCTGCTCAGATGTAACCCATAGGCAGCTCAGTCTCCAAGTGGGTTTCCTAGTAAGGGGAGCAAGAGCAGTCTCTGACATGAACTTGGTTGTCTGCTCTTTGATCACTTTCCCCTGGCGGAGCAACCTTGCCAGCCCACAGAGGAAGAGGATCTAGGCAGTCCTGATGAGACCTGATAGGCTAGGGTCAGATAGTAAGGGAGGAGGACTTCCCCTATCAGTGGACTAAGGAAGGAAGATGGGGGAGGGAGAAAGGAAGGGAGGGTGGGATTGAGAGAGGACAAGGGAGGGGGGTACAACCAGGATACAAAGTGAACAAATTGTAATAATGATAATAATAAATTTATATTCCAAAAAAATAACTGTGTTTGGGGGTGGTCTTAGTTAGGGTTTTATTGTTGTGAAGAGACACCATGACCAAGGCAATTCTTATAAAGGAAAACATTTGACTGGGGCTGGCTTACAGTTTCAGAGAGTTTATTTCATTATCATCATGGTGAAGATCATGGCAGTATCCAGGTGGACTTGGTGCTGGAGGAGTCCAGAGTTCTACATCTTGATCCAAAGGCAATCAGGCAACTAATCCCACACTGGGCATAGCTTGAACTTATATATGAGACTTGAGAGCTCACCTCCACAGTGACATACTTCCTCCAACAAGGCCATCCTACTCCAATAAGGCCACACCTCCTAATAGTGCCACTCCCTTTGGGCCAAAAATTCAAACATGAATTTATGGGGGCCAAACCTATTCAAACCTCCACAGGAAGCCAACCACAATATGAAGAACTGTATTAAAGGGTCTCAGCATTAGGAAGGTTGAGACCCTCTGCTCTACAGAGATGGTTGTCAGACCTTCAACACAACTTTTCTGTTTTCTCTCTCACCTGCATCAGAACATGCTGCACCCACAGCAACCTCTGGCCACACTTCAAAGGAAATTTGTAAGACTGTTCATGACCTCAGAACATTTCCCCAATCTAAATTCCTCCCTATGACCCCATCCCATCCCAGTCTCTTCCACGTCAGTCATTATTAGATCCACTTTGTAGCTTCTAATAACTTCTAATCTGCATTCTTCTGTGTTTTTGATCTAGTCTTTTGCTTTGTGCATGCTTAATATGACACACATAGGTCTAGTTTGATTACTAAAATACCAACTTATGGTAAGAAAAGAGGCTGGGTCAGGGTCAATGACCCTGCAGTGGTCAGTTCAAGACAGAGTGGAATATCTTTTGCAGACAAACAGCACAGAGCCCAATTTGTCACCGAATCTGTAAATAAAGCTGCTAGTGTGGGAAGGTTCAAGGGTTGCTTGCTCAGAAGGTCATGCAAACCAGTGTCGGGGCTGAGAGCAAATGCCTCCTAAATTATGTGCCCTAGAACTCCACTCTCTTCACCCTGGTCCTGGCTCTGAACTGCAAATCAAGTTACACTGGCTCTAAATGCATGCAAGACTTAGAGCATAAAGTGTAAATTATACTGAATTGTCTTGAAGTCAGCACCAACATTTGTACACACATACACACCACTGTCTTTTTAGGTGATGCATAAAAGTGTTGGGAAATGGGCAAGTGTTATTGCTAAGTCTTTAAAATATGAGTAATAACAGGGATATCATGACTGTGAATATCACCAGCTCATCAGTGATTCAGATCCAGTCATAAATGAACCTGAAGGTTCATTCAAGGGAATTAAGTATTCTGAGTACCTTCCAAAAATTTTAATAAGAATAATAGTTGTGATTAACACAAGGAAGATACAAAAAAGAAAAACAAAGCAAGCAAACAAAAACCAGCAGTACTGCTGATGTGTATCCCCTTGAAAACACAGATAATACTTATTTTCCAGTGTTGTGGATGCCGTTTTTTTTTACTTATTTGTGAATCAATTAGTTATTCTTCCAAATGCATATTTGGAATATGTTTCTTTTTCACAATGTGTTTTAGTTGAAATAGAATTAGACCACTTTCTCTCCTCTCCTCCTTCCAGCCCCTCCCAACATCCTCCCTCATACCCTTTCAGTGTCCCCAATTCTCAGTTGGATAGTCTCTTTTTCTTTATTATTGTTACATACATATTTGCATGTATGAATGTACATGCACACACTACTATAGATAAATACAGCCTGCTGGGTTTATTGTTTTTTATGTGTATATGGTTTCCAATTTGCTGATCACTTTGCAGTGGACAAACAATAAGGGGATTCTTCCCTGGGAGAAGCTAATTCTTGTCCAAGTAGTCATTATTCATGTGTAGTTCTTTGTCTAGGGGTGAAACTACTCAGAAACCTCCCCCTTCTGCGTTAACATTTCCATTGATACTTCCATTATTCCAATCTTACTTATGTAGTCATTTCTAGGAGAGACTATTCCAGAGCAGACTTTCTGATATTATGGCTAGTGCAATCTTTCTATTCCCTCTGTCAAGATGTTTCCTGAATCATAGATGCAGGACTTGTGATGTAGATGCATTTGTTGGGATTCTATCATTGATTGGCAGCATTATGGAAATGTACTCATTTATAAGTGAATATTAGCCATACTATATAGGATAAACATACTAAAATCTACAAACCTACAGAAAGCTAAATGACAAGGAGGACCCTAGGGAATAAGCTTAACTCTCATTCAGAAGGGAAAACAGGATAGACACCGGAAGTGGTAAAAAAAAAAGAGGGAACAGGACAGGAGCCTACCACAGATGTCCTCTAAAAGATTCCAGCCAGCAGGGGATCCAAATAGATGCAGAGACGCACGGCCAAACTTCAGACAGAGCTCGGGGAGTCTCATGGAAGAAGAGGGATATAAAAGGACCCAGAGGGGACAGGTGCCACACAAGAAGACTGAAGCTAACGAAACAAAAAAAAAGAATAAAAATAAAAAAATTGGAAAAAAAGCAGGGCCAGAGAGGATTGCAGAGACTGATGCATCAATCAAAGACCATACATAGAGAGCACTTAGACCCCTGGCTCAGACGTAGCCCATAGACAGCTCAGACTCCATGTGGGTTCCCTAGTAAGAGAAGAAGAGACAGTCTCTAACATGAATTGGTTGCCTGCTCCTTGATCACTTCTCCCTGGTGGGGTGACCTACCCAGCCCTCAGAGGAAGAGGATCCAGGCAATCCTGATGAGACCTGATTGGCTAGGGTCAGACAGTAAGGGAAAGAAGACCTGCCCTGACAGTGGATTAGGAAAGAGGGATAGAAGAGGAAAAGGGAGGGGGGTTGGACTGGGAGGAGATGAGGGGGGAGCTACAACTGGGATACAAAGTGAATAGACTGTAAATAATAACAATAAAATGTTTTAAAAGAGAGAATGATAGTGTGAAAATGACCATTCTACCAAAAGTAAAACACATTTCTATTTATTAACTTATGAGTGAATTTATAAAGACCTTAAAAGATGTTGTTTCTAAAACTTTAATACGTGTATAAAATGTGTACATACATACATGTATATATCTATAATATACTTTGGTAGCAAACTATTTTATAATTAGCAGAATGTAAGGACACAGATTTATTGGCTTTCATTTCAACAATTGTTTTCACTCAGTGCAATAAGAAAATGGTGGGTGCGTAGAGGAATTGCCCTAGTCAGGGTTCTATCGTGAAGAAACACCGTGGCAATGCAACTTCTTTGTTTTGTTTATTTTTATTGTATTTGGTTTTACAAAGCAGGGATTCTCTGTGTAGCCTTGGCTGTCTAGACCAGGCTGTAGATCAGGCTGGCCTTGAACTCATTAGATCCCTCTACCTCTGCATCCCAAGGGCTGGAATTAAAGTCATACACCACTACCTCCTGATTGTTTGTTTGTTTGTTTGTTTGTTTGTTTGTTTGTTTTTCAAGACAGGGCCTCTCTGTATAGCCTTGGCTGTTCTGGACTCACTTTGTAGACTAGGCTGGCCTTGAACTCAGACATCTGCCTGCTTCTGGCTCCACAAGTGCTGGGATTACAGGCACGTGCCACCTCACCTAACTGACCATGGCAACTCTTATAAAAGAAAGCATTTAATTGGGGCTTCCTTATGGTTTCAGAAGTTTGTCCATAATCATCATCATGGTGGGAAGCGTGTCTGTGATGAGCAGATATAGTGCTGGAGAAATAACTGGGAGTTCTATTTCTGAATCCCCCAGCAGCAGGAAGACCCTGTTGCCCAGATTTTTTGGTTCTGTTGCTTTCCTTGTGGAGCTCCTGTCCCCTCCAGGTCTTTCTGTCCCCCCCCCCTTCTTTCATAAGACTCCCTGCACTCTGCCCAAAGTTTGCCTATGAATCTCAACATCTGCTCTGATACCTTGCTGGGTATTCTTTCAGAAGACCTCTGTGGTAGGCTCCTGTCCTATTCCCTGTTTTCTCCCTCTTCCGATGGCCATCCCATTTGCCTTTCTGAATGAGAATTAATCATCTTACCCAGGGTCCTCCTTCTTGCTTAGCTTTTGTAGGTGTATAGATTTTAGTATGTCTATCCAATATTATATGACTAATATCCACTTATATGTGAGTATATACCATGTGTGTCTTTCTGCTTCTGGATACCACACTAAGGATGATCTTTTCTAGTTCCCACCATTTATCTGAAAATTTCATGATTTCCTTGTTTTTAATTGCTGAGTAGTATTCCATTGTGTAAATTTACCATAATTTCTGTATCCATTCCTCCTTTGAAGGGCATCTGGGTTGTTTCCAGCTTCTGGCTATCACAAATAAAGTTGCTACAAACATGGTTGAGCAAATGTCCTTGCTGTACTTGAGCATCTTTTGGATATATGCCTAGGAGTGGTATTGCTGGATCTTGAGGTAGCACTATTCCTAATTGTCTGAGAAAGCACCAGATTGATTTCCAAAGTGGTTGTACAAATTCACATTCCCACCAGCAATGGAGGAGGGTTCTTCTATCTCCACATCCTCTCCAGCATGTGTTGTCACTTGAATCTTTGATCTTAGCCATTCTGATGAGTGTAAGGTAAAACGTCAGGGTTGTTTTGCTTTGCATTTCCCTGATGACTAAGGACGATGAACATTTCTTCAAGTACTTCTCTGCCATTCAACATCCTTCTATTGAGAATTCTCTGTTTAGCTCTGTACCCCATTTTTAATTGGACTACTTGTTTGTGGCCTTTTAATTTTTTGAGTTCTTTATATATTCTGGATATTAGCCCTCTATCAGATATAGGGTTGATGAAGATCCTTTCCCAGTCTGTAGCCTGGCATTTTGTTCTACTGACAGTGTCTTTTGCTTTACAGAAGCTTTTCAGTTTCATGAGGTCCCACTTATTGATTGTTGATCTTAGAGCCTGTGCTGTTGGTGTTCTGTTCAGGAAGTTGTCTCCTGTGCCAATGAGTTTAAGGCTCGTCCCCACTTTCTCTTCTAACAGGTATAGTATGTCTGATTTTATGTTGAGGTCTTTGATCCACTTAGACCTTAGTTTTGTGCAGGGAGATAAATATGAATCTATTTGCATTTTTCCATATATAGACATCCAGTTAGACCAGCACCATTTGTTAAAGATATTATATCTTTAATTTCTTTAATCATGTAACATGTCAATATTTTCTGAGAGATTGAAAACAGAAAATGTAGTATGTCATCTCATATGTGACTTGATTTTTATAAATTGACACACTGCTGACACCTAATAAATAAATCTATTTGGAGATGGAGTTAAAATGTGAGACGTATTTGAAGGAGGCACAGCCTGGGTAACAGAAAGGGGAAAAAAAATTAATTAGCTGTCCTTTAAGTTTCTAAACATTACAGTGATTGGTGGAACAACTCTCTTCCTGTAAGATTAAGGCGCTGCTGTTTGGCTCTTGGCTGAAGAAGTACTTTCAGTGATTATAAATTTCACAGACCACAAACATCACTGATAATTGTTCCTTCTGAGTGGCCTCTGCTCTATTCTCATTGTGTGCTGTCCCCGTAAGACACCTTGCGACTAGTCTCTGCTGTGAGATTTAAGGAAGCAGGTGTTTGCATTCTCAGCATTCATATCTATGTGTGCATCCTGGCAGCCTTCAAATCCTTCCTGTAGGTGGGATTAGCAGTGGACACTGGCAAGATGAGCCCTGTTAAAGATGAGACTTTTCTGTGCTTTTTTTTGCTTTGTGCTTTTTTCTGTCTCTTTCTTCTCCAGCTGTGTATTTGTTCTTTTTCTTTGAAATAAAGTTCATATGCTGCTGGGAAGGTAGAAAGTGATCTGCAGCTGGAAGGATAGACAGGCTTTGAAGTTTCAAGTGATAGCAAGAGATGCTCCCCCTGCCACTCGGCCCTGAGTTTACACGTGTCCTAACTGCTGGCTGAGACAAAAAGACACGGTGATTCATCGTCAATAGCATTAACCTTCCTTGATGATGATGATTAGAAAGACCCAGAAGGAGAGACAATGGTTTAGAAGACCAAAGGCATCCACTCAGACCAGATTTATTGAGAAAATTCCAGTTCGCCAGTGTTGAATGTGACACAATGTCTGTCCCTTTTAATCTAGGGAATGCCTCTAAGAAATTTTGAGACTATAATGTGTTTTTATTTGTCTCATTCCACAGTAGGTCTTGGAGATGACCTGGAATAACGGAAAAAGCATTAAGTTTTATACTGTATATAATTCAAAAGGAATTAGAAAGTTATTTTTTCTTGGTTCTCACTATTAGATATAAAACACTATCTCTGTTCTGGCTACACCATTCTACAAATCTTTGTGACTCTGTGTTCAATTCTTGGATATACCCCAAGATGACAATACTCAGTGATGATCACAGTAAGCCAATGTCAGGCTGAAAATAGGAATCTCCATAGGAAATCATGGCAAGCACTGAAGGATACACCACATTTCAGTCATAAGGTGAGGGGCAGATTATGAGTCTCATATGTGACATTACAAAAGTGTAAAAGAAGTTTCCTGCACTGGCTGATGTTGGCTTGGGCCTTTACCGCTGGTGCTATGAAGATGGATAAAAGGACCGAGGTAATCATAAACACTAAGTTAGCAGGGGTTCATCACAGCAGCCTAGATTTGAGTGAATCAAGTCAGGAGGTGCTCCATGTATTTCCATGTATAGAGGGAAGAAACATATTTATTTCCATCTCACAAGTGATATTCCCTGCAGACAAATGTACCGAAGCATTAAGGATCAGATGCTCAAACAATAAGACTCACTTCTGGAGGCTGTGAAGACCAAGATCCAGGTGATAGCAGACTCCCTGTCCTGTGCTCGATACAGGCTTGTCTCCTGCTTCACTGGGATTGCCACCTTTGTAGTGTGTGTGCACAGGAAACAGGGGAGACTCTGGGATCTTGGGTAAGAGGATTAATCATATTTATGATGGCCCTGCCCTCATAACATAGCTACATCTCGAAGGCATCACCTGTTAATTGCCTTGTCTTCGTGGTTAGGATTCCACCTTGTGTAGTTTGATGAGGCCACAAATCATGCAGCAGTATAGCACCCACTTCCTATGCATGAATAACTCAGGTAAGGTGCAAGCTCATGACCTACCAAAATAATGGAGTTTTGTGGATACATTTATATGATCTTCACTCCTTAGGACAATGATTTTTGATAGACGCCTTCCACCTAAATTCTTCGAAACTATCCTCAGCAAAATACGTACTATTGAAGCTTAGGAGTTTATTCTCTTCTCTCTCATATCCCCCATCACTTTAGATACAAAAGCAGAAAAGCCGAAGTACAGGAGCCCTTCCATTCAGACCTCCCAGGAGACCATCCCCGTACCTCCACTTGTTGCTTATGCTCACGTCATCTGGTCTTCAATATACTGACTGTTGAGGTGCCCTAGGTTGTGCCCTTGGTTCTCTGTCCTTCATAGCCCTAAAGCAGCTCAGAACATCTGTTGCTATTCCTCCTTAGAAGCGCTAACATCAATGGCATGCTTTGGCTGTGAATACATGCCTGGCCTCCCAGGCACAGTTCACAGGAAATGGCTGGCATTCGTTTTAGTAATCCATCCACAGGGAATAATACAGGCAGTTGTCTTCCTTCTCCACCTATTTTATAAACTATCAAAATTATTCTTTCTAGCTAGTGGGGGAAATTAAAATTACCGATGATATTTGGGAGTAAAATATGTGGCATTTTGCAACAGAAACAGATGGAAGGAAGGTATCATGTCCTATAATGGATATCAAAGAAGCTGATGTATGCATTCATCCCCTCACCCAGTCCATAAAATTGGAACTCTGGGCCTTCAGTAAACCAAGACTAAAGGAAGTGAAAACTTTCCAAGTTCAGCCTCATTTAACTCTGAGAAAACACCTCCTGATGGATGTGGCCTGTCTATTTCATCTTCCATCTGGTGTTCATTAATTACTGAGAACATTAATGATGACTCAAAAGCCATTTTGCAAAAACAATAAAGTAGAAGATGCTCCACAGAATATTTAATGCTCCAGACAGCCATTTAACTCCACCAGTTTGAACAGGTGGATCTATTATGCTTTTTGCTATTCGTCTCATATGGCTGATTTTCACTCTTACAACTTTCACAACTTCATGCTAAGTGACTAAAAAGGTGCTTAATTAAATGTGTGCTTGATAATAAGAGTTTTCACAATCAAGTGCAGATGGAGAAAATGTAATTGAATGGAGGAGCAGAGCAATCCAGTGAGCTGTCACAGAGGCTTGGACTTGTATGAGTGACATACAAAGAGATCTTGTGAGAATTCTAATAATGGAAGAGGTTTTATTACTTCTCCTAAAATGTTAGCTTTGAACCCTGTAGATTCACACTCTCCTCTGGTAGAAATGGACAAATATGCATTCCTAATAATGAAGCCATTAGTATGGAGAGCACATGTCCTATTTTATTTGGGACAATTTTAGTTAATCACTTGTAGCAACTATAGTTGGTTTCCACCCATAATACTCATGCCCACATTTAAGCTCAAAGCTAAGAAATCCCAGGACAAGCATTCATGGCTCTTTTTAATGCTTTCAGTAAGCTTAGACAAGAATCCTGCTAGAGCTGAGTCTAGCCTTCCTACAGTGAAAGATGAAAACACAAATAAATGGGCATGAATCTTTCTCATTGGGAGATAACTCTGACCATGTCCTCTATTAATATTTAGAGTTCTCAACAGGGTTAGGTCGTAGTTGGCCACGTTGTGGCTCATTTGATGTGTATCTGTGATTGGCTTTTTCCTTCACTAGTCTAGTTACTCACTTTCTCCTGATGCTTCCCAAAATACTATCTAAGTAAATGTGTGAAAATTCTCACCTCCAAGTCTGCCTCTGACAGAAGGCATCTTCCTCTTGGGATTCAAAATTTCAACTGGTATTGGTTATATCTGAAAGAACCCTGTTTTCCTGGCTCTTTTGAATGGTGAGTGTGTTTCCTGACTTTAGTTTACACTGAATACCAGGCATTAGAGCACCTTTTAAGTTCAAGACAGGGTGACTGAGATAAGGTTAGCTCCACTCAACAGAATATCTAGTCAGAGGCAGGAGGGAGGGGCCTGATGCTGAGCCTTAATCAAATTTACCATCAAATTTCTGTCTTGGCATAGAAGAAATTCTCAGGTTATTAAAGCTGAGCTTTCTCATGTGAAATGACCAAGCAGTAACCTAAGCCAGACTTTGTCATGGTGGAGAGAAAAAAAAATGCAGTATTCAAAAGCAGAAAGTCAACATATAGAAGATTTAAATCTCCTTATCAAATACAAAATTCCTAAAGCTTTTACATATTTGGCTGTTATCTCACTATATTTTCTTCTTCACTGAGACAAAATGTCTGTGAGCCACTTAACTAGGTGTTGGTGATGTCTCAGCATGGACACTTTGGTCTCCATGATAACATGGTAAGGATAGCCATCCTTGATCTCTGCCACAGCTCCAGGAAACAAACTCCTTCATTAATCTGTATTCCTTGACTTAAAGGAATGGGCTCACACCCCAAGTCTGGCCAGTTGTTATTCTCCTTTTCAATGAACAACAGCAAATGGTCCAAGTGGAAGACATTACATTTTATTTTGTTGACTTTTAGTTTCTGGTGTACGTGTGTGTATATAAACATTCACATAATAGGAAAATGAAGCCATTTTTTTCAAGTGGGCATCTGATACAAAACTATGAGTTTGGAGCTAATAGAATACCCACAACCATGAGGAGCAAATATATTTTCAAATTATGTATCAAAAAAACAAAACCATACATGGGATATGAAGTCTGGCCTAGTCTGTGAAATAATGCCTTGGCTTCTATAGCATTTTCCCAGTCTGAATATCTTTGAAATTCCCTAGGCTAATAAATGTTTTCAACTGTGTGTGTTTAAGCTGCTCTGGGTTGCAGTGTTCTATGAAACATTTGACCTATTACAAGATAAATAAATCCAGTCAAAGTATAAAATGAACCTATTCACCCCTGAGATCATAAATCTTCAAAAGGAGGATTAGAAAAATGAATTTAACTAAGAGATGAAGATTGCAGAGTCACTACAGTAAAGTATGCACATTAAAGAAGGGTTGAAGGACGCATAGAGAGAAAGGGATGCACTGGGGAAGGTGAACCTGTAGGGAGACTGTATCAGCATCAAGGGCTGAGGATAAAGGCGGGTCAGGACCCAGCTGAGCGCACACAGCTTAGCTAACTCACATTCATCCAATGCTTGGCAATAACCTTTTGAAAGGAAGAGTGATGGCCTGCTTTATTTAACAAAGACAGAATGTAAAACCCATAGGACACTTGAGTCATGCTTCTCAAGATCTCTCACAAATATGATTTAAGAAATTAGAGCCGGGAAAAGTGGTACATGCCTCTAATCCCAGCACTCTGGGAGGCAGAGGCAGGCAGATAGCTATGAGTTCGAGGCCAGCCTGGCCTACAAGTGCATTAAAGACAGCCAAGGCTACACAAAGAAACCCTGTCTCAAAAAGAAAAAGAAAAGAGAAACCCAAAAGAGAAGAAGGAGGAGGAAGAGAAGAAGAGGTTAAGAAATTAAAGATTCCTGGAAAATCCCATAATATTAGAGTCATTGAAGCATTCAAAAATACCCTTGTTGCTAGAAATATACCCTTTAAAATAAAATCAATAACTTAAAAGCATTTTGTATGGAGGGTAGAAAATGAACTATTTGTATAGGAAACTGTCTTCTATCATATAACATAGTGGAATTTTTTTTTAAGGTGGACTTGTCTAATCTCCTAAATTTGAATGTCTTTTTTCATAGTAACAAGTTCAGAGATCAGTAGGCCAGAAAGTGATAGAGTGGGAACACCATCCTTGCAATATTTAAGATTTCCCATCTAATCTCATGGGTACCTTTTCTACCCACTATGTTATTTCCTGCAGATACAAAGATGCATGCTGCTACCCCAATAAGAGAGAGTCCAGAAAAGCAGGTAATAAGGACAGAGAGAGGGGAAAAAATGGGAGATTTGGAGAGCAAAGAAGAAATGCAAAAAGAGGTCTAATTCAGGGACGAGAGAAGGTCTGTCTTTCAGAAGTGATGATTCAGCTAAAACCACAGGACCAAGAAGAATAGCTAAATAGAAAAGTCCGTGTTGGGCTTCAGGCACCACAAGAACGACATATGAAGAAGTCAGATGATGGACCAGTGATCCTGGTTGGAGGCCCAGCATGTCCATTGTGGTTTGTGAGTAACCATGGCCTGAGGTATAGCCTAGAGTAGCGGGAACTGCCAGAACTGCTGTGGAAAGAAAGCAGGGGCTGAAAATCATCAAGTTGGATAACGTTTCCAGGATTAGATCAGTGTTCCCTGAAGGGAACCAAATGCCAAGATCGTTTAATTCAGCCACCTATTACTTGATCATCACTATCAAGATTTTGTGATTTTGTGTTTAAGTTTCTTTGGTATAAGTTTCCACTTACCCTCCTATCTACCTTCCATTTAGCAAATTTTTATTAAGTTCCTATTATATTACAAAAACTGTGAATATGCTTAGCTCTCAGTTAGAGAATTAAGTATAGAGCAGAATTCCTCTCTGTGAACTTCATGGGGAAAGTAGAGGGTCAGATAACTGTGCAAGAAACAAATAAAATGAGGCTTAACTTATTGGTGCAAGAAAGGAGACAACTTGCTTGAAGTGACAGTGGTCAGCACCTGACTGACTTCAAGAAAGTTGTGGCATAGGTTCCAGAGAGGATGTGTAACATGAAGAGCAAGTAAAGAAGATTCGAGGCCAAGGAATTGTGATCGGACCACATAACCACATAGTAGGGAAGCAGAAGGTGAAGGTGCATGAGATCATGCTCTGTGGGTCTAAATGTTGCTTGAACAAGACTAAGACACTGTCAAGAGTTCACACTGAAATAGCATGGCACAGTGCATTATCTTTGTGCTTTAGGCTTGTAAATGTTAATTCTACTCATTGCACAGAGAAGAGCTTTGCAGTCATCAGGTAGGACTCTAATAGCCAGCCACCACAGACTGGCCGGCTTCAAGTTTCTGGGTAGCTTGAGAATCACTGGCCATTCTGCATTTATTATTAACTAATTTTATTGAAGCATATTTGAAACACAAAAATCTGTACATATTGAATGTTTGCCACATGATAAATCTCATTCACAAACCCTCACGTTGTATTAATAGATAGGTCTATATCACAGAACTTTTCCTCTTATGCTTTTGTTGTTTATCTCTGTGACAACTACACTTAGCACAAGACAAAGGTTTAAGTGCATGTTGAGGTTTAGCTCTGACTTATCTCATCAGGGTTCATATAACTGGACCCGAGTGTGACGACAGCACAACATACGCAAACCTGTGAGAGGGATGCCACTACTGTCCCTTCCCTGTTTGGTCTTGCAATGTGAACTCTCTGTCACACAAAGCTCTTTTCTGCCAAGAGGCTACATGACTAGAGAATCTTTGCCAGAGCTGACACTGTGCTGCTTATATTTCCAGCCTTCAAACGTCTTCATAACTCCCTTCTACTTCAGTACTACATATACCAGATTCTAGATTTCCGCCTTTCCTTTTCCTATTTACTTTATAACTGAACAGCCACTGCTACACTGTTTTAGCAACAGAAAACAGAACAGTAGAGTACACAGCATGACATTTGAACACTATGCTGGTGTTGGACCTCCTCCCAAGGGTCCAGCCCAGGGTGAGGACGGGGGGTTCAGACTGAGGGGGTGAGAGGGCAGGGAGTCACCACAGACATCGGATGAATGAGCTCTGAGGGTGAGAAGCTGCAGACTTGTTTATTCCAGAAGAAAGAGCAGGTTATATAGCTTTGGGTGACTAATCAGGTTCCTCCATACCATCTCTGAGCCAGCCATTGGCTGTTCATCTGTGGGCAGACTCTCCAACATCAGGTGACATACTCCCCGCCCCCCCCCCCCACTACTTCAGTAGTCATGTCAGTGGAAGGTGCCCCAGGCTGTGAGTCCTAATGGCCCTTTACTGGGAATGCCCACATGCTGGGACACAGCTCTTAAACTGAGCCATCTTTCCTAAAGGCGACAGTGGGAACTGAATAATAGATCCCCAGATCCCACCAGCCCACAGCAACCACCATCCCTTTACTTTATATTTTTCTGAGGTTGTATAAATAGCTTAGGCACCTCCTGAAAGTGAAATCATTAGTGACCATGATTTCTTAGCATAATGCTCTCTGGTTCCGTCATGTATCATATGACATAATTTCTCTCTTTTTCAGAGTAAGTGATTCACCTTTGCTTACAGACCCCACTTTTATTTTGTCAGCCTTTACTGGACAGTGTGGTAATCTCTGTAAGTTGGCTGTTGTGATTGGCACTGAGGACCTGTTGATAGCTTATTGCAGTGGTCATATCTGAGGATGATGAGTGCTACCCAAACCTAAGTGTATGGCATAGACAGAGCTCACGTGCTTTCTAAGGCCAGCGGTCAGAACTCCTGGGGACATCCTTTCTGGACAAAGCCCATGTGTCAAATATTCGTTTTAATGGGTAAACCTACAGAAAAGAAAGAGTAACCCTGAATTATGTGACAGGGAAGTTTCTGGGATAGTATAAAAGCAGTTTCTATGAAGGTCAAAGGAAGCTGGGCCACCATGGGCCAAAAGCTGAGAAACTGAAAAGACAACGAAGCTCTTTCAATCATTTCATTTCCAGAAGACTTGATCAAAAAGAAAACTGGATATCAGAAATAGAATCACTGTTGAGATTATTCTTCCCACATGGTATTCAGACTTTTGGAAATGATTTGTAAAAAAGATGTGGAAGAGATTGGAAGTAAAGGCTAGAGAACCTTGAGGATGCTCTGAGCAGAGCCTAATGAGGAATTCTGCTAAGAGCTTGGAAGGCCAGAATGCAGACAAAAGCGCAAACAGTGGAGGCAACATTCATGGTGTTTCAGAAGTAGGAGAAGGACTCCACCAGAAACTGAGATGGAATCCATTCATGTTATATCCTGGCAAAGATTCTGGCTTTGTTCATCCTGTGTCCTGAGAGCTTAAGCAAATCTGAATTTAAGTGCAATGGACTAATTTATCTAGAATAGCAAATTCTAATGCAGAACATCATTTAGGCTGCAGCATTGTTCCTGCTCACTGATCTTATCCAGACCTACAGTGAGACAGCACAGCAATTAGAGAACAAAGATATGAAAAATACGTACTTTAGAAAGGAGACTCCACACAAGGAGGCTGCAGAGAAAGAAGCTGTGACTGTTAGATCAGCACCATTAAGAAGAAACATCATGTTTCAAACTGGGAGAATAGGTGCCCTGAAAGCAAGACCGTGGGTGAAATCTCCAGATTGTAGCACAAATACATTTGAAAAGAGAGAACATGGAATAATGTTGCAAATGGACACTTAAGAAAAGGTTTCCCAGTGTTACCCTCCAAGACGCACAGGCCCACCATAGGTTTGGTCCAAGGATGCCAGGCTGTATCTCTAGCTGACAGAAGAACCTTTAATCATCACTATGTGATATTCATCTTACAGGCATGAAAGATGCGAGACTGAGGTAATCACGGATGTCGGCACCTAGGTTCCAGAAATTTTCTGAGGTTAGGAAATATGTGGCAGAGTCAACTTTCCAACAAGGGGGTGTTAAATGGAAAAAGTGAACCCTAAGTTATAATGGAGACATTGAAAGAGAACAGTATGTTGGAGGTACCAGGACTGTGCAATATCTATCAAAGAAAGGAAGCATGGAGTGGAGCTGACCCAAGAAACAATCTACATGTATTACAGCTGCAGAATTAGAAGGGCAGAGCTGCCAAGCTGTTGCAGGCCAGGTGATTCCATCGCAAGCCCCAGATGCCAGATACGGAGCTGTGGGCTTTAGGGTGTCCTCTGTGGAAGAGTTACACTCTTGCTTTGGTCCAGCCTTTCTCTATTATTCTGCCTTTTGGAATGGTGATGTTTAATCTGCTCCATTATGTATTAGGAGTATATCAACAATTTCTTAATGTCACATAAAATTGCAGTTATAAGTTTTCCTTAAATTTCAGAAGAGTCTTTGGAGTTTGGTCCTTTGAAAAATGTTGGGACTATTAAATGTTATTGAATGTTTAGGAATCGACTAAGTTTATTTTGCCGTATGAGATGAAAATGAGATTTTAGAGCCTAAGAGTGCAACATTATATTTTAAAATTATATGTCTGAACATCAAGTTGACAAACTGGACTTGAATGGACTTAGAATCATCATGGAGATACGTCTTGGTGACTATGAGGGTATTTCCAGAAGGCTGAAGTGAGGGAAAAAAAGATCTCTGAACATGAGCACCAGAATCCCATGGGCTGGAATCTTGGACTGAAGGACTTGGAGAAAGTGAGTGGCACATGACATCCATCTCTCTGCTTCCTGACTGTGGATCCAACATTGCCAGCTGCCTCACAACCCTGCCTTCATGCCTCCCCTACCAGGATGGACTATGTCTTCCTCCTGTAAGCCCAGTAAGCCCTTCTCTCCTTAAGCCTCTCCTGTCTCAAATGTTATCACAGAAAAGTGACATACAATATGTGAACACAAAGAATGTAGCAGCCAGAGGTAAAAATAGTGTAAAGGGTAATATTTTTGTTTGTTTTTATCTGGAATTTTAGAACCTACTAAGAGGCTAAGATGCTCAAGTTGTTAGAAGAAAAGAAGATTAAAGGTACCCAAAACCACATGAAGGTAATCATCTAACAAGCATCTTGAAGAGATGCCAGCACACCACAGAAAAGGCAGGAGGCAGGCCATTGGAGGGCATTCCTGTCATTCTGACTGAGAAAGCATGCAAGAGCACAGAGATTTGAGGCTTTCATAGCAAACCGGTAAGATAATTTTATTCTGGCAGCAGTATTTATTTTGGAAAATAAATAGTGGATTTGTTTTTCCAGCTGTGAGGCATAGAAATGTGAAATTTGCATGATTAAAGAAAGTGAGAACCAAGTAGGTAATGTGGCCCAGCCAACTGTTTAAGGCTGGGGACAAATTTACAACTGCAGTAAGTGCCTTGTTGAGTGTTTTCTTTAGAGAAAATTGCGATCCACCTGGTTGGCACCGGCCCTGGCAGAGGCTCTGTACTTCAGGAAGGGACACCATGTGGACACCATGTGGACACCCATGCGGAGTGAAACATGGCTAAGTCTTTTCCCAGATGATAAGCAGAGCAGCTCCATTCCATTCTTCACTTGCTGAAAGTCAGATCCACATTCCAGATGACAAAGATGAGAGCACAGTGAAAAGCCTTCTACGTATCAGATTAGCTGCACATCTAACTTGTCGTCGGATCAAAAGAGATACAAAGTTAAAGCAGATAAAAATCATTTATCATCTGCTTTCCTATAGGAAACTCAACACTTTATATTTTGGAGATAGTATGATATTTTCCTGTAGTTCTTTTTTTTTTTCATTATATACAAAATATCCTAGTCTTATGCTATTTGAGAATTATTTTCTAACCTTTCTTATTTTCTTTATGATGATTTTCACTAATTAGTTACTTATTTTCCCTGTAGTCATTCAATAATTATGTATTGGATTGCTATAGATAGTACACATTATAGAACTAAAGGAAGGAAAATAAAGGAAGGATCCTCTATTTTAACCAAGTGAGGCCTTAATGAGGTGTCTGGCTTATATGCTATGTGGCTCGGAATTGAGAAGACACATCAAGACTTCATTTGAAAATGAAAGTCCAGACTTCTAAGCAAGCCACAATACTCTTGGCAGTCTGGACTGACAAGAGAACAGAAGTAATTTCTGTCTTCCTCATTCCAGTGGTGTTATTCTTCACCAGGAAGGCATATTCTGATGAAAGTCTTTCCATTTTGAACTCAGGGAAAGACTTGAGTGTAAAAATAAGCTCAAAGTATGGTAGCATTTCATTTGTATTTCTGATTCAATTTTGGCACCTTTAAATAGAGAAATTCTATGTAAGATGTATAAAAGTTCATGTGAGAAAGCCAGCATATGTAGAGTAGCACCCTGTATTCACCCATTTTGGTAACATTCTATGAAGCAGGCTGCCATGAATCTGTCGCGCTGAATTTAAAGCAATGTTCCCAAATATTCTAACGAAGCAGCTGTACGTACTTCACAACTTCAAGAACTCTACTAACATCTATGGATGCTGTAACTGCTCTGCCATATCTACCTCCTGGCCAGCAGTCTCCCTGAATAACAGTAAGTATATGAATGATGATCAATTAGCAATATAAAAGCATGAGGGAAGTTCTGAAGATGTAGCATGAGAAGACTGAGGAGAAGTCTCCCTGGGTGGTAGACTCACGTGACTACCACTTCCAGGATAACTCTGTCCTAATCTTCCCGCATTCCCTCAAAATACAACGTCCGGACTTGGGATACACACCACCTAATGTAACACATCTTCTCTGAGGTTGACTTACCCGATTCTTTTAAGTCTAGAAAGCTTCTCCCAGCCCTCCGAAGTACCCTGACCACCATTTCCAGACCTTTCAGAAGGTCTGGAAACACCACTTTCTGTCAGCTTCTTGTGCCAGAACATCTAGATTCAGAAACTTCTGTTAGTATTGTTAAAGTATGTTCCCTTACCTCTGTCCTGAAAGCCATCATATTTTAAAGCTGATGGTCTCAACCTCCTTAGAGACAGTCCTTGCCGAAGAGCTCACTCTATGGACAGACTTCACCTGCCCTCAGTGGGCCGGTGCTCTCTAAAAACTACCTCATGGTTGAAAGGGAATAATGAAAATAGTGTAGTTGAAATAACACCAACTGGTTAATTGCTTCTGGGAAATAGGAAAAAAAAATATGATGAGCAAAAGCAGTGTAGCTTTCTCCAGAGCCTGTGAAGAGAAAAGCCAATGTGATAAAATAATACAACTAGACTCTGCCGACTCCAGCCGTGTGCCTGTATATTATGGGCCTAACCTTTCTGAACATCCCACCTCATTTAATCTTCAAATGGCTTGCTAAGTGTGAAGTGAAATCACAGCTTTTTTGCTAGCTCTTTCTGCTTTAAAATTGTCTGACACCATCATGTTTACTTTAGTAATTACTGATGATTTGTGGGGTTACCTCACTTTTAATAAAACTCAAGCACATATTTAATATCAGATTCTTATAACAAAACAAGTAGTTTGGTGAACTACTGTGCTAAACTTTTATAAATGATTGTTTTGTCTTTTGCTTTAATACAAGAAAATTTGAATTTTATGCTATTCTATTTGTTCTGAGATGAAATTAAATTATGTGTCTTTATCTTTTGGAAATTTTTTTCTAATACTTGTGAGTTTGGCATGGCATGTCTGGGGCTTCTTTTCCCACTTTCAATGTATTAGACTTTTGAAAACTTCACTTGATGCATTTTTATCTTAAGGCAATTTCATTCTGGCTAGTGAAAACAGAGCGACTCTCCTGGCCACGCGTCACTTCTGAGACTGCTTCTTCCTGCTCAGTGCTCATGGTTCTTCGCAGTTTGGGGGAGCTTGTTCAAATGTTCACACTGACCAGCATCCAGGAAAAGGCCCAGAGAAGTCCTCTGAGGATGATTAGAGCTCTCATTCTACTGAGGACATTTTATCCAGTGTTGTGTCTTGAGCACTCTGGTGCCTTTGTTTCTCTGCACTCCAGGCTTGGTCTCATCAACTCAACAAACATTTGCAGTTCTTCTTCTGGAGCAGTTATTAATTGTGTGTATCAACTTGAAGAGTCTAAGGCATGTTTCTTGGGCATGTTTTTAAAAGCATTTCCATATGAAGCCAGCATTGGAATCAATACAGTGAGTAAAGAGTGCCTTCACCAAAAAAGATGAGAATAGTCAAATTAGTTGAGGGCAAAATGGAACAAGAAATGTAGAGGAATCCTAGTAATGAATTACACGAAGCCTGAACTTTCCATCTTGTGTAACCAGGCAAGGCTTCCCCAGCCACAAAACGTCTGGCCTACAATCTGACCTGCCTTCAAGATGTGCTGAGGAAATGTGGCACAGAACTTGTGGGAGTGGACAACCCATGAGTGGTCTGATTTAAGGCCCACAGCGACAAGATAGAGCCCAGGCCTTATTCTGCCTGGATGACCAGGAACCAGAGGCTGGATATCCCAGAGACCTAAGGTTCTGTTATTATAGTCTGGTACCTAGTCCAGTTATCAAGATGATGGGAGCAGATGCTGTGATCCACAGCCAAACATTAGGTAGAGAAAGTGTCCAGCTTGGAGGTCTCCATTCGGTCCTTCCCCCCTGAATCTCCAAGAAGCCCACAAAAGAGGGGGAGGAGGAATTGTGGTGACAAGAGAGATCAGGGCTACTGGGAGAGCACAGCCCGACCTGCTGAATCACCTAAGTAGGGCTCATGGGGCCTCACAGAGACTGAAGTGGCCTGCATGGTCTTCTGAACTAGGTCTTCTGCAAATGTGTTATGATTTTTCATTTGGTGACTGGGGGAGCGGGGAGCAGGGGGCTCCTAACAGTGGGAATGGAGGGTATCTCTGACTCTTCTACCTGCTCTTTCCTCCTACTTGCCCGGCCTTAATTTGAGGGTTTGTGCCTGGTCTTAGTACATCTTGCTATGCCATGTTTGGTCGATGTCCCTGGGAGGTCTGATATTTTCTAGGCGAAAGAGGGTAGATCTGGCAGAGAGGGAATATGGGGGTGATTGGAAGGAGAAAAAAAAAGAAATATAGAAAGAATCTCTGTTGCCTCCTATTGAGCTGGCTTGACTCTGTCTTCCTGCCCTTGAACATCTGAGCTCTGGCTAATGGACCTTTGAACAGCACAGCTCATGACAACAGCCTTTCTGGTTCTCATACTTTCAGACTCAAAGTGGGAATTAGGTCATTAACTCCCATGGATCTCAGGCCTTCCAACTCAAACTAGAGATTACCTCACTGGCTTCTGACTCCCATTTTCTGGCATCTGGACCCAGACTTAATTTACTATCAGCTTTCCTTTTTTCTAGTTTGCATATGGAAGATGTTAAAATTATTTTACTTTTATATCCACATGAACCATTCCCCATAATAAACCACCAACATTTTGCAGACATACACTTCTTTTCTGTACCTATCATCTATCATCTACCTACCTGCCTACGGACCGACCGACCTATCGTCTTACCCAGACACCCACTGGGTCTGATTTTCTGTAGAACTCTGATGTACCATCCCTACTACCTTATCTGGCAACTGCAGGCCCTAAAGGTCTCAGCCTGTTTCTCTACTTTCTATCAGAGATAATAACTAAAGATGATTCATGAGTTTTATTTTTAAGTTATTTTAGGTAAGAGAAAAATTTATTTTCATTGTTCTTGATTAAAAGCCAAACTCTGTGACTTTGGTCACTTTTTCCATTTACGTTTGGCCAGGTGCTACTGAGTTCTTAGCCACAGTGGGACATGCGCATAACTACTCTTGCAAGGCTCAGGGACCATCGGGGAAAAAGGAGGCAGGTCTTAAGTGCTACAGGTTGGAGAGTACTAAAGTTAAACAGCATCTTCTAAACATGACCAGCCAGCTAAACTCATGAACTTAACAGCAGCTGTGGTTGTCTGCACAAGATAAAGCCAGTCAACACCACAGCATGGAAGTGAAGGTGACGTATTAACCCTTAACTAAGGAGCTATGAACAGCTGACGGCTTCTGAAACAAGGAGAGTCGGTTTTCTTTAAAGGTATAGTCCCAAGTAGACCAACCATGCCACAGTTTGGGGGAGTCAGAGGCTACAAGGACAAAATGGTAGAATGTTAATAAATGACTAACTAGGCTTTTGGCAGCTATGACTAAATACACAAAATTTAACAGGATTAATGCAGCCGAAATACCAGCTTGGATTGGGAGGTGTTCACAAAATCCCACCCCTAGCTGAGAAGTTATTGACAGTTGATGGTTCCTGAGGAAAGGGAGGGTCAGTGTTCTTCATGGGTGTAGAAAGAGGCATCTGTCTCATTCCACAATACAAGAAGGGTTAGTATTTCTTGCACCTGGGGCCCTAACACATAACTTGACACCTTAGAAGTCAGAACTACTGCTTCTTTGAAGGTTTCTTTAATCCATGCCCCTTATTTCTGACAAATTATCCCCCAAACAGTAATGGACCTATTCATTTGGTAAGATATAAAAGGATGTGACAGTGATAAACCAAAGTAGGCTCCAGTGTTCAGTACAAGAGGCTCTTCCTAGTCTAACACTTTAATACTTGCTTTGGGTATTGATTAGAGTTTCTATTGCTGTGAAGAGCCACTGTGAGCATGGTAACTCTTATGAAAGAAAGCATTTAATTGGGGCTTGTTTACAGCCTCAGAAATTTAGTACACTGTCATTATGGCAGGTAGCATGGGGGCACACGGCAGGCATGGTGCTGGACAAGTTGCTGAGAGTTCTATCACTGGATTGGCAGGCAGCAGGGAAAAGACACTGGTCTTGTTTTAAGCAATTGAAATCTTAAAGGCCACCACTGGTGACCTACTTCCTCCAACAAGACCACACCAACCCTGAAAAGCCATACTCCCTAATTCCATTCCCTAAGCATTCAAAGAGATGAGCCTAAATAGGCCATTCTTCATCAAACTACCACAGATATGATACCCAGATAATCATTTTTAATTGTACCTAACTGGAGACAGGCTGGTACCAAGGTGAAAGTTGTAAACAGCACTCACCAATTCTCCATCCTTATACAGTACTGTCATAGGCATCTGTGACCTTGGTTGGTAGCTGGTGCATTTGCAATGAGCAATGCTCCTGAAATTTGGTTGAAAAGTTCAGCATTTTACCTGGAACAAATTCCACTTTAGCTGAAGCAAATGATGGCAATTTCTCAAGGGCTTGAAAGCTTCTGGTCCCAAAGAGGAGCTGGCCAGAATTTGAAAACCTGTTCCTACCAGCTTGGAGTCTCAGAACCCTAAAACGTTGATCATTTATTTTGTGTAAATTTTAGTTACCATGACCTCCATACCTGTTCTATCCTAACTATTCTACATTCCTGTATTTTGGCCATTTTACTAAGGAGGCATCCACCAGGGTTTCTAGTGGTAGAGCTCATGGCAAGCCTGGCAGTAGAGCCTGGGCCAATCCTTCCACTACGGTTTGAATAGAAAGGCTGTCATCTACCATAATGGTTAAAGCTAGATGAGGACTGAGCTAAGACAAAACACATGAGTCAGAGTTCAGTTCTAGAGTCCAGAATTTGATAAAGTGTATTCCTCTGTGAATCCAACAGAAGTCCTTGAGGTAAGGACTCAAGAACCCAGAGGAGATGAAGAATGGAGAGAAAACCACTGGATAATAAATAAGTTTGGGTGGGCAAAGCATGGGACTAATAGAGATAGAGCTGGATTCTAGAAGTTATGTAATTATTACCAGATTAACAGAGCCCAGAGCAAAATAAATCTGATAATCCAGGGAGATATGTGCATAGGATTTAGAAGGTTCACTCGGTTCATTTTGTCTCGCGAGGGAAGAATCTGTGTCCAGAGCCTACTACAGCGGAATGAAGTTTGCTATGCACTGATACTGCACTGACATTACCATACACAGTGTAACACAGAAGGACCTGGCACAGGTCAAAAACACAGGAGCATCATCTGGTGACTCTCCTGAGTCAATGAAAAAGCATGGCCCTCGTCGCCCCAAGAGGGGGGAGAGAGCACTCATTGTGGGTATGAGTGACCATGGCCCAGAACACAGATGTAAGTTGTTCCAAATTTTGTGTTCCAATATGGAAGCTGTTGCATAAAATATTTTTAATTTACCTGATAAAACAGTATCAGATGAATGGGGAGGAGGTCCCCCCCCATCAGTGGACTTGGAAAGGGGCACGGTGGAGATGAGGGAGGGAGGGAGGGACTGGGAGGGAATGAGGGATCGGGACACTGCTGGGATACAGAGTTAATAAAATGTAACTGATAAAAAAAATAAAAAATAAAAAATGCTATTTAAAATGAAAAAATATTTTTAATTAACATTTTAATTCATCATGTTTTTTTCTTATTAATTTTATTTATATACTTATTTATTACAGTTTGTTCACTTTATATCCCCACTGTAGCCCCCTCCCTGTCTCCTCCAGTCCCACCCTCCCTCTCTCTTCTCCCTCTATGCCCCTCTCCTGATAGGCGAGGACCTCCTCCCCTTCTATCTGGCCCTAGCTTATCAGGTCTCATCAAGGCTGGCTGCATCATCTTCCTCTGTGGCCTGGCAAGGCTGAACACCCCCTTGGGGGCGGGGGAGAGAACAGAACAACAACAACAAAAGTCATAGATCAAAACAGTTCAAATATGTTGGCAGAAACATCAGAGATGTGATTACAGCAAAGCAGAGAAACCTCAGCTATAGGCCTTGGGTGCTACCTGATGGCATTCTTAGCTTTCGGACAAAACTTGTAGTTGAAAAAGATTTTTAGCTGTTAATCGCAGAATATTGGGCCTGACCTGAGGTAGGAAGGAGGAGCTATTTAGGGGGTTAGAGGTTGCCCAAGAGAAATTACCCTTAAGCTCTAGACCTGCGACACTCCAGCTTCTCTTTATCACTGAAAACCTAAGCAAGCAGCCTTGGCAGACAGTTTCTCTCCAGGAATTCTCATTCACACCCAAAAGGGAACTAGCTATGCACACAAACAGCCAGGAGAATGTAGCTTGCACACTTGCTAGCATGTTACATAAACACTATGAAGCTTAGCTCACTGTACAGTGAGTTCTGGGCTTCGCTCTCATGTTGTGCTCTTTCATTCTGGAATAAAAACATGATAAAATATTTTCATATTATGACATAAGTTCAGTATCACCTAAATAAAAAACTATTATAGGTGATTAAATGTAGTAATGCATGTAAAGAGTTTTGAAGTGAAAAAGCACTAAGTGAAGCTGAGGTATCATTATTTTAATTATGCAATTTCAAGGGCATGGAATTACCCCCTGGTTCTATCACCTCCTAAGCTGACACTCAAATTTGAATTCCCAGGACAAGTCCCAGAAGGCTCCTCCTCCAGGGAACTCCCAAATCTCCATTTCTCATTCTAAAAGGGGCTCACCACCTGCCCTCCAAATCTCCTCCTCCTCTTCCTCCTGGCATTGTGGGCAGAGAAATATGATTTTATGGAGGGGTGGTCTCTCTGTAAACACAGAGAGGGATGGCAAAGTGGACTGAGGAGGCCATCTCTGGAATCAGAGCAGTCATACCACAAAATCTTGGAGTGGGAAAGAACAGAAATAGTTTGAAATCTTGAAGGCGTCTTGAAATCTTAGCTCAGACCTCATTTTCACCAACTGTGAGCCCTGTGGTGACAAACATTGTGTATGCCCACTGTGTGTGAAATACCATGGCACTGATCACGTGACCTAACATAGTGGACCGTCTTACAAAGCATTACCTACCTTTATAGTTTGGTGCTGTCTTTGTACTTACACTGGGAATTCAAACCGTCCCCCAGCTGTCACTATCAAGGGAGGTGGTGGCTGAGTCCTGCCACCACAGAGGAGAGGAGGTATGGGTTTGGCGTCTCTCTTGATTCTCTTTCCTGCCTCTGGAGCAGTCATCTTCCTGGGGTGTGGTCAGTCACCTGTGAACATGGACACTCATTCTCCATGTCACCCAGATGCCAGGTGGGCTAACTGCTGGAGCCCCTGGCCAGCAAACACTATAACAAGCATCTGCCACTTACAATCTGCCTGCTTGCACACCCTCGTCACAGGGTGGGAACGCAAGTTTAGATTTAAGTAGAGGTCTCCTAATTTTAGCAAAGTGGGTGTTGACAGGAGAAATCCCACATTACTGCAGTTCCCAGCTGGAGATCTGCAAGGACCACCCAAGACAACCAAAAATAATTTGACTCATAATTGTGAGGATTTACCATTTAAAACATATATTCATTTTTGTTCCTAATGTTCTATGAAAAAAAAAAAACTTACATCAGTGACCAAAATTATATTCTCCAAGTTCTAAGCAAAAACAAATCATACCAACTATCACTGTGTAAGTTACACAATTATGCTTTTTTTCCCCACATGTCTCTAGCTTTTGAAACTGTCAGTATGAAAATCCTGCTCCAGTTATTCACTCCCTTCCTCGAGACATGACAAATATGCTCAGAGTTAAACTCCTTGAGGATATCTCTAAATCCTACCCATCTGTCTTAGTCACTGTTCTGTTGCTGTGAAGAAACAACATGACCATAGCTGCCTTATGAAAGAAAGCACTTAATGGAAGGCTTACTCACAGTTTCAGAGGTCAGCCCATTATCATAATGGCAGGTACCATGGCGACACACAAGCAGACTGATACTGAAGAAGTTCTACATCCAGATCCATAGGCAAGAGAGAGAGAGAGAAAGTGACACTGGGCCCTGGCTTGGGCTTTTTGAAACCCCAAAGCCTACCCTCCCCCGTGCCACACTTCCTTTAAGGCACCTCCTAAACCTTCTAGTCCTATCAAAGAGTTCCCTTCCCTTGTGACTAAGCATTCGAGTATACGATCCTGTGAGGCTGCTCTTATTCAAACTACCATGCCACCCTTTGGGTGCTTACTGAATTGTACATCAGGACTAGGTATAGCAAAGCCTTAGTTAGTAACTAAGTGTAACATGGCAGAGTTGTCCCCTTGCAGTCACCAGCCAGGGGAGACATCATTATGGCCACTGTATAAATGGAAGAGGAGATGTGTGTTTCTGTGTCATAACGTGAGTGAGAAAAAATGTCATGAGACAACACTCATGACCAGGGTATCAGCTCAGAAATGGCAGCCCCTATACTGCAACTCTCTTCATCCCTCCAGCGTTATCTCTGAACCCAGGTGCTGGGGCTAAGTAAGTGGCTAACCGCTGGCTGATACTCACCTACTTCGTAGACATGCTTCATACTTTCCCTTTCTTCACCCACCTCAAGTAGAGCACTTGAATCTGGAAAGTGAGAAAGAGATCTTAGACTTCCACTGTGTCTTCTATGACCCTTATTCCAGGTAGTGTTCATTAAGTCAGGATATGAAAAAAATTACTCAACTAGAAAACTAAAATAAATTATTTGGAGGTGACCTCACGTCCAGCTCATAGGAACTGAAAACTAAGAAAGCATGGGCTTCTCTGTTAACATTTCAAAGCTGGGATGAAAGGAAGGTGTTAAATAATGCATATTAGAAACATTTGAGTTGACAATGTCAAGAAATACCATCCAAAACATTATTCACAGAGAAAAACAGTTCACATATGTCTAGATTCTGACAGTACAGTGTAGCTGATTAGACAGCAAGGCATTTATACCTTTTGGAATACATTTAAAAATCAGACATTTACATACATCATAAAATACATTTAAAAATCATACAGTGATTTTAAATTAGCTTCTGACCTTCAATATGACCTTCAATATTAAATACAATTATGGGAGAATTAATAAATACACTCCATACAAGAAAGGTATGATACCGTTTTCCTTTCATCTTTCCTGCGAGAGGGATTTGCAAGCTTGTTTTTCATTGTGTTTTCCTGTTTCCCCTTTCTTCATGTCTCCTTCACCCATTACTAGTGTATTAAAATGGATGGGCTGTTTTGTATAACATAGTTAATTTCTTGGTAACTACCCTCAGAGAGTACATAGAAGAAATCCTTTTGATACTTGCCCATTGGTCACACATTCAATCAGAATCTTAATTTTATTTTAACTTATCTATATTTTACATCTCTCTTGTTAGAGAAAACTTTATTAATAAGTATACATTATAAAAATAGTTTTCTTATTCCTTCTTAATTGTGTGTGAATTACATACAGTAAGGGTAGTCATCATGGAACTTTCCTGCATATGTATTTTGATTATATTCATTCCTTATCACCTCCTTCCCCCTTACTGGTCACTTTCCATTCTTCAATTGCCCTCTTGCATTTCAACTTGCATCTCTATTTTTTAAAAGAATCAGTGGAGATTCTTCATACGAAAGGAACCAGGATGTTTGTCGTGAGGCTGGTGCCACTTAGCGGAAGATCTCCGGTTCCATTCACTCACTTCTACCCATGGCGTAATTTCATCCTTCTTTGTGGCTGAATAACACTCATCCGTTGAATGTACAGGGGCTCGCTCACCCGTCCGACTGTTGATGGGCACCTAGGCAATCAGGCTGTGTCCTAGCCTAGGGTATTGCTGATAGCACTGTGCTGGATGTGGATATAGGGTGTCTGCATGTTGGTTCTGCTCCCTTTTGATGTATACCTAGGAGTCAGATTGTTGGCGCACACACAAGTTCTGATTTGAATTGTTTAAAGAAACTCTGGTCTATACTGATTTCCATAGAGCTTGCACTAATTTGCATTCATAACCACAGTGCATACGGATTCTGCCTCACTGCATCTGGCCAGTGTTGTTTATTTCATGATAGCCATTCTGACTGGGGCAAAGTGGACTTCAGTGTAGTTCTGATGTAAATTTCACTAATGCTTAAATATATTGAACAATTTTATGTATTTATTGCCATTTGTACTTCTTTGAGACTGTTTAGTTCATGACCCACCCACCCCCAACAACACACACACACACACACACACACACACACAGGTCAAATGAATATAATGGACATCTATACAGTATTTGCAGCAGCCCAGAGAACTTTCTACAAAGTAGATCATATTCCCGACATACAGCAGGTCTTACTGAATACCAAACTTGAAGTGATTTATTTTTGATCAAACCATAATGGAATACAAGTAGACGTCAATAGAAACTAGACAAATGCATAGGGACTGAACAATACAGTTTTAAAAAGTGAGTGAGCAACGGAGACATCAGTGGAGAGATTTTACACATCCTAGAATCAAATGAAAATGAAAATACAACTTTCCAGGGACTTTGGAATACAAAGGCAGTGTTAAGGGGACAGCTCATAGCCATGATTGTCTACATTTAAAAAGAAAGGGCAAAGATGTCAAACATATAACCCCCCAGTATATCTCAATGTTTTAGCAAAGCAAGGATGAACAAAAATTGCATAATGAAAAATAATGAAGATTAGGGTACAAACTAATGAAATGGAGAATGAAAGTGTATCAATCAATGAAGCAAAGGCTTTGTTTTGTGAATAGATAAATGCCCAGGACAAAACTTCAGCCCAACTATCCAAATGAAGATGAAACAGATGATGTTGCTGTCGATGGGCTGTGCTGGGCCATGTTGGTATGTGTAGCCTGGAATGCCACCAGAGGCCGTGTTGGTGCCTGTGATATGTACTGCCACCAGAGGCAGTGTCCATGTGTCCATGTGTCCACGGTGTCCATGTGTCCATGGATAGGGGCTGTGTTGAAGTCCGTAGCCCATGTTACCACCAAAGGCTATGGGGATGTTTGTGGTCTGGTTTGTCATGGCTGGTACTTTGTATTCAGATGTTAATTACCCCCCATTCTTATTGTTCTATGAGCAGTCCCTCACAGATACCAAAAAGGTATTGTGTGACTTTGCCTCCAAACTATCTGATTGGCTGAATAAATATCTACACCTGGGCAGGGCAGAAATGGGGGGGGCAAGGTTCATCTTGAGAGAAGGATCACAGGAAGGAGAAAGAAGGCATGAGAGAGGAGGAGAAGGAAGGGGAGACCGCCATGGCTTAGTGTGAAGAAGAACCACATGGCCGGGAGGAGTTTACTCTGAGGATCCTCGTGGCTGGAGAGAAGCAGCCCAGATGCAAGCATTTTGTTATTTTGGATGGGAAGTAGCACATAGCAACTGGCCTGGGATGTGAATCTGGGAGATAATGAGGTAGCTTAGGAGGTTAATATCTGCCAGCCCTGGCTTATTTAAACCTATCAGGTATCTGTGTCTTTTATTGATATGATAGTGGGGTAAACAATTGCCACAATAATCTGTGAATCAACAATAAATATTAATAGCCAATATTTTCTACAACAGTAGTCTGTGCTGCCACCTGAAGCCATGTTGATGTCCATGGCTCAGGCTGTAGATAGAACCACGTGGAAGTCCCTGCCACTGACTATAAAGGACGAGGAAGCTTCTTTTGCAGTGCTATTGATGACTTTAGACTCACAGTTGAGAGTGAGAAACATAGAAGGCTTTTGGGACAACCTCCCATCGCCCCTGAAGTCGGGGAGGAAGGGGAAGGAACAGTCTAGACAGGAAACCATTGAAGAGAACTCTTAAAAATTGTGATAGGAGTGCTAAAGTGTAGCTCTCCAAAGTTGATGGCTTCTGGTGAGGGTGGGGTGGGAAAGGACTGTTTTCTTTAAGGGGTTAGCTACTGAGAATTTGACTCCAGGAATATGTGGGCAACAAAAACTGGACTTTTTTTTTCTTCTTCCACTTTTATTTTGGGGGAGGTCACAAGGGAGGGCTGGCTCAGTATGTGAGTACTTGGACCTGGTTGGTGGGGCTGTTTTGGGGGAGGGGGCTATCTTAGCCAATTTAAATCCTTCCAGGTGATGGTCTCTGAAGGAAAGACTTATGCATTCTGGCTCAGTTCTCCCTCATTACTAGAAATAGCACACAATTTCTGCCCACATTTCACAGGTGAAATCAGTGAGCTCTGTAGATGGGTGTAAGAACATCCAAGCTTACACAGTTACGAGTAGCAGATCAGCCCTTCAAAACTAGGCCATTCAGCCCCCAGAAACTACCAACCACTCAAAATAAAACATCTACTTAGAGAGAGACTTTTAACTTAAATCTTTTATATTCCAATGCTTATTTCCTTAATTACTGGGTTAATCCCCTTTCCAATTACCTTACAACAGGTTATTAAGCCTTAGCTAGGACTCATTAAGAGATGCAGGGTGGAGACTGCTTCTGGAGAAAGTTAGCTCTATTTTTGGACAACAGTATTGGAAAAATTCTTTACATGGAGCTAAATTTTGCCTACTGGTTTTCTGTATGAAAAGAACAGAATGGCTGGAAAGCTCAAGGGACAAGAGGCAAAACCATGAGGCTTGGCTGCTCAGCTCTGTGGCTGCTGGGAGACAGCTGGTGAAGGTCCAGCTGTGAGGTCATGCCTTCTTCTGGCTTATACATGAAGGCTCATACATGAAGGTGAGCAGAGTGGTACCATTGGGAAATACAACTTTTAAGAAATAGGTCCACGTGAGAGGTCTGATGTCATTAAGGGTATGCCTTCAAGGGAATGTGGGATTTTGTGTTCTTTTTAATGTTTTTCTGGGTTTTGTTTGTTTTTAACACAGGTTATCTCGCCCTGGCTATCCTAGAACTCACTCTGTAGAACAGTCTGGCTTTGAACTCAGACATCCACCTGCCTCTGCCTCCCAAGTGCTGGGTTTAAAGACATTTGCCACCACCATCTGGCTGATCCCGGTTTCTTTCATATTTTTTTATTTTTTTAGGTGAGTGATAGTACATATTCTCAACATATGTTGCTTTATCATGTACCCACAGCAACATGATCAACTGAGTCACCATAAATCTCTTCTCTTTGTAATTTGGTTATTTCAATGATTTTGTTATAGTGATGGCAAATTGTCACATCCCTCCGTGCTGCACCTGAATGCCAGGTGCCTCACCTGAACACTGCTGACCTATTCATGAGCAGCAGCATTCCAGTGACGGGATATTGTTCTTTTGTGACTCTGATGTTTAGAATATTTCATGCCTTTTCAGAAGTCCGTGTTCATCACTGGTTTCTTTACTCAAGCAATTGACAAGCTCTCAGGTAACATCTCACTGGCCGGTACCTGAAAAACAGACTCAGAATTGTCAGTTCTCATCAAGGTGTAGCAGTCTTGTCCAGTGTCTGCCGTGTGCCATCTCACCTTTTCCCTTAGTTGTGAGCTTCAGCTTTGAGGAACAGTGGAAATCATAGCCTTGGATTGCCATAGCCAGAGAGGATGTTTAATAGTTTACACAGGAAATAAAATGGTATTTATGTTTCTATTTAATAGAAAATCAATATTTAGCTATGATCTAATTGGAAAGTCTCTCCTTGCATGCCAAAAGGAGGAGGGGGGTGAGTCACAGCTCTTGAAAACTTCCCCAGGGCCTCAGTGCTGAGAGGAACAAGAGTCAACTGATGAAGCAGGGAGTAAACTCAGGAGGTGCGGACAGAATGTGCTCATGAGAAAGAAACCTGAGGTTGGCCCTTGTTAGTGCCCACAGCAAGCAGGATGGCCTTTTCCTGCCTCCATTACAGGACGAACCTTTGCTGAGAAATGCCTGTTGTTTTATTACATAAAAGCTAAGCTTTGGTGACTATGGCTAGGAAGTAAAAATATTCCACAACAGACATAAAGATGGGAGGATCAGAAAGCAATTTCCCCAGCCACCACATAAGAGCTCAGATGAAATCCATTCCCAAGTGGTCAAGGATTTCTCCAGAAATTAGTAAAGAGAACAAAACCTAACAGACTATGCCAGTTAAAACATTTAGTTTACTGTATGTTATCTTCTATTATTTTCACATTGCTCTAATTACTATAACTTCCATCTTGAAATAATTCATCCTTTTCTAGGAAAGTGCTCTGATATTCAAGACTAGTAATAAGTGAGCTGGAGAGATATTTCAGTAGTTACAAGCACGAATTGCTCTTACAGAGGATCTGAGTTCTATGCTCAGCATCCATATGTGGGGCAGCTTAAAGCCCCCTGTAACTCCAGCTCCATGGGGATCTGTTGTCTCTGTTCTCAACACCTCACCTGCACACACACACACACACACACACACACACACACTTAAAAACAATAGAATAATTCCTTTCTTAAAAACCAACAATACATCTCCTTGTAACATGCCATAGAAATGTCTGTCTGAGCCAACTGATATTTCAATATCACCTGCCCAGTTCTGGGACTTAACACAAGTAGCTCAGGTCAGCAGTTCTTTCTGATGCTCAGGTACCCCCCCTACCATAAGAGTTCCACAGACATCCCCACTCATAAGATTGTGTGCATGCAGAGCTCAGCATGGATACATGCTTGCTTTGCTTCTCAAGACAACGGAAGCTTTTGAGCGAGGTCCATCCTAGAGCAAGGTCCATCCCTATTCCACCCTGTGTCTCATTCTACTAAGTCTCAAGAACACTAGAAGAAACATGGTCACTAGTCAGGACAAGGATGGTTTAAGTAGGTCATGTCAAGATGGAAACGGAGGCTGTAGTCATGCAGCCATTGACCGAGGAATAAAGTCTCCAGAGGCTGGGAGTGGAAGGGAAGAATTCTCCCCTTGGCCTTCAGATGATGCATGTATTTGCTTGTGTCTTAACACCTTGTCCCCACAGGTCTTCAGTGTACACTTCCCTAAGGTACTATGTTTTGGGTCATTTGTTATTGTAATGCTGGCAACAAAACTGAAAATATAACAAGAAAGTTTCCCACTGTGGCTAGAAATGCCATCTCTCACAAAAGAATTTCTTTGCTTCAAATGCACAATGATTTCAAATAAAATATGACAAAGGCCTTTGAAAGGGGGTTGTAGAGAATCAGCATTTGATATTATGTGCTCTGGAAATGAAGATCTTGAGGTCACAGATCTACAAAGAAACACTGAATACTAGGCAGCATTAATCCTAAAAGGCTGAACAGAATCACCTCTAAACACCAGATTGACTTTAGGAGCAATGCTACTTGTCTGGCATTTGTCACAGAGTTCCTTATCCAGAAACCCAGGCTCTTCCCTGTATAAAGGCACTGCTGCCTTTAGACTCGTCCATGCAGCTTCCTCTCATACTCATCTAGAGCATGCCATTTGCAATGGAATGAGGCTACTATGGGGCCAATGAATAGAGGTAACTCCATTACCTCTCAAAACATGATGCAGGCATCCAGAACTCATAGTCCTTCTCCAAATGTCCCACTTTCAAAAGCTCCAGCAGGGTTTTTCTCTAGACCCACGCCCTTCAAGGAGTAGACGGCACTCTCTGTGTGCATCTTGGTGGTGAGGAATGTGCAGGGTATTGTGAAGCACAGTCTGGGCTTGGAGATGAGGACAGGAGTCAGGCTGGGTCCCAGAATGCACCTGTTCTAGCAGCACTTCAGTTTTGGAGAAAGATGTTGGTAGTTTGCGCCTCAAACATGACCTCCTGGTTCTTTACAAAGGTACAGCTCTCAAAGAATGGTTATTGGGCATGCATTCTTAAATAACTTGGTTAGTAACTCAAAAATTTGCAGAAGGAATATAATTGTTCCAAACGTGTTTTTCCCCTGGACCCAATAAACTCAGCATGGCCCTGACTCAGATGTGTGATGGTTTTAGAACATTCTGTGAAAATAGAGTATTGAGCAATTAGCCATTCATCCAAAGAGGATGTAAGAACAGGACCCCAGCTTGGAAGTGGGCACAAGTGTAAAAGACATTTGGGACTGTTTGGTATCGATGTCAACTTGCCACAAATTAGAATCACCTCACTTAAAGAATTGTCCTGATGAAGAGAGCACAACTGCCCTGAATACTTTGACTTACTTTGATAGTAGCCAATTTAAAAAAAAAAAAAAGAAGAAGAAAAATATTTCAGAGGAAATTGTAAGTAAAATAAACCCTCTCTTCCTCACATTGCTTTTGATCATGGCCTACACCACAGCAATGGAACTCTAAGACACCTGGAAAGGACTTGACCATTGAATATAAGAACTACACCAAGGGTGGAAACGGCTACATTTCAGAAAACAGATAAAGGGGCTCCTCGTCCCTGAGGGATCTAAGATTTTGGCTATAATTTCCAGAAATGTAAAGTTGGGGATAACTAGGCTGATAGCAAAAAGATCTATGAGAATTCATAAAGGAATGAACCAAAGTCAATTAGAATTCTTCTAAATTCTATCTATCCTTGTTCTGACAGGTGGCCATGTCTCTTCTAGAATTTATAGTCAGAATCTACAGATACCTGCCTTTGTATGTCGGGTCCACATAGGTAATCCAGAGTGACCTTAGCTCAGGATCCTAGCTTAATTATGACTGCAAAAATGTATTTGTCAAAATGAGGTCACATTTGTAGAGTCACATCTGACTCTGCAATAATGAATTCTTCTATTTGAGTAACAGTCTTATGTGTACCCATAAACTGAATGCCAGCTGTGCCCACCGTGACCTCCAGCCTATGTCAAGGTCATAAATGTTGGTCTAGAATTTCAGGCCCTCCATGAAACTTAAACATCATTCCTATGGGAAATAAGCCTCGATTGTGATGGAGAAGTAAGGAAGAGAATACAGTCATCAGCAGAGGAAGGCTATGACAGTTCTTAGGATTGTCCTTGCCAAACCACAGCTTGGCAGAAAACAAGTATCACCTGTCTTGCTTTCTAAGACCGTTCACTGTACCACAAGCATTCCTAGAGAATAATTTCAGATCCCAAACAAATTCTATTTCTTTCCCCCCTGGCAAAGAGAAAGGAAAAAAGAAGTAATTGCCTTCCCATGTTTATAAATTGCATATCTTCATAGCACCACTGCATGGAAGATGTTAATATTCATATTATTATGTATGTGGAACTGAGGCCTTATAGCCCTGAAGCATCTTGACAGATTCTACAGCTAGTACTGAAAAACTGATGCACAGGTGCTCAACCTTCCTAGGACCTGCGTGCCCTGAACTGAGTCCAGTGTGGCTCTGCTCCACACACTGGCTGTCCTGCAGGATTGATTTTTTTCCTCCTGCCTTGGAAGCAGCTGTGAAGCATTTTCACCAGCTGCAGGAGAGCCAGAAGATGGGAAAAGACATTTCTCTCTGCTTACACTACACTGCCACCTAGTGGACCAATAACTGGAATGACGAGAGCATTTCTCCTTTTGTTGTGTTTTGTTTGTGGGTATGTAAATTTTGCCTTTTAAAGCTGTGACTATGTCTATACTTCCACTAACGTCCTATACTGCCTCCAGATACCCATGTCTTCTGTGCCACTTTGCTACATGTGTATGCCTCACCTGTCACCTGCTTGATGTCCAACTTCAACTGTAGGAGCATAATATCCAACGTCGAGTAGATCAAATCATAAGGAAAAAAACACCTTCTCCCCCAAATTACGTTATGAAGATGTGTCTGTTTTAATATGAAGAAAATTTCAGTGGCCAATACACCAGCTTTGAAGCATCTTTCATACCTGAAAACACAATTCATAGCTCTTCAAAGCTACTGTACACACTCAGGGAATATGAGTTGAGTCCGTTGCTGGACTCCCTGGGCATCATGAGTAAGTGCAAAGTCAGTTCTCTCTTGGGCCTTCGTGTAAACATGGAATGGGAGGGACAACACTCTCACCCCATCACAAACACACATTCTGAGCCCAGCCTCAGCCAGGTGCTGTATCAACTCGCACAAATTAGTGGACAGAAACAACACACTCTTAGGATCCAAGGATGCAGGTATCATTCTACATGAGTCTCACCAACTGCAGAAACCAGGGAAGTAAAAGGAGCACATGGCGGTTCTGGGAGAATGAACTCTAGAGACTGGAGTAGTAAGTAGAACTTGGCTGTTATAAAAGGAGAAATGGAAAAAGGGAAATGGGATAGATGAAATGAGAAACATAGAGAGAAGGAAAGAGAAGAAGAAAATACAGAATACTAAGGATGTTTAAAAAATGCTTTAGAAAATGTATTATTTTGTCTTTAAATACATATGTGTGTATACATATATAACTTAAATAATATTATAACATTTTCCCAAGAGCCAAAGACTAACAAAAGCCCCAGTGCCCGAAATGGTGCTTTTGTTGGTCAGGGGATTCCAAGAAACTCTCAAAACAAGTTGATACTATTGCTGGTGGCCTTCTTCACCTTCTAGAACATTAAGGTAAGAACCTATCGCTGAAGGGTCTTGTGGTACACCACATACTTCAGACACTGGCCTTGGAGGAATAGAGATGGAGTTGACCTGGAAGTCTCCTCCATCTGGAGCAGTTCTCATAGTATCTGAAGGTTCTATGCAAGCTGTCAAGGAAAATAACAATAGTCCTACCCAACAGTAAGTCACAGCAACCAACATGGTAAGATATCCTCAAGAACACAGCAGTGTCACTTATATCTTGGGGATGGCTAATTGGACTTATGTTCTACCCAGTAAAAGAGAATTTGTGCCTGGTACTGTATATACCTACACAACTACCTGTGCCTGGTTCACTCATGGACCCTAGGGGAACATACTACTAAGATACAGAATACTAAGGATGTTTGAAAATGCTTTAGAAAGTGTATTATTTTGTCTTTAAATACATATGTGTGTATACATATATAATTTAAATAATGTTATACCATTCCCCCAAGAGACAAAGACTAACAAAATCCCCAGTGCCAGAAATGAAGCTTCTGTTGGTCAGGGAATTCCAAAATCAGTATATTTTTCCAACTGCATTCTAAATATGTGTCCTTACACCCACAGATAAGTACAGCCATCACAACTCCATCAACAAGCAGACAGAGACCGTCACAAAAAAACCACAACTGGTCAAAATGTAGAGAGCAACTGACTGTAGGATCCCCACTCCCAAATCATACATGTGCAGCACAACCCCTACTCCTACAGGTCAGGAGACTGCACACAAGAAGGAGGAAGGAGTGTGAAAGGACCATATGTCTTCTCCATGACGTGGAGATGCACTCCCTGAAGTCTTAATATGCTGAGCTAAACAAGACCTGCACAATGACACCAGCTGATATCGCAAAATTCCAGTGTTGCCAGAGAAAATCTCAGAAGGCCTCAGTCCTAATGAAGAGCTACGGGCAATTTATGTCTCCTACGAGAGGAAGAATCACTCTTCCCCAGGGAGAAGCCCCTGGACAGATTATCCAATCCCGAGTGGCCAGCCTTAAACTTATATAGAGATGAGCAGCACTAAATGGACTCAGCAGGCTGTGTTTATATACACATAGGTTTAAGTGTGTGTGTGTGTGTGTGTGTGTGTGTGTGTGTGTGTGTAACAATAACAAAGAAAATGTCATGAATTTGAGAGGGAATGGGGGAACATGAAAGGGGCTGGAAGAGGGAAAGGGTGAAGTGGAAATAATTTAAATACAGTAGTCATGTATGAAATTATTAAAATTTAAAAATAAAGTAAATGTGCATGCGGGTTGATGCCCCAGGTCCCGCCTCTGAGAAAAAGGTATCAGACGGGTCTGATGCTCTTTGGGTGGATGACACCTAAATGAACATCGGTACAAAGTCCCAATTTATTTCTAATATCAGAGATCAGACCTCTACTCTTGCCTGATGCATCTAAAACAAAAAGGGGGAACTGTAGAGAGCTGCGGAATGCTGTGCCTTAAAGATGGAGCTGGTTTCCGCCTTCCACCTTCCCAATGGCGAGTGCTCTCTGTCACGAACAATTCCACATTTGGATAAGGCTGAGGATCTGGCTTGCTTCCATGTATGTGGACCTATCTGCATTGCCCACGTGGCACGCCTGGGTTGGCTACCCAGAGGCTATTTAAGCTGTGGGCTGGCTTTCCCCAGGGTCCGAGGATTGTTCAAGGTTCCTGAATAAACTGTATTGAAAAAAAAAATGATTTATCTCATTTTATCTTATATTATTAAAATAAAATTTCATTGCATCATTAAAAAAATAAATAAAGTAAATGTAATAAATAAATATCTTGGGGCCTTTCCTCATCTATGAATGAGTGAATGAATGAACAAATGAATGGACGGATGAACGAATGAATGAATGAAGTTTCTTCTGCTGGTCACAGGGCACAGCTTGCCCTACTGACTTTTCCAGTTTGTGGAGGTGCCTGCCCTCATTGGCCTGAATCTTCCTTCATCTTCGAAACCAGCAACATCAGTCCAGCCCTCGCCACACTGCTTTCTTGTTGGTTCCCTCTCTTCCCTGTCTTCTTTCCCGTGAAGGACTCTCATTCAGCCCACTTAGAAGATGCAGGAAAATACGGGCATTCTGATTTTCAGGGTGCTTTCTTATTTTCAGGGTGTTTTCTTATTTTCAGGGTGCTTTCTTATTTTCAGGGTGTTTTCTGATTTTCAGGGTGCTTTCTTATTTTCAGGGTGTTTTCTGATTTTCGGGGTGCTTTCTTATTTTCAGGGTGTTTTCTGATTTTCAGGGTGCTTTCTTATTTTCCAGGTGTTTTCTTATTTTCAGGGTGCTTTCTTATTGTTTTCTTATTTTCAGGGTGTCTTTTTACGTTCAGGGTGTTTTCTTATTTTCAGGGTGTCTTCTTATGTTCAGAGTGTTTGATGAACAGCCTTAATTCCATTTGTTTCCTTAGTGCCCCACTGCCAAGGAGAATGGAACCTAACCAAGGGGCCTGAACCTCTCTGTGAGGATGGTGGGGCACTGTTAGACCCCCTCAACACCCCAAAGGAAGGGAAACGTGGCCCAGAAATGGGGTCAGAGAGACAGGTGTTCCCTACCTTTCCCCCTCCTCCTCGATGCCGCAGAGAGGTTCAAAAGTCTACGGACACAGTCTACCTTCACTGTGTACAAAGCCACACTTCACAGCCTAGAGAAGTGCAGAGTCAGGTAGTTTTTAGTGTAAATTGCAAGCTTATTCCTGGAATGAGGCTTCGTCATTATTTAGCATTCCCAAGCTCAGTTTTTTCATCTTTAAAGATAATTTTGGGAGCTATTTTAAAGTCTTATGAATTTGTAGCACTTACTATAGTTTGAATGGATATTTTATTTAAGGAATTTGCATGACTTTTATAGATAAAAGGCATAGATTCCTTAAATGCAGAAAGTAAGAAATAATCAACTGGAGAGACGTCTCATTGGTTAAAAGCATGTGCTGTTCTAGTTGAGGACCCAAGTTTGGTTCCCAGTACCCATGTCAGGTGGCTCAAAACTTCTGTAACTCCAGACCCAGGGGGATATGACACCTCCAGGCTCTGAGGACACCTGTACCGAAGTGTGTGCATAGATCTCTCTCCCCCTTCCTCCCTCCCCTTCCTCCTCCCTCTCTCCCTCTCCTTCCCTTTCTCTCCCTTCCCCCCCACACTTAATGATAAAAAAATAGATCTAAAACAAAAGGCTAAAGCACTATTTTGCACATTGAAGATATAGGAGCAGGCTAGAGAAATGGTTCAGCAGTTGAGAGCATTGGCTGCTCTTCCAGAGAAACCAGAACCCTCATGGCAGCTCACAACCATCTGTAACTCAAGTTTCAGTGGATCCAACTCCCTCACACAGACATATCCGTAGGCCAAACACCAAATGTACATAAAAATAAACAATTTTAAAGTGCTATAGGAAATACACCTAAACCCATGGTTTTAATTTAGCCCTGTGTATCCTCTGATTCTTCCAACAGGATAGAAGAGAGAAAATTTCCTTCCCAGTTTGATAAGACCCAACTGGAACTTCCCTGGGTTTCCATAAACCTCACAGGTGGCAGCATTGGACACGGCCTCAGCTTAGATCCTGCTCTCTGTGAACCTCAGGAGATAACTGAAAGGGAGTTGAAAAATCTAGACGCTACATACAGCCCCCAAGTTGACCTGAATTTAATGTTGATGTATGAGGGACTGTAGGAGGATGATGCTCAGGGCAATCTGACATGCCATCCTGGGTTCACATGGTCAAGGCCATTAGGCTGGAGAAGTTGCCAAGGTGACATTGCAGTGTCCAGATGACAGTGGTACCTGGAAAAGAAGATCTGTGGCACAGAGGAAGACAATGCAGCCAGTCCTGATGAGACCTGATAAGCTAGGGTCAGAGGGAAGGGGAGGAGGACCTCCCTATCAGTAGACTTAGAGAGGGTCATGGGAGGAGATGAGGGAGGAAGAGTGGAGTTGGCAGGAGAGGAGGGAGGGGGCTACAGCTGGGATACAAAGTGAATAAACTGTAATTAATATAAAAAATAAAAAGACCAAAAAGAAGAAGAAGATCTGTGGTAATGATGAATGTGCCCAGAACCTTGCCAAGAGCGAGTTGTGGAGCCTGATGTTTGAGAAAGCTTCATCCCCTGGTTATGCAGATGCCCAGGCCAGACACTGATTCACTGTAGAGACACCATTAGCCATTGAGCCCAGGGCTGAGGCTACATTCCAGCAGAGCCTAAGAGTTAGGGAGTCCCGCCAGAGCAACACTGGAAAGGACATACCCTGGACCCCACCAGCTTGTTCTTCTCTCCCTTGCTGGGAACTTTTTAAAAAAACTTGTTATTGATTGTGAGTTTCACATCATGCACCCCAGTCCCACTTCCCCCATCCCCTCATAGCTGCCCTTCACGCTTCTAACCTCCCCCGTAAAATGCAGCACACACACAAGCATAGAAAACATCTCATCGTGGAAGCTGTGTGTCACGCTGTCTCACAGTAAACCCCTCTGTCCACAGATCTTCACTTGCAAATGCTCCTTTCAACGAGTCATCAGCACCGTTCAAGGTCTCTGGCTTCTGTGACACCATCAATAATAGATCCTCACCAGGACTCCTCCCAGTTACCCTGTTGTTGCGCTGTGTCATGGAGACCCGGCAGCTTTGGATCAACAAGACTAGCCCTTTCACATGTCCTGACGGTTCACAAATAATAGAGACATGAGTAGCCAGCTCAGAGTCCTGGAGCTGGGCCTTGGTGGTAGCCAAGCTGGTCAGGGCATTGGCTCTCTCTTTCCACACCACCAGGGAGAGCTCCCCAGCACTGCCCCAGGTTTGTCAACCAATGCCACCATCATCGGGAGACAGGGCCTGCTCTCCCACTCTCATGTCCTCAAGGCTGGCTCACCTGTGCCTTTGCCATCAGGACCAGCTCCACTGTGTGGCCCAGATGAGGTGTAGGGCCAGACCTCCCAAGTGCTACAGCCAGTGAGGGGCTAGGGCTAGCTCTCCTGCCCTCATGTCCTTGGGGCCAGCTGTCCCACAGGTCTCAAGGAAAGAGGTAGAACGCCATCATCCCTGCACCCACGCCACCTCCCAGCAGAGGGGTGTTGGGACCAGCTCTGTCTCTTCCCTGCACCCACGCCACCTCCCAGCAGAGGGGTGTTGGGACCAGCTCTGTCTCTTCCCTGCACCCATGCCACCTCCCAGCAGAGGGGTGTTGGGACCAGCTCTCCCTGTCTCATGCCCTTGGGCTGCTCATCTGCACTCACCCTGCATCCACACCACCAGGGCTGGCCCTGCTGTGCTGTCCAGGCAAGGTGCAGGGACAGCTCTCTCCTTCCTGACTGCCTGAGGTGGAGGGGGCATCGCCTCTGCACCCGTGCCACCCCACGGCAGATGAGTGGCAGGGTCAGCTCTCCCACACTCATGCCCTCAGGGCTGGCTCACCCACACCCCTCCAGCAGAGCCAGCTGTGGTCTGCTGCGCAGGTAAGTTGCAGGGCCGGCTCTCCCAAGTGTTGCCTCTGGTGCAGCAGCCAGTGAAGGTGGCCGAGTTCTGCACAGCCTCTTGCCATCCCCATGCTCCCCCACCAGGGATGTCCCCACGTCCTCCAGTGGTCATAGGAGCCATGGACGTCAACACTGCCCCCTGCCCCTGTGTAGCCACAGACTGAGGATCCAGACACGGTGGGACTTCACCACGGCCTGGGTAGCAGGGCTGGCCGTTCACAACTCTCAAGCCCCCCATTCCATCTCTCTTTTTCTCTTCCTCTCCCACCTGTCCACCATCTACTTGCATGCCATGGTGCATCTCACTGGCCACACGGCTGGCGGGCCTCTGCACGGCATCCCCCTGCGGACCACCTGTGCTGTGCACCGGAGGGCAGGCCTGGAGGTGGCACGGTGGCATACGGTGGCCCCCAGATCTGTCTACCCCCTCCCACGCTATGCTGCCTAGATTTGGTTTGATTTGATTTTTATGTGTCCTAGGTATAAAACAGCTTTGGCCATCAAGCCAGCATGCACAAAGGGCTGCTTTGCCCGTGACTGACAGAACACCACCGCCAATAAGGCATCGTTTTTCCCATTGCCGGGAGTGGGGTCAGGGGGTTGGGAACAGGTTTAAAAGCTGTCTCTACTTAACTTTTAGAAGAAAGGGTTATCTCATCCCAGATATCGACAGGCATGTTGTCCTAGTCAGTAACGTTAATTTAAACCCTAATCAAATCAGAAACAACCTCCTCGGGGATGGATATGCATTATTTATGCAAACTGTTCAACACTCCCTAAGTAAGTAAAGTGAGGAGCTAATAAAACTGAGACCTAAAGAATTCAATGACTTTCCAGGTCTACACAGGACATGAAACAAAGCGCTGATACTCCTTTTCAGCTCCAGCCCATTTGCCCCCACTCTTATGGGCACCACAGGCACGTATTTACAAACAAGTCTAAAACAGATTTCATCCACTTTTGCATTTTAAAAAATATTTATTTACTTACTTAGTTTGATGATGTGTGCATGCATGCATGTGTGTGTGCATGTGTGTGTGTGTGCGTGTGTGTGTGACATGCAGCAGTCAGAAGACAACCGCAGTGAGTAAGCTCTCGCCTGCCACTTGGTAGGAATCTGGGAACCAAGCTCAGCTTGTGAGTCCTGCAAGCCAATCCCTCTGTCTGCTGAGCCACCTTGTTGGTCCGACTTTTGCATATATTTTTTTGATTTAACCACTTTCCCTCCGCAGAAGGAAAACATCCAGACTTGGATCTCCCCCATATCACACTGCTAGGACACATAAAGGGACGCCAACAGTAGTCACACTCTATTGCTCACGGGAACGATTCTCACAGCATTCATATGGCAAAGTGCTTCACTTGCCTCTCTAGATTACACCATTCATTAACTAAAATACTAAATGCAAGCAGGAGCAAATGGAAGCAGCGCTTGTTAACAGTGACCATTCATGAAGCCAAGGAAGGACAGCAGGGCAGCAGTGTCCAGCACTGCAGTGTGCTACTTGTGAAAGAAGCACTGACCCCTCCCACAAAGCCACGGAACTCAGATTGTCTTTGCTCCATACAATTCTTCATTCCCACAGCTGCCAAAAAGGGATTGATGAACTGTTGTTTCAAGCCTTGGTAAACCAGTAAGTTAAAAACATTGTTTAATTTGAAATAATTTTTAAGCAGGCACAAAAGAATGCACAGATGCTGGCTCCTTTTTAATGTAAACTTGATACTGGCTAGAGTTGTTTGGGAAGAGAGAACGTCAGGATGAGAAGCCCCTGTTGGCCTGTAGGCAAGCCTGTAGGGGCATTTTTTTTAAATTAATTACAGTTTATTCACTTTGAATCTCAGCTGTAGCTCCCTCCTTCCTCTCCTCCCAATCCCACTTTCCCTCCCTCTTCTCCACCCATGCCCCTCCCTCAGTCCACTGATCCTAGTCTATCAGGTCTCAACAGGAGTGGCTGAATTGTCATCCTCTGTGGCCTGGTAAGGCTGCTTCCCCCTCAGGGGGTACTAGGGAACCCACTTGGACACTGAGCTGCCATGGGCTACATCTGTGCAGGGGTTCTGGGTTATCTCCATGAATGGTCCTTGGTTGGAGTATCAGTCTCAGGAAAGACCCCTGTGTCCAGATTTTTTGGTTCTGTTGCTCTCCTTGTGGAGCTCTTGTCCCCTCCAGGTCTTTCTGTCTCCCCTTCTTTCATCAGATTCCCTGCACTCTGCCCAAAGTTTGGCTATGAGTCCCTGTCCTGAATCCCTGGATGAGGAACTATAAACTATAAAATGAAATAAACTCTTTCCTCCCTGTGAACATTTGTTCCTTGTGGGTTTTTTTTCTTTTATTGAAAATATAGTTTTCCCTCACATACTATGTCCTGATTATGGTTTTCCCTTCTACCCTTCCCTTTTGTTGAGTATTTACTAAACTCTTAAAGGTTCTACTAGCCCAGCTAGCCCCTCAATAATTGAGACAGAGACCAACATATTTACTTAAACCACTTTAGCACAATAACTGGACAAGTATGACTTAAGCTAGTTTTCTAAGCTAGTCTGATTATCTCCCAGCTGTACTCTCCATTACTTGCCAATAAGTCGCCCTATCCGGGCTGGATCTGCTCCACGCCACATCCTCCTCCTCCATCATCTTCCTTCTCTCTCCTTTCACATGTCTCTCTGAGACCCCCAGCCCGCACCAAAGCTCTGCCTGCCTCTATTCTGCCCAGTAACTGTCTGGCAGCAACTTTATTTTTCCAATCAGAAACTATTGGAGAGCAAAGTTTATGCAGTATCATTGAGTGTACATGAGAATATGCTCTTCCGGACTGCAACCAGATCTTACACACCAGTATTTATTATTTGAATACATGGCAGCACTAGACCAACCCCCAACACCCCCCAGTTCTTACCCACTCCCTTCCTATCCAAATCCTCTCCCTTTCTGTCTCTCATTACTTAAAAACAGGTTTTAAGGGATAATATATATATATACATATATATATATATTAAATGAAACAAAAACTAACATATTATAATTGGGTAAAACAAACACAAGGAAAACAGCCCAAGAGAAGGCGCAAGAATAAGAGACCCACTAGCTTACACACACAGGAATCCCATAAAAACACACAGGCTGCAATCCAGCTAATCTAACAATGACGGCCTATGAAAGAAAGGCCCAAGAATCCAGTAATTTTTCAGTCTACAAAGCTGGATGTTTTGCTGGTCTTCAGTGGATGCCAAAATTCTAAAAAAGTAGGTTCTGGTTTTCTTTCTTTTTTTTTTAATGTAAAGTTTTTCTTTTTTCTTATTTTTAAATAAATTTTTATTTTTTATATTAGTTACAGTTTATTTACTTTGTATCCTGCTCCCTCATTCCCTCCCAATCCCACCCTCTGCCCCTCATCTCCTCCCTGTCTCTCTCTAAGTCCACTGATGGGGGAGGTCCTCCTCCCCTTCCATCTGATCCTAGCTGATCAGGTCAAAGTAGGTCCTAATGCCAGTGAAGGAATGGACTTCCTAGCAGGGCAAGAGCAAGCAGGCAAAGAGCAAACTTCCTTTTTCCCTGTCCTTATATTGACTTCCAGCAGGGGTGGCCCAGATTAGAGGTGGCTCTTCACATCTCAAAACTCCGTACTAGAAGTGTGACTGCCCACCTAAAAGATCCGGATCGGAAGCGGATCTTCCCATTTCAAATTCAGCAAAATTCCCTCATCCGTGTGACCCTCCATTTTTGGACTTTAGTTAGCTGGCAATGTAGTTGAGATGGCAAACAAAAATAGCCATCACAAACACTAAACTGGAAGACATAACACATACACAGAACACCTGGTGCAGACCCACTTAGCCCTCTGCTTGCTGCCTCGGTGAGTTCAAAGTTCATAACGGTTTTTATCAGAGCAATAGAAACCCTAAGACAGCACGTATTTAGAGAGGACAATGTTCTGTTTTCAGACATGCAAATGTTGTGCAATAAACACATCCCTCTCCTCCAAACACTTAACCTTTCTTTGTCATGAAATCTGCAAGCTTCCTTCTCTCAACCATAGACACACAGAGCACACTCTGGCTACTGGAGAACTTCCTATTTCTCTTGCTGTCACTTACTGCCTATTGACTAACCTTTCTCGGTGCTCTAAAAGTTGCTTTGGATTTTTAACGTTTTCCCCTTCAGTGGCTTAATTGCAGGTGGCAATTGTCCTGTTACAGCTGCACTTATCTCTTTTATAATGAGGAGACGATAATGAGAAAAAATGCATTAATGCATAACAAGGCTCAGAATGTATCATAAAGTATTAGCTAATAATTTCCCTCTCCTGGTAATAGAGTTAGAGATGGTTTCCCATCTACTTAAGAAATAGGCTGCATTAGTCTCAAGGCCCTGTGACTCAATATTCCATAATTTACATAGGTCCAAGGGGTAAGCTAAGGCGCCCGTTGCCTGATGAAGCCATTTTTTTTCTTTTTGAAAACTGAAAATAATAGGTAACAAGAATAATTAAGTATATCTATTTTAAAAGGTCAGTAGTGTGAGTAAATGGTTAACTACACTGACAGTATAATGAGAAAGTTGAAGAGAATGTTGTGGAGTTTTTAATTTTTTTTTCAGTAACAAAACTCAGTAAAAGCTAGCCAAGCTAGGAGATTTACTAATTTATAGCAATTAAGTAGTTAATTAGAAGTCTGTAATTATCTTTGCCACTTCATTAAGAACTCTGTGCAGATTTCCTAATGTAACTTGTTGGAAACCTTACTTATCTTGGTTATTGGAGTTTTATGAAGAAACAGTTTCAGTGTGTTAAAATGACTGTCTCATTAAAACTTTGCTTCTCTATCCCCAGAAGAACACATCAATTCCTAACAGTATAATCGTTCTGGGTTTGCTGCAGTGTGACTGAGGGCTGAAGGGTAGAGCCTACCCTGAATCACTGAGGCAGAGGAGGCGTCTCAGGATGCTCGGCTGAGGTCTCCCTGCTGCTGCTGACAGCTGTGCTCACGGCTTTGTGCTGCTTTCATTGATTAGCATATATGCTACGCTAGTGTGCTAGGGTTTTTTGGGGGGGGCTTGCTTTTGTTTGTTTTGTCAACTTGACACAATCTGTAGCATCTGAGAAGAGGGAACCTCAACTGGGAAAAGGCCCCCAGCAGGTTGTCCTATAAGCAAGCCTTTGGAGCTGACGATAGAGGTGGAAGGACCCAGCCCACTGTCAGGGTTGCCACTCCTGAGACAGGGGTCCCATTATATATAAGAAAACAAACTGAAGAAACAAGCTGGTGAGCAGCGCTTCTTCCTGGCCTCCGCTTCAGTTCCTGACTCTGGGCTCCTGCTTTTGAGTTCCTACCTTGGCTTCCCTCAGTGATGGACTGGGATGTAGAAGGGTAAATCTTTTCCTCCCAAATTGTTTTTGGTCATAGTGTTTATGACAGCAAGAGAAAGCAAACCAATACAGCTAGGTTTGTAACTTGGTAGTTTGTAAAATGTTGACACCGCAGAGAGGAAAAAAACAAAATCAATGAGAAGACTGTCAATGACATGAGGGCTCTATGCTATATCTGACTAAGAGAGCCTACATGAACATGAATCTCTAGAAAATAAATCAAAACACAGTGGGTAGTAGATGTGAAGGTGCCTGTACTCCTCTGTATGCATTCTCGGTAGGCAGCCCAGGTGAGCGTCAAGAGTGTCCACTAACCTCTGACGCGGCTGGAAACAGATGAATAGGATCCCAGCTTCATCAGGGGATGTATGGAGTATGAACTCATATTGGTTGCCAATCCTTTATCTACGCTCTGGAGTATACCATACACCATGGTAGGCATTTCCTCTGTTTCTCAAACTGATTGGCCTGTGTTTAATCATGGTGGCTTTGTCACCCAGTGAATGGACTGTCATATTTTTAGCCAAACTATTATAATTGGACATTTAGGTCCTTTCAATTATTTTTTTTTTTTTGCAATTGTAACAACCATCAATGTCTAGCAATGTTTCTTCATTGGAGAATTATTTCTCATCTGATTTTGCCAAGTGTATTGGCTACATTCAATATTGCAAATTTTATCAAACCCCATTACAGAGAGTATATACATTACACACATGCACAAATAAATAAGTAGTGAATAAATTATCAAGAGCAATTTCTTTCATATCTATGTTGGCCACTTATATATTTTCTCCTGCAAAATGTTTCTTTTGATCCGCGGTCTGTTTTTAAAAATCCAGTGTATTTGTTTTCTTGCTATTGAGTTATTGAATTCTTCAGACACTTTTCCCATTAGCTGATATATAATTGGGGAATATTTTCTTTGTCCTATGAATTGCTCATCATTCTGTTGTTTCTTTTGCTGAGCAGAAACTGACAAGTTTGATTATTGCACCATTTGCTTTTGTTCCCGAAACTTCCAGGATTCAATCTAAAGAGTCACTGTCCAGATCAACATCATGCAGTTTTTCATCTCCAAGTCCCTCCCTCCCAACTCCCCTCTTTCTGCCCCTTATCCTCTTCTCCTCTGTTTCTCTTCAAAAAAGATCAGGCCTCCCAAAGAAATCAACCAGCCACGGCATATCAAATTGCAGTAAAACTGGGCACTACCCCTCATATTAAGGCAACAACAGCAGAAATAGCTCATGCTCCCACTGTTAGGAGTCCCATAAGAACACCAAGCTACACAACCATAACGTGTTCTGAGGGCCTACGTCAGTCCCATCCAGGGAGCCTGTTCATTCATTTCCACTTCTTTATGTCAGAACCATCAATTTCTTTCAGATATTTTTATAGTTTTCAAGTATAATCTTTTACCTCTGATTAAACCTCAGATAAAGTACTTTGTAAGCTATTGTAAATATGGTTGTTTTATTGATTTTCTTTTCCAATATTTCACTGTTAAATTGTAAAAACACTACTGATTGCTGTATTGATTTTGTATCCTGCAACTTTACTGAATTTGCTTACCAGTACTAACATGTTTTTAATGAAGTCTTTAGGGTTTTCTATATATGAGGTCATTAATCATTTAGATAATGCAAGCTGGAACTACAATGAGACATCCGTTAAAATGACTGTTATTAAAAAGGTAAGTGGTAACAAGTATGGTGAGAAGGATAATCATTCATTATGGAAACTGTACAGCAGTTCTTTAAATGATAAACATCTAGGGGATGGAGGGCTTCCTCAGCAGTTCAGGGCAATGACTGCTTTTCCAGAGGACCCAGGTCCAATTCCCAGCACCCACATGAGAGCTCACAACCACCTATCAGCCCAGTTCCAGAGGATATGATGCCTTCTTCTGGCTTCTGCAGGCACCAGGCACTCAAATGATGTGCAGACATACATGTACACAAACAACCACACATATAAAATAAATTTTCAAATAAGCAACTAGAAATAGAATTGTTCTACAATCCAGCAACCCCACTTTGGGACAACTGTCAAAAGCAATAGAGTTAGCACAGCAAAAAGATTTTTAGTCCTGCGTTCACTGCAGAATCGTTACAATAGCTAAACCACAGAACAATCATTTTCTTTAGTGACTGAATGTATGGAGAAGATGTGCAGTAGTCAGGCAGAATAATGTTAAGGCTTCAAAGGAAGCAAGCCCTGCCCACGTACCCCAACACGGGTGGACTGAGGCATTACATTTAATGCCTCAGTCATTAAAAAGCCAGAGCAGCACACTGCACTATCTCAGTTGTACCTGGAATCTTAAAACAGACTCAGAAACAGTGCAATAGAGGGCTGGGGTGTAGTTCACTTGGTAGAATGTTTACCTACCATGCATGAGGCCCCGAATTCTAGCCACAGCACCCATATAAGCCAGTTATGGTACACACCTGCCATCCAGGACTGGGAAGTAGAAGCAAGAGGGTCAGAAGTGCAGGCCAGCCTGGGTTACATGAGACCCTGCCTCGATAGATAGATAGATAGATAGATAGATAGATAGATAGATAGATAGATAGATAGATACATAGATACATAGATAGATAGATGGATAGATAGATATGTAAATAGATATGTAGATAGATAGATAGGAATCAACCAGATGGTGGTGACCAGAGGCTAAAGACAAAAGTAGACAGTCATACGGAGATTTGAGCAAAGGAAAATCTAACTGAATAGTACAACAATGTTTCGGTTAGATTGGAAGAGCAATATTGTGTTGCCTATTGAAAATTCTCTAGATTTATTTATTTTCAATTTTCTGTACATGAATATTTGCCTGCATGCATGTATGTGCTGCAGGTGAGTGTCTGCCGACTCCCCTGGAACTGGTGGTTGCAAGCTACCATAAGGGTTCCAGGAATCGAACTCCGGGCCTCAGTGAGAGCAACAAGAGCCACCTCTGCAGACCCTGAAAAGCATTTTAACTCCAGTCAATAATAATGTATCATGTAGCTCAAATGCTTAAGGGAGCAATTTTAATCATCTTCACAAAAATGAGTAAGTATTTGAGAAGACGGATATGCTAATTAGTTCAATTTCATCATCCCTAAGTCTATCTGTGCATCCAAACATCATGTTGCACCCTACACATGGGTGCTATTGCAATGTGCCAACTAAAAATTAAAGGTCGAGATAAAATCTCAGAAGCCTTTGATTTGTTTTAGGATATCTAGATGCAACATGCTGTGCAGAGAAAAACACCGGAAACAAGCAACTAGAGGCCCCATCTTACATGCTTAAAATACTGAATTAAATGTGATGTCTTAAAAGTTGCAGGAAATAAAATAAAAAATAGCAGTAGGTAACATATCTGAGGTATGTTGTGTGTGAAGAGTCTTTATTATATTACTCAATTTTCTACTACGTACATAGTAGAAAGATATAATACAAATGTAGTCATAAACATTAAGAATGCCCACCCTCATAGAAGAGGAAATGATAGCTTAAAGGAGATAGTAAATTGTCTGATGTATGCAGTAAGTGACAGTCAGGATTTGAACCTGGCACCAGAATCTATACCCCATTTTCAGATACAGATACACCCATGACAAGTATGACTAATTCATCGAAATGACTTTATCAAAGCTCAGACAAGTGGTGAATTTTCACTGTTTGACTTTAAACAAGGATATTTGGAGCTTTGGTTTCTACCTACACGGGAAAAGTAACAGAAGCAGCATAAATTATTTGAAGAATAAACACAGATTTTACAGCTCTCACTGTAGTGGTTATAAAACTCAATTTACATATATATTGATGACACACTTTGCAAAAACAAAATAAAATCCACACAAAGATCATAACCCTGCATTCCATCATCATCAAAAGGCCAAACGCTAGTTATGTATTTTCATACATACCAAACAGGTCAAGATTTATTGAGAAAACACCACGTGCTCGCCCAGCTATCCTTTACCTATTAGAATAATGGTTATTAATTTTGATCATGTGACTCTCAAAGATCCCAGCAGAAGTACCCGGCCAGCAGCTTCAGAGCGGGGACAGCCACCCCGCAGCCCTCTGGCATTGGGGTCTGAGGCTTCTTCAACAGTGGTGCACTCTCCCCACTCTCACCCCTGCTCAGCACCTCCATGACTCTGGGCAGAAAAGCCTAGTCACTCGGCCTGTGGCAAGGTAACTGAACTAAGTGAGCTGCCTGGTGGTACGGCCACCCCTCCTGCCTCGAACACCTTTAAACACATACCCCTCCCTTTGTCTGACAGAACTGACTTTGTCTGACTTTGTCTGCCCCCCCCGACTTCCCCCTCTACCTGCTCTCTTAACAAAGCTCTCTCTTGAAGCAGAATTCAGGTCAGTGCTGTATTGAACCTACCACATCTCATCTCCCTCCCTAAAGTCTAACAGAAACATTATTTTCCTGGACCAGGAGATGGAATCCAGGGCCTTGCATATGCTAAGCAGGGGCTCTTCCACATAATGCCTTGTCCCTGACAGTATTAAAACACATTTTTTTATTTCAGCAATCCACTTCAAAGCTTTTTCTCAAAGAAAGATTACAATTAAACATCAATGAAAAGTCTGTGCTTAGGGCCAGAGACATAGCTTGCCTAGTAGAGCACCTGCATAGCATGCATGAAGTTCCGTGTTCAGCCTACAGCGATACAGGAAGTGGGTGTGGTGCTGCACACCTCTAACCCCATCGTTTAAACTGTAGAAGCTGAAGGATCAGAAGTTCAAGGCTATAGCTTGGTACAGACTTAAGTTTGAGGTCAGCCTGGATTACATGCGATCCAGCCTCAGGAAAATAGAACAGAAGGAAGAGGAGCAGGAAAAGTTGCATATTATAGTATTATGTATATAATATGTATACGTATAAAAAACAGCTCTTGGATAGTCTAATACTGGATCTGCCACTCAATATTAGTGGCCCAGGAACACAGACTTAGATTACTCCAAATTCCATGTGCCAACATGGTGACAACTTCATGAAGTTTCTCTGGAGATTTCATAGTAACAGAACAAAGAAAGCCATAAATCAAGACCCTTTTCAAGTAAACTGGTTGAGATATCAGGTAGGCAAATTATAGAAATGTGGAAAAATCTGTTCTAGACCTTGGCTTCTAACTGTCACATTCTTAGCCTTTTGATTGGTGGAAGCTACTGTCTGTTCATTAAAACTCCAAAGAATTTACCTAATAGTGACAAGGATAGACCACACACAGAGATATGTAGTAAGTGGCCACCAAGGGAGTGGCCCTGACCCTGCAACATTCCAACATGTCCACACTACTAAAGTTACAATCAGTCAATCAGCCTTTACAGTCACAGCTTCTCTCCAGGAACTTCCCTTCCCATTCATTTGCAATGATGAGAAATTATATTAACTCCAAGAAATCATATGCAGCGGAAAGTGCCCTAAGGAATTTGTTGGAGTGGCTGACAGACACATAATATTACTGGCAAAAACTGGGGTTCCCAGTCCTTTCGCAGCCCGCTGTGGAATCTGGTGTGGCCCGAGGGCGAGAATCACCAGAAGTAAGAATGTGAAGCTGTGATTTGAAGGGATGGCATCCTTGCTGATCGACAGAAGAACCCCAGTTGTTGGGTGATTTTCTTCTGTAAGAATGAAGGCCCAGGGGTAAGAGGACCAATCCTCATCTACAAAGACAAAGGGGATGGACATTGGAAGTAGGAGAAATCAAGTAACAGGACAGTAGCCTACCCCAGAAGGCACCTGAAAGACTCCACCTAGCAGTGTATCAAAGCAGATGCTGAGACCCATAACCAAACCTTCGGCAGAGTGTAGGGAATCGTATGAAGGAAGGAGGAATTAGTATTTCCTAGAGGGGACAGGGAGCTCCACAAGGTCCAAATATATCTGAGCACAGGGGCCTTCTATGAGACTGTTTATCCAACCAAGAACCATGCATGGATATAACCTACAACCCCTGCTCAGACATAGCCCATGGTAGCTCAGTATCCTAGTAAGGGGGACAGGACCTGCTTCTGACATGAACTCATGAGCTTCCCCTTCCTTCCCCTCCCAGCCTTGCTAGGCCACAGATAAGGACATTGCAACCATCCTGAAGATACCTGATAAGCTAGAGCTAGACAGAAGGAGAGGAGGACACCCCCTCTCAGTGGACTCGGAAGGGGGCAGGGAGATGAGGGAGGGAGGAGAAGATTGGGAGGGAAAGAGGGAGAGGGCTACAGCTGGGATACAAGTGAATGTATAAAATTATTTAAAAATAAAAAAATATTGATAAAAAAATAAACATTGGAAAAAAAAAAAAAAAAGAATGAGGGCAGCAGGGACTGACTGTTCCCCCGCTGAGTACACAGCCACTACTTGGATCCTTCATTCTGTAGTAATTGAAACCGGAAGTGGGCAGGCAGTGCTATCGCCGCAGTGAATGCTCTCTGATGGTGGTGTGGGGCGGGCTGCTCTGCACCTCCACGTTTACCAGCTGAGAACAGGTTATTTTAGATGGGATGATGGACTGGAGAGAGCAATGTACACCCAATAGGTTTTATAACACAGATAATAAAACTCAATTAAAGTGTGAGGTTCATGAGCGTTAATCATGGAGAGAAAGATTTGGGGAGAGGAATATTCATACTGGGCATTAAATCTCTAGCTTTATTTTTATTAATGCAGTGACAGGAATCATTTTGAAAGTGTTTTTTGCAAAACTTTACCTGCAAAGTTCATAGACAATTTGCATTTGTCAAAGTTACTGCCCAAATGTTGTGGTTTTTTGTTTTTTGCTTTTCCTCCACCAGAGTAAATACTGAATTCTGGACAGAGGATTAAATGTAGCAATCTCCAAAATGGAGGACTGAAAAATGCTTTGAGCGATACCAAACATAATCATTTTTTACACGTACTGACGCTATGAACAGAAGTTGAAATAAACTAATTATCCAACATTAACTACCCACAGGCATAGTTTTACAATATGCATTAGTGCTTGCCTGCCAGACCCATAACAGCATGTGAGTAAACTTTAAGAAATTCTGAGCTGGGGAGATGGTGCGGTGAGACCATGCAACAATCCATGACCTGATTTTGATCCCCAGAACCTGCTCCTAAAAGTTGCCCTCTGACTTCCCCACATGGTCTGTGGCAGGCAGCTGCACTCATACACATAAAGTACAAACGCAAGAATCATAGTCAAATTAAAGGAGAATCCTAATGCGACTGAAACACAGAAATTTCAAGTGCAAAATTGAACTGCCTATGTACCTTTTCCAATTTTGATAAGGATCACTATCTCGGCTTATCCCGCCTCTTCCTGGTGGCACCCCTGCCTGTGAGACAGTTAGGTACCACCCCAGCACAGCTCCTCTCCACCTGTGAGGCATGGAGACGGCACAGTGCCTACCAGCTTTCGGAGAACACCCAGGACAGCCTCGAGGAAGGCTTCAGCACAGTCCTGCCTGCTCGCTTTTGACCCCTGGCTGCTGGTAAGCCAGGATCTCCAGGAAACCCACTCTTCTCTTGCTGCCCATGTATGTTTATGCTGTTTCTAATATCACCGGATTCACACACTGAACCCAGCATCTGCCTAGAAAGCACCTGTCTGGGCAGAGAGAAGCTACACATTGCACAGCACAGAAGCACCAGAGCATCTGCCCGTATAAACCCCTGTGAGGGGTGTCTGCCTGTATAAACCCCTGTGAGGGGCATCTGGATACTCAGGTACTGGGTTCTCCATGATGCCAAAGTCACAGCTCGTGAAGGAGTTGCCCATAACCCATCCCTGGAGTCCCAGCTGTGCGGAGCTGGAGTCATAGCTGATCTCCAAGGGACAAAAGTCAAATTAGAAAGATAAATTACTGCATACTCACCAGCTTCCTACTTTCGGAGTAGGCGCTTCCCACCACCTCTCTCTAGTTTTGCACTTTGACTCCTCCTGAGTTTGCGAGACTCACTCCTCTCTGCTGGGAAGGGCAGGAGCTGGGGAGGAGACAGAGAATGGGAGACAGCGCCAAGAGTGCTGAGATCTGTTTACAGTAATGATAAAGTCCAACTGATACTTAAAAATAAAAAAAAAAAGCCAAGATAACAGAATATGTAAGGGATGGCTATCATATATCACCATGCTTTTGAAATCCAGAGATCAAATGCCTTATATCTGGCTGGTAACTATGGGCACAAATCAACGGGGGAATCCCCAGGGTTTCTGCTGCTAACCAGACATCCCAGCCCATCACATTAACATGCATTAGCATTATCTTTAATGATGCTCAGGGAGTCTTGTGGGAAGAGAGTCTAAGAGAGTGACTAACTGCAGAGCCCTGCCCCACCCTGAAATGTTCAGGTGACACCGGCCCATACATGCTCTGGGCCCCACCTGCCTCTTGGCTCCAAACCACCTTCCAAGTTGCCAAAGGTACACCACGATAGGGTTAGTATGGTGCACACAGGACCGCGGTGTAGTGGGAAGCAAATTCATCTTCGACTGCGCCTGAAGACTCGGATTTCCAGTTAGTGTCTACACAGCCACTGTCTGAGCAGGAGAACGGCACAGAGCACTGGAGACAGCCTGGGTTCTGTCTGGGTGACTTGGATGACTCAATGGAGCAACAGGACCAGAGCTGGGACTAGTCCCTGAGATTCACTGCAAGCTTGTGATGCCGCGGGGCCTTTCCCAGCCCGGGACAGCAGGACTCAATGGCTCAGGCACCAGAAGATCAACAGTGACAGAAAATCAGCCTGAGACAGTACATTCTGAGACACAAAAGATGATAGACCTCAGTAATTAGAGTGAAGGCAAGCTTTGTTGGAGACTATTATGGTCAAGTGAGGAATTAAGGAAAAGGACAAGTCAAGGTTTACAGATCTGGTGCAGAAATCCAGCAAGCAGAGCTCCACAGGGTTTGAAGGATTGCCTCCAGGCCTAACACTGCCTCCCGCAGCCTGCAAGTTCATGAGAACTGTGTTTTCCATGGGCCAGACTGAAGTCATCTCCTGGCTTTGATTAGTTCTCGAAGCTTATCTTGGGCCACACCAACTGGGGATCCCACTCTCTGTGACGTTGCCCTAAGCACAACAGGGAAGAGGATTCCACACTGCTCACATGCACCCCCCATTAAGGAACTCACTGAAGCGCCTCTTGACCATTTTGAAATCTGGTTGGTTGGCGGCTGACTGTGGCCACCTGCTAGCTCTAGGCCCTGACCGCATTGTGACCCACTGACCTTACAGGTGTGGCTGTCCCCAGCATTTGCTGGTGTCTTGTTGGCCATTAACCAAATTGTGTTCTCTTTGCTTTCACATTGATGTATTCACATGGATGTACGAAGCTCATAGTTTTTACCATGAGTATATGTATACCTATGTCTTGCCTCAGGCACCGCTGGCAGCCTTTCAGAACTGAAATTCTCTGCTTCTTCACTGTCCTCCATCTTTAATCAGGGACTCACAATTCATGGTAAACCCCAAATATCAGTTAGATGCACATTGGAGTCCTTGTTATCAAGCTTTTTGTGGCTGTAGTATAATTCATTCAGTGCAGTAGTAGACAAACATTCCAAAGGTGAAGCTATGAACTCGGTAATAAGACTACCTTATATAATGTTGTAATAAAGCAAAAATCATAATGCAGTAATACAGGTAGGAATGCACGATAAATTGTGATATACGCATGTACCTGCACTGGAAATGTGACTATAAAATGGTGGTGGAGATGCTTGGCTGCTGAAGGTCCACAAGGCCCCGCTTGAGCTGTACCTGTGTTCAGGGCTGCTAGGAGAGATTCCAGACCCTTTAAGGAATTTCTTTTTCATTGCTTCCAAAGTACAGTTTGCTCCTCCATTAAACAGGAAAGATAGTAAAAAGAGGAAGGAAAAACGCGGAAAAGCACAGGAACTTTTTATTCAGATTTTTTATAATTTATTCACTTTACATTCCAATTGTAGCCGCCTCCCTCATCTCTTCCTTGTCCCACCCTTCCTCCCTCTTCCCTCTTATCCCCCTTACCCAGACCTCAGAAAGGGGAAGCCTCCTCCCCTACCCTGACCCCAACCTATCAAGTCTCATCAGGACTGTCTGCATTCTCTTCCTCTGTGTCCTGACAAGGCCGCCTGCCAGGGGGAAGGGATCAAAGAGCAGGCAACAGAGTCCAGGTCAGACAGCCCCTGCTTCCTTTACTAGGGGACCCACAAGAAGACTGAGCTGTTGGGATCAGCTGGAGTAACCGCAGTGTTCAGCTGGAGAAGAAGGGAAGCTACGTAGTTCAATAGCGCCACCTACCAGCCACTCTGTGGAACGACAACTTCCTGATCCTTCTGCGGTAGATTTAGCTATAAATAACCATCCTGGTGATAAGACAATATGGATTAAGGGTGCGACCTGTATTACAAGTGGGATCTGAGTCGGGGGTGGGAGGGCACCCACTGAAGTTTCCAGGTCACTGTGTTCAAGGAAAGTGAACTGTACCAGAGACACATGGTAAAGAAATACAGAGACAGACGATTAGGAAAGGGAGTGGGCTGGAGGCTGGTCAATAGCATAGTGCCTCACTTTTCTTGAGTTCGCAGACTGCGGGCTTTCCTGGAGCATACTCTACCTGTTACACTGTAGTCTAGGTGGACTGGGTGCCTAGCCTTTTCCTGTCAGCTGGCTTCTTTCATATGTTCATCTTAATGCCTCTTCCTCCTTTACCACTTGTGCTGTGCAGTAGTAGGCTAGGTCAGGAGGCTGCTGACCACATCCTTTCCCTCAGAATCACTGAGGACATTGTTGTCCATGTTGACCCTCCCCCTCCCGATTGTTGAAAGAGCTAAGGCTTTCTCAGAGGCCCTAATGAAAGGACAAAGAGAATAACAGTTCCCTGTCCTTACCCAGAGGCAAACTTGGCAAGGTCCTGCCTGGGGCTGGGGCCAGGACCTCAAAGTTTAGGTTTTAAGTCCTGGGAGAGAACTGCAGTTCTTTAGTTTCCCCCGAAGAGATTGGAGCTACCAGTCCCACAGCTGCTCTATGTTCAGCTTTTGACAAACTTGAGATAGAATCTCATTGAAATTTACTCAACTCTATTAGGAACTAAAGGTCCTGACCTGTCCTAGCTGACTTAGCTTCTGTTTAGCTGCCTGCTTTTGTGGCACCTCTTCCAGATAACTACTTATCATAGCTTCTGTTGACAACCGCTTGCTTCAAACTGCTTTCTCTGTGAAGCCCCACCCTAACCCTTACAGCTGCTTGAGCAAGATGCCTGGACTAGGTCTCTGCCCTTCAACTCTGTATCATCAACACCTCGGGGCACACCTAGGTCCCTGGACTTTCGGGTGTGGTTCCAGCCGGCTAGAGTAAAGACTTTTAATTGGCTATACACTGTGTCTGAGTGGTCATCTTTGGTGAGTGCCCCCTAACACCTTGGCCTCATGGAGCAAGAGAACAGGTGATCCACAGAGCTATGCACAACGGTCCCAGCAAACTGCAAGATTCCTTTTCCCCATCCACGCATTCAGGTTGTTTCTTCATCACTGACTCTCCTTTAAGAAGTACAGTGCCCAAGGCAGTCAGTCGAAAACAGAACAAGAACTGCTTTTGAGGACTGTTCCTTCCACGGTGCGAGTAGAGAGGTCAGTGGCACCTCACACGCATGTGCCAGTGTTTCTCGGTGGCACCAGGATCCAGAACCTGTTCTGACCTTGATGAAGCCAGTGCTGCAGGGAAGTCAGTGCTTCATGGTTTTCCAAAAGTCAGGTGCTTACCTCTTACAATAGATACTGCTAATGTCAAGTAGTGACTCACTTTCTGTGTGTTTAACACGAAGGAGTGTGAACTGAAGTTCTGAGAAAAGCTCTGAGATGGCCAGTCTCAATTGTCAATTGTTTGTGTGTCAGTGAGCGTCCTTTATGCATTGTGCACATGTGTGAGTATGTGTGACGGCCAGAGGCTGACAACAGCAGGTCTTCCTCAGTTCTTCTCTGCTTTAGTGTTGAGTTAGCTGGTTTGGCCAGCCTAGGTGACAGTGAGCCACGGGATCTGTCAAGTCCACCCCCACAACGAACTCAAGGAAAGGGGGGTCAAACTCCTCAGTCATCAGGGAAATACAGATCAATACTACACTGACATCCTGTATAGCTACAGTCAGAATGACTGGCATTAATCAAAGAACAAAAGCTAATGGAATATTTGCTGGTTGCAGCCACGGAAATCAGTAGTTTCTGCAACAGAAACAAAAAAACTAAACATAGACCTACTGTGAGATCTGACTCTACCACTCCTGGGACCACGCCCACAGGGGCCTAGGGCAACACACAACAGGAGAATTTATACTAATTTTCCAAGCTAGTCTGGCTACCTCCCAGCTGCACTCCCCAAGTTACTTGCCAATATTTGTCCTGTCTGGGCTGGATCTGCTTCAGCAGGCCATGTCCTCTCTCTGTCTTCATCCATTCTCTCCTGTCTCTGTCTCCCCTCCCTCCCTCCCTCCCTCCCTTTCTCTGTCTCTCTCTCTGAGTTTGGATACAGTTTCTGAGTTTGCAAGAGCTGGTATCATTTCTTCTATAAACATTAGAATTTAAAAGCCAAGCTTTGGGGCATTTTGTTTTTCTGAACAAGATTTAAATACAATTTCGGTTCTTGCTAAGCATGGTAGCTTCGACCTATTGCCCTAGGCCTTGGGTAGTAGAATCAGGGTTACTTAGAGAGTGTAAGGCCAGCCTTGACTCCACAGTGACTACCAGGCCAGCCTGAGCTACAAAAGTGAGAACCTATCTCAAAAAAAAATAAAAACCAACCAACACACAACAAACAAAAACACCCACAAGCTAAAATAAAATCTACCAAGTTAATTCAGGGCTATCCAAGTTTTGTACTGATTATTGAACCAGGATGAATAATTTGTACCTTCTCATGAAGTTGTGCACTGAATACAATCAATGTTGTTATGCACATTATCTGTGTGCTAGGCTTGGCAGCAAGTGGCGTCTTCTATTACATCACTGATACTGATTATTTTGGCTTCATTGTGTGTCTGAATTTTAGTAGATGCCCCTTCCCCAATCTATCTTTTGAATTAGAGAATTTGTTCATCCCTGCCTCATCTTTACCATTTATTTTCATTAAAAAAAGAAAATGTTCTCACGTACCCAGCCTCGCCTCACACTATGTAACTGATGACCTTAGACTTCTCATCCACCTGCCTCTACCTCCCAAGTGTACATGCCACTGCCCCCAATTCATGTGGCACGGAGAATGAAACCAAGGGCTTCTTCACACGTGCTGGACAAGCAAGGGCTAGGCTGGACTGGATCCTGCCCAGAGCCCCGATGAATGTGGGCATTTTGTCCTTCTTCCTGCCGAGGTCATACCAGACAAGGCCAGCTGTAGACCCAGGGTCTGGGGAGGGAAGAAGGGGGGCCGGGAGTCTGGAAATTAGCATTTCCTATTTCATGTCAAATGCTTCATCTGCTGACCAGAATGTATCTCACTGAAGGCGAACTTAAGATAGCGGAGTTCCCGTCCTTCTGCTGCTCCTTACTGAGGGGCATGAAGAACCGCTGACAAACGTGCCGGCCTGGCTCAGCAGCTCCAGTTCCAGCTTCTCTTTCACCATTTCCTTCCCATCCCTGACCCCCAACTCTGGGCTCTGTCCAGAATGCTGGCATGGCTGGTCTGGGTCACATTCCTAAACTCCTATTCTTCTAATGATTACCTTATTTTACCCCTTCTGCTCAATTAACATGAGCCTGTCACATTGGAAAAATGCAGTTCCACTATTTTGCAGACTGTCCCCAAGTTGCTTTTTTTTTCCCCTGAAGCTTCCTCATACAAATCTGTAATTTGTATATTTTTTTCACTTACAAATTTTTTTACAGTACTATAGAAATGATGTTGAGTTATTTGCCCTATTCAAAAGGACTGTTCTCTCTTCCACTCTTAGTGACATGGTCAAACTTTTTATATAACAAAGTTCTTAAGTGTCCTGTGAGAGCTAAGCACGGGATAGAAAATTTAGAACTGCACAATGATCTGAAGCCTCCTCACCTTCTTCCCTGGTGCATCTGGCATCCACTGATGATCCTTGTCTGAAATCATCACTGTGCTTCTGTCCATGCATACTTTTCTAAACATATAACTCCTCCATGCGTTTGCTAGAATTCTGCTGAGAGTTCTTCTCTTTACTTGTTTATTTATATAGACTCAAACTATTCTGTAACTCCAAGTTTAATCTATTCCATTGTGTTGGCTGGAAGTGTCTACTTCAGGCTGACCGGTGGCAGCTTGTGCATGCTGGGACACGCCACTGCTGCTAAGTACTTACTTTCTGAAAACCTTAACTTGGAAGATCTCTCATGTTCGTGCTTATTTATAGAATCAGCTCTATCTGAACCCTAATTTTGTTTGCTGATAAAAGGCATTGAGAAATAAGATTCTTGAGGTTCTCATTTTAACTACTTTTCAAGGCAGCTGTGTGTGTGTTTGTGCCAACTTGTACTCACAAAAGGATTCCCCAGATAGCTAGTGAAACATTATTTCTGGGTGAGTCTTGGGATGTTTCCAGACCACATAAACATTTGAGTCAGCAGTGTAAGTAAAGATCAGCCTCACAATGTGAGCAGCCAGCATCCAATCGTTGAGCACCCACCCAAACAGGTTGAAAAGATGGAGAATGAATTCTTGCTCTCTTCTTACACTGGGACATCCCTCTTCTTCTATCCTCGGAAGCTTCTCTCATTTAAAAATGGTCCAGAGAGCTTGGACTATAAATATGCTATCAATCACTATAAGAACAGCAAGAAGTCCTTGAGGGGGAAAAATTAAGTACACAGTTAATATGAGCATCTTTATAACATACTGTTCATTCACAGCGGAGACACACAGTAGCTCTAAGGCAAGTTACAGAATAAAAATAAGAGAATGGATTGTACTGTTTATGGTATCCTTACGCCATAAGTTCAACAAGACCATGTTGAACTTGGTCTCATAGTGCTCATATAAAATTGTTAATGAGTTTTAGAAGAATGTGAATTGTTTCAACATAATCATGTCCAATTTTAGATATTTTGTTTACGGGTATTCAAATATGATGGCTGAAGCCAGACCTAGTACCAAATGGCTGTAATCCTAGCATTCAGGGGGCTGAAGCAGGGAGATCATGACTTTGAAAGTGAGATTGTGCCTCAGATAAATCTAACAGTATATTGTCAAAGTTCAGTGTTTCTCAACATCTGAAATATTTGGGATTGTAAAACTACCCCTCACTAACTTTCAACTTGATCAGGTGGAACTGAAAACTCTGGGCTTGAATCTCTTTCCTCCTAAAGTAAACACAGTACACTGTAGTCTGCTTCTGAGACCATCGTACTATGTCAGCAGCTTCAGCCCAGCCATGACGAGCTTACTGTGTGTCCTCTCTCAGAATCTGACCTTAAAATCCCTACCTCCCCATCACCCATCCATTTCAAACCTACAGCTTAAGTACCCACTCTGTCCTGCACAGGTGCGTGGTGGAAGGGAAGTCTATATTCTTGGTCTCTGTTGAGCACACAGTCCTTCTCTGTGGAACTACAAACGATTGAAGACAGCCATTACACCTTGGTAACCTCAGCACCAGAGTAAGATAACATACGAATGTAGATGTTCTGATAAGCTTCGGAATAACTGAAGCACTATTTCTGTGGCTCTAGGAAATCAGGCAAACAACACACGTGGGTGTAAGTGGACATGAGCTTATTTTCATAACTCTTAGGAGAGCTTAAAGAATGTCCTACCACTAGAAACTAGACAGGCACCTTTCACAGAGGACCTCTGAAAGACTCTACCCATCAGGGTAAGAGACTCATAGCCAAACTTTGGGCAGAGTGCAGGGAATCTTATAGAAGAAGAGGGAGATAGAAAGACCTGGAAGGGACAGGAACTCCACAAGGAGAACAAGAGAGCCAAAAACCCTGGGACTGCAGAGACCGATGCTCCAACTAAGGACCACGCATGGAGAGGACCTAGACACCCTGTTCAAAGCAAGCTCATTGGCTTCTCAGTCACCCAGTGGGTTCCCTAGTAAGGGTATCAGGGACTTTCTCTGATGTGAACTCAGTGGCCATCTCTTTGATCACCTCCCCCTGGGGGGTGCAGCCTTGCCAGGCCACAGAGGAAGATGATGCAGCCAGTCCTGCTGAGATCTGATAGGCTAGGGGTCAGGGAGAAGGGGAGGACCTCCTCTATCAGGAGACTAGGAAAAGGGCATAGGGGAAGAAGAAAATGGTGGGTGGGACTGGGAGGAGACAAGGGAGGGGGCTGCAGAAGGGATACAAAATGAATAAATTGTAATAAATAAATATATAAATAAAATTAAATTTAAAAAAAGAAACTAATTCTGATGGCTGTGGTTTGCTCCAATTGCATGTGAAAGTTTTTGCATGTGGAATTTTTTGAAGTATTTCAACACCAAGACCAACAAAATAGATGAAGCAACAGATTTAAAATGGTTGTTAGCCTCATTGCATGTATATTATAAAGCAGTCTACACTAAACATACAACTGAAAATGTAAGGACTATATTCAAAGCCTACATGTTAATGTAGTTATCTTTTGGTGAATCAATACCAGAAAAATATTAGAAGATGACATTCCTGAGAAAGTACAATTTCAAAGGAACTGAAAATAATTCACAAGGAAATAGTCAAAAGACAACACTCTTACTACTTGAGATGAAAATAATCTCTTATCTAGAAAAAAAGTCACATTTAAGAAAAGAAATTTAAATATTACATGACACAGCAGTATATTTATTTCTATTTAAAGGAAATTATTTTATTACATATCTTCTTGATATACATTTAAAACCAAGATATTCACTGATATAAATAAATATATATAGATCCATCTTAATATTACAAAAGAATAAGAATATTACAATGGGGTGATAAACATATCACATCAGAAGTACAGAATCTTTTCATATGCAGAGGTTATGGAAGCACTAATGACCAGTCAAAAAGCCCCCTCCCTAAAATTTTTTCACTAGAGAAAACAAGAAAATATTTCCCTGAGAGCAAAACTAGCTTATCCTTCTTAAAAGCACGAACTACTGCTGACTCAGATCCCCGTTCAAAGGGAGATTAGAGTCTCACAACAGTGTAATGCAGCCATGAGATTAATCTTTAACCGTATCCTCTTCCTTTGCCACCAAGTCAGAAGGCTCAACATTCTTCATTTTTTATCTACCTATCTATGTATCTATCTATCTAGCTATCTGTCTATCTATCTATCAACCTGTCTGTCTGTCTATCATCTATCTCTCTATCACCTATCATCTATCTATCTGCCTGTCTGTCTATCTATCTATCATCTATCTCTCTATCACCTATCATCTATCTATCATTTACCTTACCATGTCTGTTTGTTGAGATGGAGTCTCAGGTGTCACAGACTGGCCTGAACCTTACCAGGTAACGGAGAATGACCTTGAGGTTCTGATTCCCGGGCTTCACCTCACAAGTACTGGGAGGAAGGAAGCTCGGGATGCACTCGTGTTAGGCAAGCATGTCAGCTTCACCGAGTGAGCTGCTTTCCCATCCCATCACTGGTTTGTTAGCATGTTCTTCCTTTACAACATCTTGCCCACTCATTTTCATGAAAAGTAGAAATGAAAACCCCTTCAGGTCAAAGGTCAAATTAGAATGTTCTATTTCTGTGGCAGTTTTGTTTAGAAGAAAGAAAAATTAGTTTGGGGTCTTTGTTCTACTTTTGAAATCTAATTAATATTTTTAGCTTCCTATTTTCATTGTAAGCTAGAATAACATGATACATCTAGCAAAAGAAATCATGATTTTCTTTACCCCATACCACCAAGCTAAGCATGAAAAATGTCTATACTTTCCCACACTTTTTAGAAAAGAGAGCATTCAATGTAGGGAATTTTCCTGGTTCTGAAATATTTTCAAGAGATTTATTTGCATTGAGAATACCACTTCAGACAAATCCCTTTCTTCTTGCTTTGTTAACATTCCTCACACACCTTAAAGACAATTTTAGCAAAATAGGCAACATCTATAAAATTTATTGTATCCATTCCTCTTGTACATTCTAGCAAACTAGAAGTATTCTCAGTGGTTGCATTACATTTCTTCTTAACTCTTCTTTGGCTAAGTCAACTAGCCAATGAGTAATAGCATCGCATGCAAAACTGTCAAGGTTATTAAACATGTATGCCCTGAAAGTTAAAGAAAAAAATTAAAATCAAAATTATTTTATTTACTGATGATAAACATTAGCTTTTTTGGGTGCTATGGGATAAAACACTAGAAGAACTGGCTGATTAAGAGCTCAGAACAAATGTAACATTAGTAAGTAAAAGCATTTGGAAGACTCCACTAACTTCAGTACTCCAGTAATTATGGAAACAAAGTACAACAGCTTTCCATTTCTTAGCACCCAAACTAGAGACACTGAAGATTAAGAGTCAACGAAAGACCACCAAACAACTGCATGTATAGTTGCAAAGATTAAGATACTTGGAAACATACTCAAACACATTTACATTAAACTATTTTCAAATAAAGAATTAAAAATGCCTTTTACAATCCATAAATATAGCTATGAAAATATATCTTAACATGAATGTTTCGGGGACACTGGAAAGTCTAATAGTCACCAAGCAAATAGAAAAACACATACAAAATAAGCCAACCCATTTATGGTGAAAACTGCCATAACAAACCATTTTTACTAAGCCCCATGTATCATCGCTCCCCCTCCTAAATATTTGTGGTTATGGTGTTTCAATAATTGTAAACAGTGAGTACAAACAAGACAAAATGATCATTTAGGAATTAATGCAGGATACGAGGTAGGAGGGCAAGGTAAAGGAGAAGCTTAAACCCATATGAGAATCTACTATTTTATAGAGGCTTCCTAAAATACATATACATAAAAACTGAGCTTAAATGAACTTACCCTATACTAGGGCATAAGAGGCTATCAAACAAAAAGCCCAGTGCAAGGTATGGGTTCAATCTGTTGTTAAGCTGGGTCCCATAGACTAACCCCAAAAATATAGTCTATTGTTAATTACTCTTGGTTACACTCCAGAACTTGATGGTTAAGACCTTGTTGCTGAAAACACCATATAGTTGACCACCTCCTTGATACCTACTAACTTTTATAGCACCTGAAGATGCTAGGAATGCTATTCCTGGAGAAGTCATCAACAATCTTACCCAGCTGTGAACCCTGTGAGCCAGCACAAGAACGAGCCCAGCAAGATGTGCCCATTGGAACAATGCTGCCATGAATGCTGCGGGGACAACTACTTACTGGATTTAAGGCCTTTCCCTGAGTAGTACTCATGCCTGGTACTGTTAACCAGCCCAAGTGCCCATGGGTGAGTGCGTCATAGGTCCTAGGGGAAAACCTTCTTCTACTATTCTGCTAACTGAGCACAGTATTAAACTGCCCCCTAAATGCCTATTTTTATACTCATAGATCAGTAAAATTCTCGGCCCTCTTTTGAGGTGGTTCTTTTTGCAGTAGATGGTGATTAATACTGACTCACAACTGGTTAAAGTGCAGATGAGAAGGGGAAAAAACAGTTATCTTTATCACAGCCCTTCCTCTAAGGCCACATATCAGCTTAGAAGATGAGGTTGTAAGATTGTAAGAGCCAGGGGGTAGTGGAGAAAGCTTGTGAAGCTGTGTTCTCTAATTACGACAGCACTGTTACACATAGGGACTCACAGTAGCCATTCACAAGACCTGCACAAAGCCAAGCCAGTGAGAACTCCAGTATGGACTGGGGAGGGTCTCCCTGAGAAACTCCTGGCAACTGGCAGAGGAAGAGTCACCGCTCTCATAGGCCCACACACAGATGGGCAGCACTGAGGGACTCCGTGGGTTCCTAAGAGTCCAGGAAACGTGGAAGGAAAGTGGTGGTATGGGCCTGAGAGGAGCTGGAGGGGAGGGAGGAGGGACATTTATCAAAATATACTCCTGGGCTAAAGAGATGGCTCAGTGATGGAGAGCATTGCCTGTTCTTCCAGATGACTGGGGTTCAATTCCCAGCACCCTATACACAGCAGCCCACAGCTGCCTGTGACTAGAGTTCCAGGGAATCTGCTGGCTCCTACGGTCCATAGGGACATTGCATGAAGGTGATGCACCTACATGCAGGCAGGTAGGACATTTATACATATAAAACAGATAACTAAGCCTTTACAAAACATACTCCTTTGTAAAATTCTCAATAAACTTTTAAAAAATAAATAACAATGCATATCACAGGAACAGGAAAATCATTCATTCATTCAACAAATAATAAGTTCAACAAACAACTCCAGCAATAATTGAAACTTCAGATCTATCTGCAGAAACTATAAGCCAACTGTCCTGATAGATATTTTGAGCTTTTTAAAAATATATTTATATTTATTTTACATATATTAGTATCCTATCTGCATGTATACCTGCATGCCAGAAGAGAACATCAGATCCCAATATAGATGGTTGGTGGGAACTGAACTCGGGATCTCTGGAAGAGCAGACAGTGCTCTTAACCTCTGAGCCACCTCTCCAGCCCCCCCCCACCCAATAGACATTTTGTAAGACACAGAAATGTGGTATTATTAAACCATCCATACCTTTCATAATTAATTAATCAGAATTTCAAAGGTATAGTGTCACACTTAACTTATGAACCTGGCAGTGGGTTAATGTGTTCATGTAAGTATTATAAGCATGGGACAGTAAAGACCAAAACACTAATGATGATGTGACTTTAATTTCAATTAAATAAAGCCAAGAATCTGCTTCTACTGCCTAAACACAAACTTACTCTACAAAAAACACTTCTAGGAAGCTAGATGAGCCTTCTGATGGACACAAGATGTCTGGAGGGAGCTATATAATCCCCTCATTCCTTAACTGCATTAAACAAGGCACTCATAAAGTCAGAGCTTCCCCTCCACAGCTTATATTTCTGAAATAAAGAAAGTGGATTCGTTGGTTACTTTACTGGTTTGCTTTTAATATTCGGGTACTTTTGTTTTCTTTTGTTCTGTTGTGACTGGCCCTTACTCTGCAGCCTAGGCTGGTCCCAAATCACGATTCTGTTCCCTCAGGCACCCTAGTGTCAAGATTACAATTACCAGTTTATCACCACACCTGACCGTGTAGATGACTGCTTCAGTGAGCATGTAAAAGGCACCATTTCTGGGGGCTTGCATAAATTCCTCTCTGGTCCAGAAACTGGGTAAGGAGCTTTAGTGCGGAACATCAGAAGACAATTTAGCACAAGCACTCCCTAAATGTTTCAGCATTTCCAGCCTATTAGAAACATGGCGGCAAATGACTCCGAAGTGTGCATAGACACTGCGGAAACCCGGAGTGCCTCACAGCACCAAGGTAAGCTGCTCCCCTCTGCAGAGGGGTGGTCTGTGATTAGATTAACTGGCAACAATAAAAGAAAGAAAGAAAGAAAGAAAGAAAGGAAGGAAGGAAGGAAGGAAGGAAGGAAGGAAGGAAGAAAGAAAGCTGTGACAAGTGCATGTAGGACGCAGAGGGTGGAGTTATTCTTTTCAGAGTGTTTTGGTTGACGTATCTGCACCAGTTTTACTTATCCTATGATCATTTGTACTATATGCTCTGAATCACATTCTCAAATGTTCTGTGAAAGTTATGTCTTACTGCATTTGCTATTGCAGAACCCGGAATATTTAACAGGTTTTACACAAATTCCTGTAAAAACTATTTACCTTGCTCAGCTCACCCAATGATTAGATTTTTTTTAAACAAAAGAATGAACACTTTAGCGGTTTAAATAATATTCATGTACTTTATATACACTATTTTTGAAGAATAAAAGATACCGCTTCTTCAAAAGCAGCCATGCTGATGGGCATGGTGGCACAAACCTGTAATCCCAGCACTCAGGGAGGCAGAGGCAGGTGGATCGCTGAGGTCAAGACTAGCCTGGTCTACAGAATGAGTCCAGGACAGACAAGGCCACACAAAGAAATCCTGTCTCAAACAAACAAATAAACACAGCCATCTCCTGCTATCTGCTAAGGAATGGGGAGACTGGTTCCAGGACACCTTGATGGATTCTAAACTCTACAGTATCTAAGTTCTTTCTATGAAACTGTATAGTAATCACAGACAAATCAGAAACTACTTCAATGAAGTGTGGACAGTATGCAGCTTGCTCAGCAGGCAGACAACTAGCGTCTTCTCCAGAAGACCTGGGTTTAATTCCCAGCAAAGGCAGTTCACAACTATTTACAACTCTAGTCCTAGGGAATCTGATGCCCTCTTCTGGTCTGTGGACACTGCACACACTCAGGGTACAGACATACATGAAGGCAAAAAACACACACATGTAAAACAAAAGAAAGAAGTACACATACTTAAAACACTGTTGCTAGTTTAACAAAGGGAAAAAAAAGGCCTATAGAGGGTAAAAAAAAATCTGAGTTAACCATTAAAATGGACAAACTCTCTTTACAGGTGACATCTGAGCCTCACTCAAAGCCCATCAGGTAGTTTGGTCTTTTACCATCTTAAAGAAGTCGAACTACTCCAAGCCACAGCCTGCAAACATGATACTTAGGATTCAAGCAGGCAGCCAGAATTCAGAACTGGCCTGGTTGGCTTAGCTTCATGTCCATATAAGATGTGGAAAACTGCTTAACTCGATTTAGAGCTATTAAGAGCCAGCTTTTCCTGGATTTATTTGCTTCTCTACAATATTACCATATATTAAATTCAATAAAAAAGAATAAATCACTCATATATCGTGAAGAGGAACTTTGACCTTAATATCATTTTTCCTTGAAATATGGTTTACTATCCTTAAATGGGCATGGGGGAGGCTATCCCTTTATAATAGTAACTACAGAGGGAATGAGACAGCATTCTAAAACATCCTAAAAGGGGAATAAAGCTGAGTGATTTACTAACACAATATTAAAATCTTTTTTAAAGATTTATTCCTTTATTTATTATGTATACAGTGTTCTGCCTGCATGTACACCTGCACTCCAGAAGAGGGCTCCATCATCTTAGATGGTTGTGGCCAGCCAACTCAGAGAAGCATAACTCTCAAGTTACAAACAAGACCTTTGGACTCCAATGTGACTGTCCAGGATCTCAAATTCACTTGGTAATCCAAAAAAAAAAAAAAAAAAAAAAAAAAAAAAAAAAAAAACGAAACGAAACTCAAAGGTGAGTAACTACCAATTTAAGACTTACATAACTTAGGATAAAGGAAAGCATGCATACAATTACGTATTAAATTATAGTAATAAGTCACATGTCCCTAAACATAACATTGAAGAAATTCAAGGGAAATCATGTAACTTTAGAAAATGCCACTCTTCTACATAAGGCATATCTCAGTAAGATTCTGGATGCATCTCTGCAAAGATTTTCTATCTCAGTTGATCACCTTCAATAAACAAGCCCAGTGCTCAGCCAAGAGGAAGTGCTTGTCAACAGTTACTACACTTCATTGGATGATACTGGTTTTTGCAGGTGAGAAAATTGAGTCCCAAGAAATAATTGAAATTGATGCTATTTTTGTTTATTCTTGTTGTACATTGCCACAACAATAAACCCTTACTTTTAACCCAAGGTTCAGGCTTGGGTTATTGAGCCAATTTCAATGGCTCATAACATTTTGCATTAAAACATGACATGGGCTGGAGAGACAGCTCGGCAATTGAGAGCGTGCGCTACTCTCGTAGAGTGGCTGAGTTCAGTCTCCAGCATCCACAAGTGGCTCACTACAGCTCCCGGGAGATCCAACGCCTCTGCACTCGTGTGCACAAACCCACACTCATAATAATTATACACATACACACATGATTTTTAAACTATTTAAAATATGTGTGATTATTCAAAAAATTGTATTATCAGATGAGTTATTGATTAATATATAAACTATCATTTTCATGGCTAAAAACTCAAGTCAGACATGTTTCTGCCAGCTGATGTTCCTTAAATGCTACCTGTTAGATCCTCTGAAGAAATGTGGGCTGGCCTTATCTTTTAAAGATGTCTCACTTGCGTATCTATCAACGTGAAATGTGAACCACCATGAAAACCGAGACAGCAGTGGCCAGGCTGAGTTCTTTCTTATAACCATACTTAGCAAAACAGGCCAAAAAGCCTGGAGATGTGTAAAATTATGCTGAAAAGAGACATGTGGCTGGGAAAAGAGCGTGGTAAGAGAAAAACTAAAATTCCAGATTTCTAAATACAGGCTCATAAGGAAAGCTGACTTCTTAACAATGAATAACAGTCAGATAGCTGTGGCCATCCTATAGTAGACTTTAAGTAAGTCATGTGTCAGGACTTCAGATGACAGTGACAATTGTCAAATCAGCATCTTTCATTCAGATACTAATACGAGATTCAAGACTATTGCAGGCACACTTGGTTTCGGCTAAACTGTAGTGCATTCCACATTCAAGATAATGGTAATGAACACACAGGATAATGTGTTTCAATAAATATTTTCTAAATTTCATATTACATCGGTTGATCTCTCAATCTTCATAAGATGTATGAGTGTTACTGTTGGGATCCGTAAGCAGACATCTCTACAATCAGCCCCAAGAGCCCTGAGAAACCAGATATCAGGCATCTGTGAGGCCATCTATGGACCCCACCTGCATATGCTCTGGATCACCTTTTAAGAGAACTCGCACTACCTCTAATCTCTCTCTCCTGACCTGCCCAGAGACAGTCTCTGTGACCCCTTCCCTTAATAATTCCCACGTGGAACCAGTCTTGTGGCGCGACTTGTGAACCTGCCGTGTAACTTTGCTGCACAATCCTAACAGTTACAACACAGGATTTCAGCACTGGGGACTAAGGATGAAGCAACATCAGCAGAAAATCCAGGTACTTTGTCTAAGTCTACCGTCTCTTGTCCTATCAGTAAGATGAGAGTCAATACCTTCAAGTGCCTAGTCACTGACCTCTACTTCCTTCCTGTTTAGCTTTGAAACCCTCGGCAAGTTACTCATCTTTCTCTGTGGGTGTGGCCACAGCCAGGCAAACAATGCTCCAGAAGGTGAGCCCACAAGCATCTGCACATTGAACTCTGAGAATCAGTAAATAAATTTAAAAAGAGAGAGAGCATCAGGTTGGGAAGGGATGATAGGCATGCTAGGAGAGAGGGGAGATGACTGGAGGGAAAACTGGGAGTGGGTATAAATCAGAATCCACTGCGCGCAGGTATGAAAAGCTCAGAAAAATAAATGAAAATATTATAAGAAAAATATTTCAGCTTAAAAAAAGAGTGTGTATGCTGCTCTCCAGTACTGTTGAAAAGTTAAAAAAATAATAATACATGTAACAACTTTAAATATAGCAGCACTTGCTACACAGTAACAATAAACATACAAAAATTACCTGAATAAAAAAATGGTGCTTATTCTTCAATGCAGCCAGAGGGAGTGATAATATTTGTACAAATCTATCTCAGAAAACGAATGGTGACTGCAAACTGTGACTTCCTCCTGTCTTATACATTCATTTCTTATTACTAGGCTAGGATTGTTCATATCCTTTATCACATAGGAGCTTATGGAGAATCTGTCTCATAGAGAAAACAGGGACCCAGAGACATTAACTTGATTGCTGAGTAAAATATTTACTAAATTAAAACTCCACACTGAAACCAAAGTTTGACTAATTCCTAAGCACAAGTTGTTGCTTTTTTTCTTTTTCTCTAGATGACACTGATCTTAAAAACCTTTAGACTATGTTGACCTCATACTGCCAAAAAGGAGCTCCAAGAGGGCAAAAAGATTACTTTCATATATGTAAAGAGTACAGGCATATAGAAAACATAAACTGATTAATCACTCCACATGAAAAAATGCTTAAACAGATTCTTGGCAGAAGGAAGACTAAAGTGAAGAGGGGGTGGGGACTGACCTACACAGAGCAGCGTGAGAACCATTAAGTCCAAGACAGTGGCATTTGTAATGCAAATCAAGAAGGCCTGATAGTGTCTACAGTCTTAGAGGAATTAAATGGGAAAACTGCAAAGGTCTAGAACCATACAATCGACAAAAGAGAGAACAATGGGGGCTGAATGAGAACAAAGTATAATATATATATAATAATAAATATATATATATATATATTATACACACATATATGCATAAAAATTCCACAAGGACACTTACTTCTTTGTGTATTCACTAAAGAGTTAAATTAAAACACTCCCAGCTGTCTATAAAGAAAAATACAATGAACAAATAAACATTTTCCCTACAATGCAGGTCTCATCTTTGAAGTGAGATAACAACAAATTTAAGAAATAACACTTTTACCATATGTCTGGCTATGAAAAAGCTGTCAGAACATAGAAATTTCAATAAACCCTAAAGAAAGTTTCCTGGAAAGGAGTATACAAATGTGAAGAGCTTCAGAAGTAAACAAGAAAAAAGGGGTGAATTCATCAGAAGAGCCTATGTCGGACAAGCTTGTGTCTGGACAAGGCCTGAACTACAAAAATTTAAAATACTAAGTTACAAGTATCTCAACTCTCCACTAAATACCACTGAGTAAGTTAACAGGAACTCAGGCATCAAAATCACCATATTGCAAATATTGAATCAGGAGATTTTTTTCATTAGCTTAGAATATATTTATTTCTATTTAAAATATAAGATTAACAAAAGCAATTCCACCTGCTGGGGTATTTCTAGGTAAATCTTTAGCTTAAACATAAACTAAGTATGACAAATACTAGTAAAAGTAACAACAGAAACTAAATATCCAAAGTTTCAGATTCGTGTCCCTTAGTTAATACATTCATGTATGAAACCGGCGAGGTCACCGATATGTACATAATTTTTAAATAAACATCTTTTCATGAGGGGTATTTTCAATTGCACATTACTTTGGTATGCTACTTTGCTATTTTACTACTTAACAGTTTCTCTTAACATTTTGTTCAGGGGTTTGTTGACTTTATTAATAAGTAACAGTAAATAATAATGTAATATAATATAAATGACAGTAAGTAATAATGTACAAAGAAAAATACTGACCAAATATGAGAAAGAATTGCAACACTATGTTTTTAGCTTCACTGATATATTAGCATCAAGAGAATATATTTTAAGAAACCTTTGCTTAAATCTGTTACTAGAGATGGACGAAAGAGATGACCAAAGGTGGGACCCTTGGTCACATTTGTTCCTGTAAGAGATCTAAAAATGGTCAGAGAATTGGTTACTCTTAAAGTTCTTTGGATAACAACTGTATTGACAATTGTTTTTTTGCTTCTTCTGTCCCTAAGACGACATATTGATACAGCGGGCACTCAATGCTACCTGACTGATTGGCCAAATGACCCGAAGCCGCCCTAAGATCACCTTAGAGCAAGAACACTGCTGAGAATATAAAGGCGCATACTGGGTGCCTAACGGGGTCCACGAAACAACCCGATCAAAAGCATTTGCCCATCTGCCCTGAGGTGCCCATAAACACTGCATTTTGATAGTTTTCCTAAGACAGTTAAAAGATAATATTCTTTTCCAGAAATATGGACTATGCTTCCCACAGTGATGGCAATTTCTTTTAACTCCCTGTGAGTCAAACTTACCATATATAAGATGGTCACCACCTAAAAAATAAAGGGAGTGGGGACAGAATTATAAAACTAATCATTTTAAACTTTTCACCACTTTGTTAACAACTAAATACATACATATATACTAATCAACTGTATATAAGACCTCAAAACCAACGCAACTTTCACAAGTAAAAAAGCTAATTTGTATATATATTATATATAATATATATTCAGATATATCTATTTGAACACAATTATATATTATTTACTTCAGCAGCATCAACACTAATATTTGAATCTGCTGGACAGTGTTACCAATGTTGACATAGGCCATGACAGTTCTAGAACACCAAAGCAAACATTATATATAGTTATATGACTTGATATGACAAGAAATAACTTTGAAAAGCCTAAATAGAAAACAAATGATATATTCTACAATCAAAAACTATCAAACCAAGAACGAAAGCACAGGCCTGTAATCCCAGCACTTGGGAAGCTGAGGCAGTGGGTTATCAAGAGGTCAAGGTCAGCCTGGACTACATAATGAGTCCATAACTGGACTACATATCTCAAAAACAAAAACTACCAGAAACTGAAGTCCCTTTCCACAGATCCTAACAGAATGCGAAATTACCTTATCAGCATATTATTTGTCCTACTGTACAGTGGAAGTCAAAGCAGGACTGTAGAACACTGTAGTCACAATTAGCTGGAGACTGCTGACCTGCGTTTCCATCATAAAGCACCAGACCCACAGACAGGAAACCTTAACTCAACAAAACCAACTGACCTGAGGTCGATTTTTCATTGACTTTAGATGTTCTTGTTGGACGCTGCACTGTTGTCTTGGTAGCAGGTACATAAGGCGTTGCTGTAAGACGAGCAGAAGTGAACCTTTGTGTGACAATCTGGACACCCTTGGTCACTGACAAGTGTGAGATGGGGTGCCTTTGTGTTGCTGGCAGACTCTGGGTAAATGAAGGTTTTGCTGTGGCAAATCTCTGGGTTGTTTGTGTAGTCTGTACGGCAGGGGAGTTAACTGTGGTGGAACTCTGGGTTATTGGTGGGTTTTTTGCAGATACAGTATTTGATAAAGGGGATATCTGAGCTGTCGCTGTTTTTGTGGTTGAACTCTTTGCCGTGATGGATTTCTGTGGAGTTGGTGGAATTTCTGAAGCTTGGACATTTGTTGTATTAGTTTTCTGAGGTGTTGGTGGGTCTTCTGTAGCTGGGACATTTGCTGTATTAGTTTTCTGAGGTGTTGGTGGGATTTCTGTAGCTGGGTCATCTGCTGTGTTGGTTTTCTGAGGTGTTCGTGGGATTTCTGAAGCTGGAACATTTGTTGTATTAGTTTTCTGAGGTGTTCGTGGGATTTCGGTAGCTGGGTCACCGGTTGTGTTGGGTTTCAGAGGTACTGGTGAAATGTCTACACTTGGGTCATCTGCTGTGTTGGGTCTCTGAGGTGTTGGTGGGACTGCTGTAGATGGAATATTTGCTTTGGTAGATTTCTGAGGTGTTGGTGGGGCTGCTGTAGGTGGAACATGAACTGTGGTGGGAGACATTGGTGAGACTCTTGTACCTGTGGTGGGCCTCTTAGACGTTGATAGGACTGTTGTACCTGCAATATGAACTGTTGTTGGTTTCTGAGGTGTTGTTGGTATCGTGGATTTCTCTATAAAGAAAACAATGTTAAGTTAAAAGCAGCTAAGTCTTGCTGACCGAGTAAAGCTTCCCTAGCCATTATTTGTTCAATGAGTCTTTTCTTTCTTTCCCCACAAACACCTAGACAGGGCTTTTAGAAAGCCAGTCCTCATGTCCCTTCCTCTACTGCACCATTTTTATTAGTGCATCTTGCCTGTTCTCAGCAGTGAGTGTACGTCCTACAAATATACCACGTGTTTTGACAATACTTACCAGCCTCCCTCTTTCTGTCCCATTATTCCTATCCATTCCCCCAGGCAGTCTCATTTCTCACAAGACAACTGAAAACCACTATACCAGGTAAAATAAATTAGTCTTTGAAAGATGAATATTGCATGTCTTCTTTCATTAGTGGATCCTGGATTTTATACAGTTACATATAATAACACATGTATGCAAGAGAAGCTACATCATTTTTGCTTTGCTATTAATTATATCCATACGTGACTAACGTAGTCTTATACCAATATAATATTGCAATTCTTAAGCTTTTTTTCTGTGTAAGGAAAAAAGTCAGAATAACATTTTATTATGTGACAAGTCTATTTTCTCTTCAAAATTTTCTTCCTCTATTCACACCAAGACCAAAGAATGTTTTTATATGAAGACAAGTACAGCAGTTACTTTGTCCCTCATCTTTAGCGTAGGTTATTGAGTCTGCAGACTTATTCCTTGCTGGTCGCCTTTGGGGTACTTTACAAAACCCCTTTCAGGCAGCCCTAAGTAACTGCATCAAATCTCTGGCCCTTCTAAGATTTGTTTTTCTCATCGAAAAACTGAGGATGCAAACAGGGCAGGCTAATTAGATCATCACACTTTGTGTGTTCTCTCTGAAACATCAGATTACCCCCTACAGTTGCATAAATGTGTCAATTTTAATACATAAACTGTGTGTGTGTGTGTGTGTGTGTGTGTGTGTGTGTGTGTGTAACAAAAATCCCAGTGCAGACTACATGCCATCATTGTGCAGAATGGTTTAAGCCACACTACACAAGGCCTGTCCATGTGTACCTACCATGATGAATATGCCCACCCATAATGCCCTGCCTACTAGACACTATGTTCTAAGTGTTCAGATGCTATATGTATTTTTTTTTCCTTGTTTAAAAAAAATCTAGGTCACAGGCTACTTATAAGGGACAATTCAAAATACCTGCCAGGCAGTCAAGCAATGCCAGAGTGACTGGAGTAAGTGATGTTACTATAGAGGCTGTTCGTTTTAAGGCCCTCAAACATACACAAAACTTATTCTCTGTCCCACTTAGTTCTTGTTTTAAATCCAAAGGGTTTGCATGCTCCCACTGAGTTTAAATTTCCTGACAGTTTCCTAATTGCCTTTTCATCGCTGATGCCTACTCTAACCCCTCTGTAGCCAGAAAGAATGCTGTGAAGAAAGACACCAAGGGTGGAGGCCAGCAGACGCCAGCGTTGGTAAACGTGACACAGCAAGAGCTGATCAGCTGCCCTAAGCAGCTCAAGGTCCTATGTGGAAACCGGCTTAACTGTTACCACTGTTGCCCAACTCTCCTCTATTCTCATGATTTGTTTCCTTTTTCTCCTTGGGGGGGAAGAGGTCTGTAGAATTCCCCAACTATGACTGTAAATTGACCTTTTTTTCTGTCAATTTCTTTTTGGTACTAATATTAATTTACTAAACAGGAGACCAGAGCAGGTGGCATGCAAAGCAAACACCCTGTGGTGACGTGTCTAAGGGTTCTGTTGACCATGCAACAAAGCCAGGACCTTGTTTGCAGTGTCTCGGTTACACCCAAAAGAATTCAGTTCTTTATACACAAACTCAGAGTGAGCATGAAGCCATATTCGCACTCAGGTTGTGGTTCAGCATCACTCTAGGTAGTATGACAAAGACAGCAAAGCACAGGTGCTAGGACAAAAGGCCTAAGTCACTAATATCTCACCTGGGGCCTCCTCACTCTGATTTCCCAAAGCTATCCTACTCTGCTACAGACAGCCATGCAACCTTTATTTATTTATTTATTTATTGATTGATTGATTTATTGAGGCAGGGTTTCTCTCAGGGTAGCTCTGGCTGTCCTGGAACTCTCTTTGTAGACCATGTTGGCCTCGACTGCTCAGAGACCCGCCTGCCTCTGCCTCCCAACTGCTGGGATAAAGGTGTTAGCCACCACTGCCCAGATTCCATGCATTCTTAATCCTCCTAGGCTTGGTGAGCTAGGCAGCTTGGCTCCTGGCTCAGCTGCTGGCGGCAAGGCAACACCCAGGTGAGTGACTGACCCCGTACTCTAGGTGGTCCTTTACCCCCACGTCCCACTAGAGACAGCAAGAACACGGAAAGTGGCTGAAAACGGGACAAGGTCCACCTGAGGAGCCTGTCCAGGTGTCTGATAAATGTCAGAGAGTTACAAGTCTGTCTCAGAGAATACATGGTGCTGAATCTTGATATATTTTGAGGAAAGACACATTGCTATCTTGTTTGCTTGTTTGTTTGCTTGTTTGTTGAGACAGGGTTTCTCTGTGTAAACCTGGCTGTCCTGGAAATCACTGTGTAGACCAGGCTGGCCTCAAACTCCACCTGCCTCTACATCCCAAGTTGCTGGGACTGAAAGCGTGAGCCACCAGCTCCAAGTTTACACTGTCATCTTTTACCAGGAAATCTTCTCATTCAACTGGTGAGTTAAATAATGCAGGAATTTGTCTTAAAAACTATTTAAACGGTCCAATATGCATAGACCTATTCTAGATGAGACCATGTGTGGTCAAGGAGGAACACAAGATTACCCATGCAGCTCGGTGGAGGGCCGCTCCACTCCCCGTAGTCCTGGTTCACGTTGCAGTAAATGGAGTGCTCCCCAACCAGGAGGAAGCCTTTGGCACATGTGTAAGTGACAACTTGTCTGTAAACATAGGAGTCACTTTCCCCGTGTATTTCTCCATTGCTGATCTTTGGTGGGTCTGGACAAAAAATTTCTTTTAAAAGAATAAAAAATATTTTTAAATGAGGAAAAACCAATGTTGCATTTTTATAAATAAGACTGAAACGTGTTAACAAATGTTTAAGACAATTCAAATCAACCATTTTTCTGAGTTCAGCCACTGTAGTTTGACAATGACAAATGCCTACTACAGAGGTTCTCAACTTCTGGGTCATGGCATATGGTCTACATTTTCACCTCTAGGGGAAGGTGTTTTAGGAGAGACTGACTCACTGAAACCTTAAACAGGACAGAACTTACATACAAGGCGTGTTGTGATGGTTATGCTATAAAGGAGATCCCCTTCTACAGCTGTCCTCATAGCAGCATCAATGGTGTCCACGTGCCCTGGCACCATTGAGTTAACCAAGTAAACACTATAAACACATCTGCACACCAAATTAAGCTGACTCAATGAACATGAGCAGGCATAGACTACTGGCAAATTCATGATAGATTTTAAACGAAGCAAGGACTTGTCCAGTGCAAACAGTCTGTGCAACCAACACATAAGCATTGTTCTATGAGAAGCAATAATAAATAAATAAATGATAGCCGAGCGAGGAACGCCTCCCCGGTCTTAGAATCTATGGTAAGAGACTGGAGGTGTGTGTCAGCACAGTGTGAAGGCTGCCACAGAAGCAAAGGACATTAACCAGCCTGGGAAATCCCCCTGAAAGACTCAGGGGAGTGACTCTTGATGGGGAAAACACAGCCAAGCAGGGAAGGACCTTCTAAACCAATCCAGCTACAGAAAAAACAGTGTTGAGGTATCAAGACCATGAGTTGGGGGCTGGGCGACAGCTTGGGGAGGACAGTACTTGCTGTGCAAGCATTCCCCAAAACATACATTAAAGTGTAGGGCTTGGTGGCGTGCACCTGGGGACATGGGGAGCCAACAGACAGGCAGACCCCCAAGGCTGCCTCACAGCCAGCCTGACTCAAATCAAGCAGCCCACCTCACTTCAGATACTGTCTCCAAAACCCAAAGCTAACAATCCCTGAAGAGTGGCACCTGAAGGCATCTTGGTACCACACAGGCATGTGTGCACAAGTGAACACCACATACACACATCTGTTAACCTCATACACACATGCAGATAAAAAGGAGAGATCACAAGATAGCTCTGCCTGGCGGCTCATGACTATAAGCCCAGAATTTAGGAGGTTGGACAAGATGATTGTTGCCACAAGTTTGAGACTAGCTTGTGCTACAGAGTTAAATCCTGACTCAACAAAAACTTTAAAAAATCTTAAATAAATGGACATAGAATAAAGAATATGGCAGATGCTGGCAGCTTGTGTGCGTACTGGTAAGCAGGAAGGCAAAAGTTAAGCGTTTCTACATGTAACAGAGAGCCAGCATCGGCAGTTTAAGTGCTCAGACATTCCTTGAAGAAGGAAGACACGTCATATCTATGTTTCTGAAGCATCGCCCTGGGCAGACTATGAATGAAATAGCAATGAGGCACAAGGAAAAGGCATTCTCTCTCACCCTGGAATTCTGCCAACTGAGGTTCCTACACAGACACAAGTCACATGCTTTTATTTATTTTTTAATCTAAAAGTCTATGGAAGTAAAATAGTAAAGACGCGTACAGATTAGATGTGAGAAGCTAAAATAGAGGGGTCTGGGGAGGTAATGGCAGAAGCAAAGCACTGATTAAAGGTGAGCAGGTACCATCGTCAGCTGAAATTAATTTTAAAAATAGCCAGGTATGGTGGCATATGCTTGTAACCCCAGCACTTAGGAGGCAGAGGCAGGCGGATCTCTGAGTTCAAGCCTGGTCTACAAAACAGGATAGCCAAGGCTACACAGAGAAATCCTATCTCAAAAAAATAAGCTTAAATAAATAAAATAGACGTGGGCCATCTCTGAACAAAAAAAGAAAGAAAGAAAGAAAGAAAGAAAGAAAGAAAGAAAGAAAGAAAGATAGGAAAAAGCGGGTTCTCAGGACAGTAAGGGTTAATTGAGAGGTCAAGAGCCACCATCACTGGTGTGTAACTAAAGACAACCCCCAAAAGTGCTCATCAAGCCTCCTTAGCCATTCTCCTCTGTAACTGCAGCCACACTAGAGACTAGTACACCCCTACTCACCCACACACCAAGGCCGCTCACTGCTTACAGGTCCTGTCCCGTCCCCTGTGGATTCCCTTCACCCTCAGTGGACTCTGTAAGGGGCTGGTCCCTGGGAGTTTGACATGCTCCAATTGGTGTAAGGGCAACACAAACTGGACTCGGTGGGTTGTTTTTGGTTTTGTTTTTTAAGTAGGGGGGTTATAGGGTGGGGAGGTGAATCTGGGAGGAGTGGGAGATGAGTGTGACCGGGTGTAGTGTATGAAATTCCCAAATTCCCAAATAACTAATGAAAATATAATGTGGGGCAGGAGGGAATGCACCCTTCCACTTTTTGTTTCAGTGACCTCAAAACCAATACAATTTCACCTGGCGATGGAAACAGACACTCACTCCCAGCTGGGATGACAGGGACAGCAGTGACAATACTGCAGCATTCAGGTACAAGGGACTTTCCTCAGAAATGTGGTGGTCAAAGAGCCGCCATTGAGTTCATGTCAGAAATAGTCCCTGTTCCCCTTACTAGGGAAAACCAATTGGTTACTGAGCTACCACGGGCTACATCTGAGCAGGGGTTCTAGGTTATATCCATACATGGTCCTTGGTGGAGTGTCCATCTCATAAAAGACCCCTGTGCCCAGATGTATTTGGTCCTTGTGGAGCTCCTGTCCTCTCCACTAGTATCCATCCTTCATACTAACTCCCCCTTCTTTCATATGATTCCCTGCACTCTGCCGAAGGTTTGGTTATGAGTCTTAGTATCTGCTTTGATACACTGGGAGGAGCAGCCCTGCTAGGCCACAGAGGAGGACTTTGCAGCCAGTCTTCAAGATACCTGATAAAACAGGGTCAGATGACAGGGGAGGAGGTCCTCCCCTATCAGTGGACTTGGAAAGCAGCAGAGAGGAGATGAGGGAGGGAGGGTGGGATTGGGAGGGAATGAAGGAGGATGCTACAGCTGGGATACAAAGTTAATAAAATGTAACTAATAAAAAAAAAAATGTGGTTATCAGCAGCTGCTGCTAGAGAGGTGATCGAGAGCCAAGAAAACAGGGTGTTCACCATAAAGAGTGAAAAGAAAGCAGGACTGCTGCTTAAGTGAAGCACAGACAGGAAGTGGGCCTTGTGCAAAGCTTCCTCACTAGGATACATTCCTAGTGGGCACATTCTGTGAACCAAAGGGCAGCATCTGCTGGAGAAAATACTGGCTTCACACAGGGAAAACCGCCTCCCCGGCTTTAGGCCAGGTTGCCTGTGCCAACAGTGTCCCAGCACGCCCTTTTGCTTCACCTCCTAGTGTCACTGCAGGATCATTTACTCCAAGTGGGAACAGAACCGTGGTACTGAGAAGAAATGATAAAAACTTTTGACTGGTCCTAAGGAGAAAACACAAAGGGTGGCCCAGCAGGGTGGGCACATGATGGATGTGACAGGAGGGAGCTGACAGCAGGCTTTTCATCAGTTGTCCAGTATCACCTGATTGCACACACTGGCCACCAGAATGTCAAGTACTGACTTCGCAACTTTTCTCCTGGTGAACACACACACACACACACACACACACACACACACACACAATAAACTTAGCATTAATTTTGACACTAGGGTTTTAGAAGCCATTTGAGGAAATTATAAGTTAAGTATCCAAAAATCCAAGATGGAAGGAATAAAGTCTACAATTTAAAATGTCTGGGGCTTAGTGGAACAGAGTGGCCTTAGCACACAAGAGGAATCCATGCCCAGGGCTCAAACAAATAAATAAGCTGCATTCATTTTACGGCTCTTAAGTTTTAAAGGGAGCCATGTCTCTAACAGACCTAAAGTTGACTGGATATATTTATTTATGATATTATTTATCATATTTTTCTCCTTAGAAGGGGAAACTCTCAAGCATAATAATGGCTTCTTTATCATACAACCTTATTACTCTAATGATAAAAACATGTCATGCCTTAAAACCATCTAGGTAATTATCTCAACTGATGACTATACTCTAAAAGGAGACACGTATGCAACCCTGGGTCTCAGAGAAAGAACAGTTTTGCAGTAAGAGACCTGTATAAAATGCCTCTCCATGACACTTAACTTTAGAACATGGAGCCAGTCATTCAGACTCCGAGAGAGTTCCTTAATAAGGGGAAGCCCCTGCTTCTCCCACTATTAGAAGGAATGTAGAAGGAATGGTTAGACAGCAAAAGGCCAAGTAGAATGTAAACCAAGGCTGGTTCTTAGTTCTTACTTATTTTATAGGTGAGGATATTACTGCTCAGAGCCAGCTTCAAGAGTCCTCCCATAGCAGATAAATTAAGACGTTTGTCAATGATAGAGACACAGTGAAAAGTGGGGGCACTGCAAATACAGATGTGGACAGTTCTTAAATGAGAAATAATTGATTTCATTGAGCCTTTGGCCCCACAATGAATACTTACTTTTTCCAAAAAAAAAAAAAAAAGGCAACATACCTACACACGTTGGAATGTCGCTGTCCCAGTTAACAGAATCGCCCCAAACAACACAGAAGCTAAAGGTTGAACCAACTAGCTTGTACCTAAAGGAGAAGGAAAAGCTGATATATTCAAAAATACTTAAGTTTTGTCTTTCTAATTCTCCAGAACTTCATTTTAAAAGATTTGCTACACCAGAAGATAGAGATAAAATAACAGTTGACAAGTATCTACATGGAAATTAAAAGAAAAAATTAGTTCACAGAAATGGCAAGACTTTCAAACATGCAAACTGCTTCTCTCACTTGCAGGATGAAAAAAAAAATCAATAAAAAGAATTCTAAAACCATGTGTCTGATGAAGGCTTGTCCTCTAAGTTCTACAAGAACAGGCCTATGGATAAGGGAGTGGTATCTAAGGAGTTCACAGTGCAGCACGGCCCAGAGTTTACACTAATAACCCAATTGAATCCCTGTTTAATAAGAGTGACAACGTGCTACTATTTATTTCTGTTTTAAAATTTGAAATGCATTTTGTTTCATTTAGCTTTTAAGAAAACGTCTTGAGAACTTTAAAGTGTAAGTTGTTTGGAGCAAATCCATCCTTCCTTTTCCAACTCCTCCCCCAGCCTTCTCACACGCACTCTTTTCTTTCCCAAGTCTGTGAGCTCTTGTTGTAAAACCCACTAACCCCACTTAGCACTACCTATTTTTCCGTTATGAATTGGGGGAGGGGGATGTGCTCAACATGGACAGGTAAGGAGAGAGACGCTGATGGCACTTAATTAAAGACTTTCGTTGTAGTACATGAAGAACTAAATAAAAAAAGCCTTAAGATCTTCTGTTAGGAGGGCATTTTCACACTAGACTTTTTTAGCTCATTTGTTTGAACACAGAAAATCTCAGACACAAATTAATATTTAAGTCAGTTTAAAATGGGTTTGACTTTTAATACTTTAAGGATTGTTATTTAAGGATTGCTATATTTCAATTGTTTTTTCACTAATCACATTTAGAGTCACATATGTATTGGAATCTAATAATCTAGAGAAGTTATAAGAAGTTATAAGTTTAAGTATTAAAAATCTTCTTTTCCTGGACCATATTACTAAGTATAACTACAATGAGCTCAAGGAATGGGGTATTTATGCTTTTTAATTCTTTTCAATAGCATATAAAATAGCTTTTATTCTGACATTTACATGCATGAATACTACTGTGCATTGTTCACATTCACCCCCACTCTCATTATGAGGGATGGTTCAGATGCCACCAACCTGTGACCACAGGTCACAGATCTATCAGTATCCACTCAACTCCCAATTTGTTTTGTCCATTAAGTATAGAGTTTTAGTGTGATGAAACTTACCCTGTGTTGCATGAGAATTGTATTTTTGAACCAAATAACAGGCCCTTAGGTATGTTGATGTGACCATTTGACAAGTCTCCAGGATTAGGACATGATTTCTCTAAAAGAGAGTATCAAATTTTCTTTTGTTTTTGGTCAATTATCAGACAAAACAAAACACAAAAGCAAAAAAAACCAAACCCTCTACCTGTACAGAAAGTTAACGGATTAAGACGGTAATCATATATAGGGAAGGAAAGAAGGCTACAGGTAGCATGAGAGCAGAAGGGAAGATGACCTAGGGTCAGGACCAGCAAGAATGTGGTGAGTGGAGAGAGCGAGGAAGACCAAAGTAAAATGACGGGGTGTATGAAAACACCAACAAACACATCATTTTTATTTTAATTTAAGAAATAAAGTATAAATGGGAGAGGCAAGCAGAGAGAAACCTGGGCCGGGAAAGCACGTTCTACTCAAGGGAAAGAACCTGACCTTCATCCCTGGGACTCACATAAAAAAGCTGGGTATGGTAACAAGCTCTTGCCATCCCAGACCTGGGTGAGCAGAGACAGGCAGAGCCCTGGGTTCCACTGGTCACCCAGTCTAGCCTCCATGGGACATCCCAGGCCAATGACAGATTTGTCTAATATTAGACAATACTGTCTAAATTTCAGGTAACCAGAGCTTGAAGAATGACACCCAAGGTTGTCCTTTGACCTTCTACGCACAGGTATAAAAGTGCATGCATACATACACACACTCTGCACACAGAAACATGTACACACATAAACACAAACATACAAATAGTTGTGTGGACCTGGAAAATGTCTTGGTTAATAAAGTGCTTGCTTGCTGTAGGTGTGAAAAAAGAGCGTTTTGGTCACCAGAACCCATGTAAACAGCTGAGCACAGGGACATACACCTATACCCCAGTGACAGCAATATAAGAGACAGACCCTGGAGGCCAGGGGAAGGCAGGAAGAGAAGCATTAGTATGATCTAGGAGATGAAGTTCTAGGTCAAAGGCACCTAAGGAATGACACCCAGGATTACATGTAACCCTCCCAACACATACAACATGGCCATGCATATTCACATCGACTCATTAGCATATTTGTGTATGCATGAAACACACATACAAGTAATAGATATTCATTACATAATAATGTATACCTTGAATTTACGTGATTTTTACTTGCTAACTGCATCTTAGGAAATCAGGAAAAAAATAAAATAAGAATCAGGCACAGAGATACAAATTCATCTTCTGAGCCACTGATGTTTCCAACCCTTCCACATCTTTAATGTTACATTCGTGGTTTGTTGCTGTAAACCAGCAGCATGCTTCAGTGTGTCATTTTAGGGAAAATTAACTAAACGGAAAATCTCTAAGTATTTCTATCGTGTAAATACTCGTTTAGTTAAAAAATAACACTCATGGGAGCTGGAGAGGCAGGGTTAACAGCACTGTGTGCTCTTCCAAAGGACCCGGTTCAATTCCCAGCACCCACATGGCAGCTCACAACTGTCTGCAATGCCAATTCTAAGGAATCTGACACCTTCCCACTAATGCACATGAAACAGAATTAATTTTTTAAAAAATAACAGTCATGATTCTTTGAAGAATCATTGTATATAATGATTCTTTGCATATCAACGATCTTTGAAGAATCATTGTATATATCATTGTATATAATACTCACTTTTACAAATTTCATCAATTTTGGACCATTCTAAATTCGCAAGACAAGTTGACTTTCCTGAGAGTGAAGGAACTCTGAGATATCCTGGCCGGCACTCATACTCCACAACGGTACCAATCGGGAAATAATTCACAGTGATATATATCTTTTTGAGGGATGCAAAAGGAACCATTGTTGGAGCATCACAGCTTTCTGGAAGAATTAACAAAGCAACAAAAAAAAAGAGGAATGTCAATTTATTTTATAGCCTTTGTAATCTGCTAATATCTGGTCATTAAACCACCCCCTTTTCATTTAACAATTTACTCATTTGTTTTGTAAGGATTTTTATTTATATATTCATTTTAAAAATGATCACCGTGGTATCTGCTGTGTATCAAGTGTATTCATGTGTATACATTCATTTTTCTGTTACTAGGTATGACATTTTCACATAAAAATGTCAATTATAATAGGATTTACTGAAAACTTGTACACAGACTTACTCATTTCACCTCACAAGAGCCCGTGGTGACAAGGGTCAGATGAGCCAGCTGTGCACATAAAGTGCGCACCAAGCTGGGAAAATGTGCTCTGAAGAGGCAAGAACGCGCTCAGCAGCCCTGAGGCCCGAGCTTAAAGCCTGGCTCTTTGGCATGAGAGGCACTGGTCTTGTCCACATCATTTATCTTCTGATAGAAGGTTTCCTTTACTCTAAACTGAGAGGAAGGCCCCCACTTACATAACTCGTGGGGTTGCTTGAAAGATTAGATAAAGCAATACAGTGGAAAATTTACAAACTCTAAAAACTATGCTGAAAGCTTATGGGTTTCTTGCCTTTTGTGGGGAGTGACAATATAAATGTAAAAGCCCACTTTTCTTGTGGTTTCAGAATGATTCTGGATTTATTTACTGTAGCTTCCCCCAATTCAGGTCATTCAAAGGCAGGAATCAAGTCTTACTTTTGTCTTTACTTTCATGTAGCCAGTCAGATACTGTATAATGATATTCTGATCCATGATTGGCCACCTAGATAAATGTGGTTCCTGTACGTTTGTAATGAAGCTAAACTATTCCTGTTGCCTAGCAACATTGCAGCCATCCTAATGCAATTCCTCATTAACATGCTTGTCCTGGTGCTGGGATAGCAACCATAGTACATGAAAAGTACAGAAAAAAAGGAAAAAAACAACAAGATACTAAAGATAAGACTTGATTGCTGCCTTTGAATGACCTAAACGGCAGTAGCCACAGTCAATCCAGAATCACAGAATCACAGCGTCCTAGGAGACAGTATTTGGTAATAAGTGTCTATGTTGCCAGCTCAGGTGTTTATGATGCCATAGTTTTTATTTTTGATGTTTTGGAGCAACATAGACACAAATAAAAAGTAAACTAATGTTAGTTTATTTTTAAATTAGCATAGCCTTGGTGTAAAATGTATATAAACCCTATGTAGCCAAGCAGTAATGAGCCTCCACCACTAATGTTACAACTGCCAACAGTATTTAGTAGAGTGAGGTACTGTAGAGGTTTACAGTAAAAGAACAAGCAACAGGCTCCACTATAGAACCCGGGAGGGCAGACACACCAGCTAGGTCTGGGCCCGATACTGTGTTCAGATATTCTAGAATCACCTAAAAACTCTATCTTAAAGCTAACACTGGGCTGTATGTGCCAGATTTTTTTTTTTTTTTTGAAGCAGGATCTCAAAATGTCTCTCAAGAGTTCTATCCATTACTTAACAAAATGAAGTTGAAGACAGATCACCTGGGTGTGTGTCTCAAGGTAATTGCCAAATATATTCACATATAATTTACTCCCTAAACAGTAGCGATCATGTATTTTTCTCTATTAGCCTGAAAATAGAAAGAAAGACTGTTAATGAAGAAGCAGCGTTTGCTTTAGGAAGGACTGCCTTCAATTAGCTAGAGTGAACTGCCAACACATAGCCTCTGGGGTTTAATAACGCTAGAAACTATCAATTAGCAGTCACTCCAAAGAGGTGTAGAGATAACCTAATAATATACACATCCCCATAATATTTCTAAAAAGAGATGAGCTTACGGTTACAGAACGTTTCGAGGTTAGACCAACTGCCATTAAGACAGGTCGCTGTGTTCAACTTGTTTGGAATTTCTTGATAGCCTTTGTTACAGGTATACACCACACTGCTTTTCTCGGGAAAACTGGTTTTTCCCTCCAACGACGGCGTGGCATTAGGAATGTCTGGAGGAAGGCCGCAGTCACCTAGAGAGGGTAGAGCAGAGGTAAAGCAGAGCGTGTGACACAGGCGGAAAGAAAACTCTCTTTGCCCAGACCTCCGGGAAGCAGCAGCGGCTCTTCACTTCCTCTGGTGCTGAACCTGTCCTACAAGAACTTGCACCGTCTAGGCTCTCGTCAACACAAGACAAAACTAACGCCCTCCCCCCAAAGGTTCCCAATGTCCTCAATATCCATGCCAACGCCGCGGCTAGGCGCAAGACAGGTAAGAAAGCCCAGTGCGCCCAGTGCGCCCAGCTCTCCCGGCGCAGGTGCCCAGCCCTCTGGCCCCACCTTAAGAAAGCAGGGCTGGACACTCGCCCTCGACCCTCCCTTTGGCGTTGCCGCGGCCTCCGGCACAGCCCAGCACCCCACCACCACCCGGCCCGCGGGCCACCGGCACCGGGCTGCTGAGCCTCGGGTTGCGGGACCAGCGCCCGGCGAGTATGCGCGCGCCTGGCGGCCGTCGCGCTCGCACCCCGCGCGGCCACTCACCCCGCACAGTCGGGCACAGCAGCAACGGCAGCAGCGGCAGCAGCAGCAGCAGAGGCGGCGGTGGCGGCCGAGTCCCCGGCGCGCGAGCTCGGCTCATGGCCACAAGCAGAAGAGAAGCTGCCCAACTGCGGCTGCCGCTGTTCCGCGCAGCGGTTAATTGAGCGGCCGCGGCAGGGCGGGGCGGGGCTGCCGTCACCCAGGGTGGGGCGGCCCGCGTGCAGAGGGCGTTCCCCCCGGGCGTGGGCGGGCCCGGCAGGCTAATGTCACCCGGGACCCAGCGGTGGGGTGGGCCTGCAGTGAGTTTCCTCGGGCCGGTGGGATGGAGGGTGGGGCTGTGCCTTCTCCAGCAGGGCCTTTCGCTCCCCTGGGGTGGGTGTGCCAGCACTGTGGAATAGCAGAAAGCTACTCGCACTCCAACACTCTGGTCTACTGAGTCTGGCAAGGCGAGGAATAGGCGCGGTGGAATTCCTGGGGAAACACCCAGACCTCTGTGACTTCAGCTGGAAGATGTCAGATGGGAGGGTGGCAACCGGTGACTGGCCGTGTGATCCCCTAGGTCTCAGCATGTGTCAGAACGGAAAGTAGGATAGGATCCAAGAAAACAAGTGTAGGCTAAAAAGGGAGCCGAGGCCAGCCTGCCAGAACCCTGTCTCCAAACCACACATTGAGTTCTTGGGCTTTTTGTCAGACCTTGTCCTGGTGAGAAGTCGCCTTCTTAGCGCTGGCTCTCGTTATGTACCAAGAACAGTACTTGAATCCTACTTTGGGGTTATTTTAGTCCTGCCATGAAATGAAATTCAGAAATTAGTAGTAGTCCCTAAAAGAAAGATTTGTTTCGTGCTGTGAAGAGAAGGAAGGAAGGAAGGAGAAAGAAAGAAAGAAAGAAAGAAAGAAAGAAAGAAAGAAAGAAAGAAAGAAAGAAAAGAAAAGAAAGAAAGAAAAGAAAAAGAAAAGAAAAGAAAAAAGAAAGAAAAGAAAAGTCCAGGAGGGAAGCTGTGCCCAGGACAAGCTGAACGTCTCTGGGGACAGCACTGGGAATTAGGATTACTTGATTACTTGATTTTGGTTTGTCTCTGTGCAACCCAGTTATAAAACCACAGACTGAAGTGATCCCATCAAAGAGCCCTGCACCTCACCGTGTCGCTTACAAAAAAGCACCGAGAGAGAGAAGAGGGAGAGAAGAGGGGGAGAGAGGAAGGAAAAGGTAAGTGGCTGACCCTCATGTAAAGAACCCCAAAGGGTTGCCCTTAAATTGAGAGCAGTGGTCTGCTTGGGAGGGTCCAGCCTGGATTGCCCATCCCAGTAGCTGGTCAAATCCCTCACCTGAAATTCCCCCTTCTGCAATCTGGTGGACCCAGTTGTGGGAATGTTTGTCACACCCTAAACTGTTAGTCTTTCCTAAAGTTTTCTTGTGGTTCCTCATTCGTTAGAGTGTGCTTTTGAAGAGGAAACGGGTTTTTAACACCAGTGTTTGCTTTGATTCATGCTTGTTTGATTAGCCAGGCAGGCACTGTGTTGCCGGATGCAGAGGTTATAGAAAAGGGTTTCCTATAGGTGAAAGTTAACAGTATTTAAGTATTCTGGAGTTTGCATCAGACCCTAGTGACTCATTCCTATAAACTTGAAAGGTTGAGCAAGAGGTTTGGGGCTCAAGACTAACCTGAGCTTCAAAGTTCTATGTTAACTTGGCTATATAATGGGGCCATTTCTCAAAACAAAAAACATGCTAGAATTTTAAAGTCTCACAATAGTAGAGGGTTTTAAAACCACCAAGTGTGTTTCTTCTGCTTGATGTTAAACGTTACTTTTACTCCTTCAGGTGACACATGTCAACAGTGACTGAGAAGTGGTGTCAGGCAGGCCTTCATTTATTCCCAGAGAGCTTTTGTGACTTCATCTGCCCTGACATAGATAGCTTGAGGCAAAACCAGATAGGGAGCTGTCAGAAACCATTGAAAGAGTTCTCTAAGTGTGTATCAAAGGATTGTCATAGAATTATGCCTAGATAGAACAATGGGCTCAGCAAAGTGTCAAAAACTATCACCCAGTTTAGCAACACCAAATATTCCAAGCATTTGCTTTCTAAAATACTTTGTTCTCAGCAGTAAGTTCTTTCCTAGGGAACGAATACAAAAAATAATGGGTGGACCCTTAAGTAATGCTGGTCACCACCCAAACAATTACAACACTCTGGAAGGAAAGACTTAAAAATGTAACATGATGCATTTATTTAACAACAACAAAAAGACATGCGTTGAAATGTGAACATTACTTCTTAGTTCTTAAAAACAAAACCTTCAGATTTAAAGCTTAGAGCATTTTATTTTAAACGCTGGCCCAGATTTGCTATATTCCAGTTGCTTTATGCATGTACTGTTCTACCAGCACAACTTCATAAAGTGGAAAAGCCATCAACATTTCACAGATGAGAGAACAGGACAGTCATTCCTACCAAAATCCATATAGTTATGAAGTGACTGGATTAGAATGCAAATCTCGAGTGATTCTAGAACTCAAATTTTTGTATATGTGCATCAGCATTTGTGTTTGTGTAGGCATGTGTCTGCGTGTGTGTGTGTGTGTGTGTGTGTGCGCGCGCGCGCGCGTGTGCATGAGTGTGTGTGTGTGTGTATGTGTGTGAGAGAGAGAGGATAGTGCCACCTCAGGAACACTTGACCACCTCCTTTGAAACAGAGCCTTTCACTAAAACCTGGGGTTCATTGACTGGGGCAGGGTGGCTGACCAGTGAGCCCCAGGCACCCACCTGTCTCTGCCTCCCTGGTGCTTGGATTACAGGTGTGCACTAGCACACGTGGCATTTTTACATAGGTCCTGGAGATTGAACTCAGGTCCTCATGCTCATACAGCAAGCATTTACCAACTACGATATGCCCCAAACCTAGTCTCTGTAAGGAGCCAATCATCAGCAAGATTTGTTCTGCACAGGGCTCAGTGAACTGGGGATTCAAAGAGCTGTTTGGAAACCTAGGGCCTTCCGGTGTGAACACCAACTCCCTTTTAGTCTGTACTCCAGAAGCGAGCTATGTGTCCTTCAGCTTCTCATTTCCCGTTGATATAAAAATGTGTGGGAACAATTTTTAATCCCTCTCGAGATCTCCAATTCCCAAATGACACATTTATGTAATTGATATATAAGATGAGTCTATGACTTTGAAGGAATGAGAAAGCACAGCTCTTACCCAGGCAGAACAGACTAACTCAGGAAGAGCAGACTAAAGACCCCTGATCTACCAAAGGGAACTAGCGGGTGCCAGTGTGATGGGACAGAGAATATGGCAAGAAGAAAGATCAGTGTGTGCAAGTCAGGAAAGGTCAGGAAAGGGCCAGGCGCTTGCTGGGATTGAGAGACAGGCTGGCGACGTTGGGGAGCCGTGTGCAGCATGCTGCTCATGAGTGTCGGCAGACTTGCGTTTTGTTTTTACAGGGATGCGTGGGCTAATTTGGAAGTTGTGGACAGATGCTGGAATAACTCCAAAGGCACAGCACTTAGAAGGTTAACACTAGGGAACAAAAATATCTGAATTTCAGTTTTTTAAGTAATAAATCTATTACTTAAAAAAGGAAATACACCTGTTACTGTTTTAAAAAAGAAAAAGAAAACCTGACACAATTATTATAAACCCTTGGGTTTCCATTTCTGCTCAGACCAAAGACGTTTTGAAGGAGTCCACCATATTTGACAACTGAACAGAAGCAAACCAGTCTTTTTTTTTTTTGTCGTCTTGACTGGAAATTTTTATTAAATTTTAGACATGGATCTGTATATCATATTTGTAACAAGCAACTAAACTTATAATAAAATACATTATATATAATTTAAAACAACATAACAGTGAAAATAACTATATTTGGGATCGAGTTTTGGTTCCAGTTTTGAGTAGCCTAACTGTAAATTTAAACAGGGGATTTAATCTTTTTTTATTATTTGAATATCTTTATTAAATAGTCAGATAATAGTGTGTATATGCTTCTAAGATCATTCTGGTTCAATATTATTCCAAAACAAAAAAAGAAAAAAAAATTTATCTGGCCCAGTAGGGTTGGCCTAGTGGATAAAGCAAACCAGTCTAAAAAGTGACTCTGAGTGCCAGGTACATTGACACATGCCTGTAATCCCACCACTCAGGAAGGCAGAGGCAGGCAGATTGCTGTAAATTCGAGGTCAACCTGATCTACAAAGTGAGTCCAGGACAGCTAAGGCTTCACAGAGAAATCCTGTCTCAAAAAAAAACAAAAGTGACTCTGAAATGTGGGCATCTGTAAAGTGAAGGGAGAGCTTTAAAAAGACCACTATTCCAAAACCAGGAGGCAGTTTAGGGAAGAAATAACTTTTGAGTTTCTGCTACTTAAGTATAAAATCATTAACAGCACATCTAAGTGGAAACACTCAACATGAGATTGAAACCTAGGAGATTTCTGTGCTGGAGCCTGGAGAAAGACCTGGCTTAAGTGGGGGAGGGGTGACCAAGGAGAGAGCAAACAGAAGCCTTGAAGCCACACCTTTGAATAATCAGGTGTAAAAATGGAAGTATTACAGTTTCTGAAAGACAAGGCTACCAAACTATCAGCCAGATATTGTCATTCTTCTTGCAGGTGAGACCACAGAGATTCGGGGAAGTTAAGAAACTGAGCTGAAACCATGCAAACAGCTCGGAGTCTGAAGGTCTCAGGCTGTTCTGCCTCTCCTCTGCCTTCCAGAAAGTCTCCCAGTCAAGACCTGACGGGCGCTTTCCTCCTTGCTACATTTATGCTCTACAAGGTCTGTCAGTTCCTCTCACCAAGGAACCTTCCATATGCGTTCCTAGGAGCCTACAATATTTCCTCACGTATCTTTAAACGGCCATCAAAAACAAAACAGCACTTTGGGGCCAAGGGTTTTGTTTGTTGTCACCGGGCTGCAAAACTAGACAGCTCTGCACTGCAAATTAAGTGAGACATGTTTTCTAAAAATCATGAAAACAGATGAACACACCCTACTTCTTGTTTATTGAAAAAAATCATACATATTCTGACCATGATTGCACCTTTTGCAGCTCCTCTCAGGTCCTCCTGACCTGCCCAACTTCATACCCTTTCTCTCTATATATAGAAAACAAACCAAACAAACCAGAATAAAAAGAAAGAAAGGAAAAATATGAGAAACACACATATAACCCCACCCGCTGGGGGGACCCACAAAGTTGTAAACAATAATATAAAGTAAAAGACTGACAAGACAAAGAGAAAGAAGAAGGCTTACACAAAAGCAATACATACAGAAAGTCTACGAAAACACCACTGAGTTCATTCTGTGTAGGAATTCACTGCTCGGTGTAGAAGCTGCTCTTACGTGTGGTTAATGTGCCCATTGAGATTCCTGTGGTGAAAGCTAAGTTTTCTTTTGCAAGTGGAAGCCAATTGCAGATAGCATCTAACACACCCTATTTCTTAGGAAGGAGTTTTTATTTTGGTCATGTTCTTTCACTCTCCCCATACACTCCTCTGCTCTCATATCCCCCACCCTGCCCTCACTTCAGAGTCTCTCTCTTTTCTAAAAAAGAAGGAAAGAAATCAAGCAAAACAAACATTTACACACATAAACCATGGAGTCCGTTTTGTGTTGCTTAGTTATTCCAAGTCTTCAAGAAAAGTGATTTTCCCTTCCCCTCCACCAACCAATCCCAAATAATGTCTTGGTTGAGGCTGGACCCCTGTGCCCACTCCCCCTTCTCCCTGCTGAGATTTTTGTCTGCTTTGAACTTGAGCAGGTCTTGTGTGAGATATCATAGTCTCTGTGAACTCATATGTGCCTCACTGGCCCCGTTGTATAAAATGTGATTTTCTTGGAGTCACCCACCTCTGGCTCTTACAGTCTTACTTTCTCCTCTTCCACATAACAGTAACATAGTTTTGGGTATAAAGTAGCCAAAAAATAATAACAACTTTATGGTTAGGGGTCACTACAACATGAAGAGCTGTATTTAAGGGTTTGCAGAATTAGGGAGGTTGAGAACCACTGATTTAGCAGAATAATTACAGTAGATTTTCCCCTAAGGTCCATGACCCGTGTGATCTCCGGTTTGTGACCCCCAGAACATGTGGACCACTGTGAGCCCAGTGGTAGGCAGGTTGCTGTTGGAGCGCGGAGGGGCTTCACAGTTGGATGACTGATGATTGCTTCCTTCTGGGGTAGCGTGCATAGTGCCTTTCAACACTGGTCAGTGCAGTGAACCCCCAGCTGAGCACCAGCTCCGCGTCTCCATGAGTGTGGTTTCTTCAGGAACTGGCTCCTTTTCTCCGCCTGTGGAGGAAAACCCAAGAGCATCAGCAGTGGCCTGCAGAATTGGGGGACTCAATAGGACTCCTTTATCCAGCAGCTTAACAGATGTGACCCATTCCTGCTAGCGGGCATGTTACTCGACGGTACACTGTCTCCCCCATAAGCTGACTCCAGTTAAATCCCATTTATATATGTTTATGTATTTAGGAGGCCTCGACAATAGTAGGTTTCCATGTGGTCTTCAAAAGGCCTTTAGTGTTAATTGTCCCTCTCCATATTCCTTCCTTCACCTACCCTCACACACACACTCTGCGCATGCACACGTGTGCACACAGACACACACTCACACACACACTTTTTAATCCTCTTATTCTGATTTCCCATTTATCCCTTTATAACACTCTATTTTCCTTTTCTTGGAAAACTCCTTCTTCCTTCCTGGCCCCTCGTTAGTTACCTAACCCCTGTGGATATTCTGAATGAAACACAGTAAAGCTAACACCAGCATCTAAGAGAAATGCATTGTTTATCTTTCCGGGTCTGGGTTCCTACCTCAGGCTGATTATTTCTAGCTCCAGCCATTTTCCTGCAACTTCCATAATTTCATTTTCCTTAACAGCTGAATATAATATGCCATTGTGTAAATAGTAGGCATTTCATTATCCACCATCAGCTGATAAACATCTAGGCTGTTTTCAGTTGGGAGTTTTATTTACCAAGAATTGGCTAATTAAGGTGTCAGTCAGCAGTCAGGGCTTGTTTCTTTATTTCTCACCTGGCTGGGGTTCCAGTACTAATTGGTTAGAGTGGCCAGGTGGGTGGCAGGCCCACGAGGCGGAATGACCTGCGCCAGCTTCCCGTATGTGTGAGGAAGGATTCTCCAGCCCAACTCAAGTGTAATGTTGGCCTCACATGAGCAAATGGTTCTTTGACAGGGCCCAGTTTATGGGACTCCAGGGAATTGTTGCTGCCAAAGTAGAGAGAGAGAAAGGCAAGAAAATGTGAACATGTGTGTGTGTCTGTGCGCATACACACGCACTCGTGTACATGTGTGGAGAGAGAACATTTCAGAAATCAAGTGGGGCCTGCCGATGGTCACATAACCTGTCAAGACAGAGACTAAATAAACCTATTAAAAATACCGGATTTTCAAAAGGGATGCAAATGGTGTTGATCCAGTTGTCTTCATTTTGCCTCCACCCCAGTAGGATTTATTCTCTGGCGAAGTTTACTCCTTAGATCATTTGCTGAAATATTCAAACTTGTTGAATTGCTGGACTTGTTCCCTGACATCTCAGCATCCCATGTGTAATGTATTTGCCGTAATTTATGGTCGTGCAGCTGAAGAAACAGATCTACATTCTGTGTCAAGTAGACTTGATTCAAGGAGAGTAGAGAGGTGGCAGCGGTGGGCTGGTAAGCTGCCCTTCCAGCCTGAGACCTTGCCTTGTGAGCCATCACAGTGCTGCTATCTTTGTAGACTGCTTTTACATGTTCTGTGTCATTTTGTCAGGAATAGCACAGCTGAAACCACTTTTCCCCCTTCCTAATTTAGCACGTCAATTTTGGCAGAGTTGAGGCTGCGTTGTGTTTTGGCTGTAGTTTACACACTGCTCCTGGACCCATGTTTTTCATGGGCTAGGCTTGGTTCCCAGCGAGATAGTACTGGGAGACGCTCTGGAACTTTTAAGGGCTTAGACCAGAAACAGGGCTCTTCTGTACTCTCATACCCCACTCCTTAAACTTCTCTTACACAATGGTTGTTATAAAGGGAACATGTGATCCTGCCCAGCTGCTGGTTGGAGATGCAATCATTTGCATTTGTCCTTAGCATATGTGAAATGTTGTGTTTTACATCTGATTAATTATATCAAGTTCTGGTTTTGTTTTGATTTGTTTCTTTTTGTTTCATCTGTTTCCTGAGGTTTGTTTACATTTGTTAGCCTGGGTCTCCTATTTTTTAAGTTGTAACCTTTCCCAGGCTTCTTACCCTCTATGATGAGGCTTTCTGTTAAGGAATGACTATCCAGAAAGTTTATGGAAAGCTCTGACTATGTGGCTAAGACTGGCTTCCTGATGAGTCTAAGTGTAGGCCTATTAAGGTCAGGAACTCAACTGTGCATATGATCATCTAAAAGCCTTTTAAATTAGACATATTTCTCTAGAAACAGAATTTCCAAAAAATAGTCTTGTCTAAGAGAACAGAGCAGTTAGTATATACCGACCATCCTGGATCCTAAACAAAGAGGATCAAAGACCCAACATCTGCCAATCCTAATTCTCTTCTCTTGCGCTCTTTTCCATTGTCAGGATCTGCAGCATGCTGGGTTGGGGCCCAGGCAGGGCAGGCTGGGGATGCCTGTGAGGTTTCTGCCAGCACCACTGAGGCCCTTGGGGGATAGGAGGAAGGTGAGACTCCCTTCCTGCCTCTCTCGGCCCAGGTGAGGTAATTGACCAGAATGGGACTCATAAAGGTCATCTGCCTCCATCCAAGGGCCTGCCTCAAGCGCCTCTTCCCCAAAGGGGTGGCTTCCCTTTGAGTAAGTTTCATGCCATAGTTCTTAGCCTGCAGCCCTCTAATTTGGGACTCCTTTTGATGTGATGAAGTATTTTCCATGGTAAAGAAATGTCAAGGCCAGAGAGGAACTTTTCTGGAACCTGTGGCACAACAGATAATTTCCCAAAGTCCTAGACTCAAGCCTGCCCGGAAATTTCAGAGAAACCAGTGACCACCCTAAGAGCTTTTAACTGGTCATTTCCTTATGGGATTTTTTTTCTTCAAGGAGAGAAAAAGATAGGGGGTTATGGCCCCCAAGAGGACTGCTGGTGTCCAAGCAGAATGCTGGAGGCCCTCCACCAACACTAAGGAGTAACCTTAGCCAGAAGGTATCAATCGCCCCTTTACTGTGCCCAGCCCATGGCATAAGAGAGAGAAGGAAAAAACAGACTGCCAGCCCTCATAATGGAGAGGCAAGATCCGGCCAGGGCTGACAGAATTCCCTTGGGGTGCAGGGAATCACTCACTCAGCATCCTCCTGCTTGTCCTGTAGGTCGCCTGGAGACCCACATTGCCTCACCAGCTGCCTGCCAAAACCAATGGATCCTGAGAGGGAAAGTGAGATGCAAATGGCAGGGGTGAAAGAAACCTCAGGCAGTGAGCACAAGGAAAACAGACTCTCTCGGGAGACAGCTTCAGTGAGGCAGCTCATTTAATGGGGGAGCGAAGGCTTCTTAAACATTTGTGGTGTGGGTAGGGGCTTTCAGAGTGAGTGTGCATCACTGGCCAGGACCAGGGTGCTATGGATGCCTCATTTGCATTAAGAGGAATTCCAGGTGCTGCTGGACATGACCTTATGAGGGGAGAGGAAGTTTAACCTAGCTACCAGGCTGCATGACCTTCTGGGGAGGGAGACAACGGTCGGGCACAGGGCTACCTGCTCTGGGCAGGCCCGGGTCATGGGGAAGAGGAAAGACTCTACTCTTGTCGACCTCAGGGTGAGTTTTACAGGGGTTGGACACACCTTGGCCCCACTCTTGCTCCAGCTGGCTCCTCCTGGTCCCACATCTCCCCAGGCCCACAGGCATCTCCTCTGATTCTTTTTCCTCCCTTTAATGCTTCCTACACCCTTCAAGATAAGAAAGGAAAGTCACTCACTGCATCTAGAGAAAGTCCTTCGGATCTATGCACTCTGTATGCATTCAGTTAATCCTAGCTTCAGTGTAATCCTCTTTGTAGAGGTTCTTGGGACCCTAAAATTTCCATTCTGCTCTGTACCCCACCCAACTACTCATTGGCATCTCCTCTGCTGTGCTTCCTCTCCTGTGTTTTGGTGGCTTTAAAACATCCCTTTATTGTCATTTTAGTGAGAGGCATTTTTTAAAGAGAACAAATATACATAAATATTTATTTAATCATTTTAAACTAGAAGTGGATATGTTTATTGCTTAAGTATCTTATAGGAAACGCTGAATTATTGTCTTAAGTACAGATTTATTTATTTATTTTATAGATTTATTGATTTAGAGTTTATACAGTATTCTGCATGTATGCATACACACCAGAAGGGGGCACCAGATCTCATTGTAGATGGTTGTGAGCCACCATGTGGTTGCTGGGAATTGAACTCAGGACCTTTGGAAGAGCAGACAGTGATCTTAACTGCTGAGCCATCTCTCCAGCCCTGAGTAGATTTCTTTTTAAGCCAGTATTAACATCTGGCTAGGAACTTTGACAAAACTGGCTATGTCAATAAAAAATTTAAAAATGAAGTCATAACTTGAAAAAAATTCTCTTGTCCTTATGATGGAAGTGTACAAAATGCAAAGCTGTATTTTATTTGGCTGGAGAGAGGGTTCCTCTTACCCAAAACGCCACCTCAAAAACTCTCAGTGCACGTCTTCTTAGAGCCAACTAACTTGAAAATTATAAAAGAAAATAGACAGGTACTACTTACATTTCTTAAAGACTTGAAAAATGCTAAATCAAGGTCAGGATCCTGACAGGTATGGTAACGGTCTCGATAAAAATAGTATTGGTTAATTTAGTCACTATTGATCATGCCTCTACTTTGTATCAGAAGAATGTCCTCAAGCTATATGACTAGCTTTCCTCATATGGAAAGTAGCAAGATATGTTGAATCAAGGAATCGTTCTTTCATCGTGTGAAGAGCATGGCCAGTGGTCTGTGAGGCACTGAGCAATTAGGATGTCCCCAAGAGAATTGCCTTTTGAAAATAAGTCCGTTTAGCAGGGCATGGTGGCTCATGCCTTTAATCCGCACTCAGGAGGTTGAGGCATGCAGATCTCTGAGTTTGAGGCTAGCCTGGTCTACAGAATGAGTTCCAGGACAGCCAGAGTTACACAGAGAAACCCATGTATGCAACCATGTTTATATTTAATATATATTTGTGTATATACATAAATGCATATTTAATGATATTATGAAATAATGGGTTTCCCTATGGCATTTTCAAATATCCTCAGTGGTATTTGTCTCTCTTTTTCCCCCTTTCTCTCTCTCTGTGTCCCCCTTCCCCCCCTCCCTACTTTAAAGCTTTCATTTTCCTCTTCCCTACCTTTATACCACCTATGATCTACTCCCCTTCTTTCTTTACTTGCCTGGCTTCTGTGGCTGCTTCTGATTATATGCTCAAATCTAAAGGTTCACACTTGGCTCCACAAATAATGGCAAAACACACAAGCATTTGACTTTCTGAATATGGGCGACTTCACCCATATAATATTTTTCAGTTCAATCATCTACCTGCAAATATAATTTTTCTTTGTAGCTGAATATAATTCTGCTGTATATATGTTTTACTTTCAATTCATCAGTTGAAGGACATCTGGACTGTTTCCATTTCCTAGCTATTGTGAATATGGCTACAATGAATATAGATAAGCAAGCGTCTCTGTAGTAGGATATTGCATCCTTTGGGTATAGCCCAGCAGATGCGCAGCTGAGACATAGGATAGATCTATTTTCAACTCTTTGAGGTGTCTGCACACCAATTTCCAGAGCGACTGCACCAGTTTGTAATCCCAGCAAGCAGTGAATGAGCATTCTTCTTCCCACATGCTTGCCAGCATTTGTTGTCAATTGCTTTCTTGATCTCAGTCATTTTGATGGGGATAAGATAAAATCTTAAAGTCATTTTAATTGGCATTTCCCTAATTGCTAAGGATACTGAACTCTTTAAACCTATTTCTTAGCCATCTTCATTTCTTCTTTTGAGATTTCTCTCTTCAAATCCATTGCCCATTTTTAAATTGGGCCATTTGTTTTCCTAATTCTTAGCTTTTTGAGTTGTTTCTAGGGTCTAGATGTTAACCTCTTATTATATAGCCAGCAAAGATTCTTTCTCACTTTGCAGCTTCCTTTCCTTTGTTGTGAAGAGATTTTAAGTTTTATGAGGTGTCATTGGTCAGTTGTTGGCCTTGATCCCTGAACAAATGGAATCGTAGTCAGAAAGTCTTCCTGAGCCTTCGTGCTGTAGGATGTCCTTATGTTTTCATCTAGCAATTTCAGGATCACAGTCTTCATGTTGAGGTCATTGATCCAGTTAGAGTTGATTCTTATGCAGGGTGGTAGATATGCCAATTTTCATATATGGATATCCTGTTTTCCCAGTTAAAGATGCTCTTTCTGTAAGCACTAATATTTGGATCCTCTATTTTGTTCCAATGACTTTCTGTCTGCTTTGTGCCAGGACCCTGCTGCTTTTATTACTACAGTGCTGTAATAGCTTTAAATCTGCTGGGGCAATCCCTCCAGCATTGCTTTCTTGCCCAGGGTTGTTTTGGCTATCCAGAGTCTTTGGTGCACCGCTGTGAATTTTAAGATTTTTTTTTCCTATTTCTGTGAAGAATGTCATAAGTATTTTTATTGGAATTACATTGAATTTACAAAATGTTTTACTAATATTGTCATGTTGACAATATTAATTTTGTCAGTCCATGAGCTTGGAAGCTCTTTTCCATCTTATAGCATCTTCTTCAATTTCTTTCTTCAGAGATTTAAAGTCTTCATTATAGAGGTCTTTCACCTCCTTGGTTAGGTTTATTAGATATTTTGCCTTTTTGGAGGTAATACTTGTTAAAGGGAGTGCTTTCTTCATCTCTTTTCAACCTATTTGTTGAAAAATATTGCACGTTGTATATAGAATACAGAAAAGATGTACGATAATTTTGTATCCTGCCACTTTGCTGAGAGTCTTGATCATTTCTAGAAGCTTTATGGTAGATTTTAGGGGCCCCTCTTAAATAAGATACTATATCATCACTAAATAGAAGTAATTTAACTTTTTTTCATACATGCATTTTTAAAATTTCCTTCTCTTACACTATGGCTCTAGCTAGACCTCCCAGCACTGTGTTGAAAAGACATGGGGATACCAAATAGCCCTGTCTTGGGCTTGATTTTAATGGGTTCTTTGAGGTTTCTCTCCACCTTGGATGATGTTGTCTGTGGCTTTGTTATAATATATGCTTTATTATGTTGAGTTGTTTTCCCTTTAGTTCTATTCTCTCTCAAGACTTTTATCATGAAGGCATGTTGTTATTTTGCCAAAGCTCTTCTGTGGATCTATTGAAATGACCATGTAATTTTTGTCTTTTACTCCACATATATTGTATTTATTACATTTATAAATACATATTATTATTATATTTATTGTATTTATTAGCATATGGTAGATCATCTTTACAGCTATGTCTAAAGACAATTTGATCATTGTGGGGATTTTTTGATATATGCCTATATCTGGTTAGTATCTTAGTTAAGGTTTTATTGCTATGAAGAGACACCATGACCTGGCATCTCTTTTTATTATTATTATTATTTTTATTCATTTAACTTTATTTTATGTGCATTAGTGTGAAGGTATCAGATCCCTTGGAATTACAGATAGTTGTGAGCTGTCATGGGAACTGAACCCAGGTCCTTTGGAAGGGTAGGCAGTGCTCTTAACCACTGAGCCATCCCTCCAGCCCCCCATGGCAACTCTTACAAAGGAAAACATTTAACTGGAGTTCACTTAAAGTTCAGACGTTTAGTCTTTATCATCATGGCAGGAAGCATGGTGGCATACAGGCAGACATGGTGCTGGAGCGAGAGCTCAGAGTTCAATATCTGGATCCACAGGCTACAGGAAGAGACAGTGACACACTGGACCCCGCGTAAGCTTCTGAGTTCACCACCAGTGACACACTTCCTCCAACAAAGCCACACCTATTCCAACAAGAACATATAAGTGGCCGTCCCTATGAGCTTACAGAGCCATTTTTATTCAAACTACCACACTTAGATTTTCTTTTCTTTTTTACGTTTCTCTTTTGGTAGCCTATACAGTATCTTCCCACACCATAGACACTAGAACATAGGGGTAACGGTCCTGTGTAGGCAGCAGCTCACCCTCTTCTGTTCAGTGAGTTGAGTCGTTCTATCGTCAGCACTGCGGCCTTGCTGTGGAGAAAAATCTATTGTCTTAGCAACAGCCTAGGTTTACATGGGCTTCTAAGAACAATGTATATTCTTTGATGTTTGTGTGGAATATTATGTAAATACTAGTTTTGATCATTTGATGTGTGATGTCAGTTAATTCTGATGTTTTCTTGTTTATCCCCCCCCCTTTTGTCTAGATGACCTGCCTATTGGAGAAAGTGGGATATTGAAATCACCTATTACTGACTTAGAGTTAATATGTATTTTGAAATCCACTAGCATGATTTTTATGAAATTGATGTTCAAGAGCTTGGTGCATATATGTTCAGGATTATAATGTCTCCTTAGCTAATCATTCTCTTTATTATAATGAAGTATCCCTCTTTATATCTCTTCTGATTAATTTAGTTTGAAGTCTGCTTTGTTAGATATTAGGAAGTAATACTGCTTGTTTTCTGGTCCCACTTGCTTCTAATCTTTTTCTATCCTTTCACTTTAAAATGGTACCTGTCTTTGAAGGTAAGATGAGTTTCTTATAAATAACAAAAAGATGGATTTTGTTTCTTTTTTTAACTTTTATTAATTACACTTTATTCACTTTGTATCCCCCCATAAACCCCTTCCTCCTCCCCTCTTAATCCCACCTTCCCTCCCCTTTCTCCACGAATGCCCTTCCCCAAATCTTAGTCCATCAGATCTCATTAGGAGTGGCTGCATTGTCATCTTCTGTGGCCTGGTAAGGCTGCTCCCCCGTCAAGGGGAGGTGATCAAAGAGCAGGCCAATCAGTTTAGGATTTTGTTTCTTAATCCATTCAACTAATCTGTGCCCTTTGGTTAGGTAGTTAAAGCCATTAATAGTTAAAGTTGCTACTGAAAGGTGTATATAAATTGCTATCATTTTTTTTTTCTGCTTGTGTTCCTGGTTTTATTTTGTGTCTTCATAATTATAACTTTATTTGTTTTCTTTTTATAGTCTCGTGGTCATGCTTATGCCTCTTCTCAGTTTGAAGAATTGCTTCCGCTATTCTCAGTAGAGTTGGGTTGGCAAGCATGAATTCCATTAACCTGTTTGTGTCATGGAAACTTTTGCTTTTTCCTTCACCTGTCACATATTGTTTTGTTGGCAGTCTGAACCGGCACGTTGATGAATATAGAGGAGATGACTTTTAGAATATAGAGGAGATGACTCTAAGCCAGTGGTTCTCAACTTGTGGATCAAAACCCCTTTGGGGACTGAATAACTCTTTCCCAGTGGTCACCTAAGACTATCAGAAAACACAGATATTTACATTAAAATTCATAGCAGTAGCAAAATTACAATATGAAGTTGCAACTAAAATAATGTTATGGTTGGGGTCACCACAACATGAGGAACTGTATTCAGGGACTGAAGCATCAGGAAGATTGAGAGCCACTGCTCTAAGCTCTTATTAGTTTCTTTTGAGAGGTAAATTGTTATTCTTACAGTTTTATTTTTATGTGACTTGATTTTTCTCTTGTAGCTTTCAACAAACTCTCCTTATCCTGTATAGTGTTTTAACTATAATATGCCCTTGGGGTTTTCCTTTATTGGCTATTTGTGTTGATAAAAATTTATCTTTCCCTAATATGAGGGGAGGTGAGTGTTGTTTAAGATTTGGTCTATGACACTGATAGGAATTTTCCTCCTGTGCCTGTAATTCATAGATTTGTTTTTTTTCATGCTGTCTCAAAATTTTTCTATTTTCTTTCTGTTTTTTTTTTTTTTTTTTTTAATTATCCTGTTCTTTACTTGAGTGGTCCAATTTATCTCTTTTATCTCTGTTTTTCTATTTTTTTACTTGACCCATTCATTCTACTGAGGCTTTCTTTTGTGTTTTTAAATTGGGCTAGAGTTTTTCAGTTCCATCTTCATTTCAGTTTGGGCTTTGTTCAGTATTTCTATCTCTTTATTGAGTTTATTTTTGAGATCCTTAATTGTCTTTGTCATTCCATCCAGCCTCATATTGATGTTTTCTTGACCTGCACTCAGGAGTTTATTCCACCATCTTTAGGTGTTTGCTTGTGCTCTGTTTTAAAGCCTTGAATTCTTTGATTTTCTTCATTATTATTCTTGAAGCTCTGTGTCCTGCGTTCATCTAGGCAATTCTCATTGGAAAACATCTCTATAGAACTAGTAGTTTGAGAGGCAGACATATTGCCTTGACTGTTGATATTGTTTGTGTTTTGGGGATGTGACCTGGGCATGGGACCTTCCTCTTTGGTTCTGTGTCTGATGTGAGATGCTAACCTGAATCTTTCTCTCTTTTTAAACTTTACTTATTTAATCACATCACACCCTGATCCCAGCCTCCCCACTCCTCTCCTTCCAGTCCAGCCCTCACAGATCCCTTCCCCCATTCCCTTCTCTCCTCTCTTAACTGCAGGCTTTGGCTTTTACTAGTCCCCAAACTTGGTTAATTTCAGATCTTCAGATCAGGTGTGAAGAGTTGATAGATCAGTCCTTCAGACACTCAATGTTTTTGTTTTTCTTGAAAAAATGGAGGTGATTTGGGTTCAGTGGTTACTAAGAAAGTGTGCAAAAGTGGCTCGTCACTGGGTTGAGCTGGGCCGTGTGCAAGCTGCTGACACCAGAGCTAGCTCCGGAAGTGTGCAGGCAGGCAAGGACCTGGCCACTCACCAGCTACTCTGGTACACAAGTCACATGACCCAAGCTGGGCCCGAGAGTGTGGGAATGGTGCAGCTGGGCAGACTCTCCAGCCTATTTTTCACTCATCAACCGTATGTCTTGTCATCTAAATACCTCCTTTTTTCTCTCAACATCATGGTTTTTCTTTTCTCTGTTTCTGTAATGGCCTTTGAAGTGAACTGTTGGTCTTGAAGTCTCCCTGCTCTCACCTGAGTCCATTATAATCCATGTTATTAACATTGCAGTTTAAAATTATGTTAAATCATATTAGGCTTAATTCTTGTGTTAGCATCTGAACCCTTATCATTTTATCTACAGCCTTTCAGCTCCACCCCTGTCTTCTCCCCTTCTGTTTTCTTCCACATACCCTGCCCTGTAACATTTCTCTTCTTTATTCTGAACTTTCGGACTGTAGAGATGGCTCAATTGTTAAAGTCTAGGCTCACAACCAAAGTTACTTTGCCCTGTACCTACTCTGCCTGTCCGACACGTATCTACCTGACTTCTCTTTTTTCAGGGAGTAAATTAGCCATTGTCATCCTGTGAAGTCTTCTGATCTAGCTTGCTGCCTTGTTGCTCTGATAAGACACTGAAAAAAAGCCACTTGGGGTTTATTTTAGCTTCTAGGTTACTTCCCAATGTCGCCCAGGGAAGCCGCAGCAGGAGCACAAGGAACCCAGAGATAGGAACTAAAGCAAAGGCCACAGAGGAACACAGCTTTCTGGCTTGCTTCTAAGCTCATGGCCAAGGATCTAAGTCCAGGCCCACCTTTCCAGGGATAGTACCACCCACAGTGGACCAGGACCTCCATCATCAGTTAGAAATTAATAATACTCTACAGGTGTGCCCACAGACCAATCTGATAGTGCCCTCAATTAAAATTCTCTCTTACCAGATATGTCTTGGTTTATGCCAAGTTGACTAAAACTAACAGTGAGGCCTTCTATGACTTTCATGAAATTCACAGCAGCCTATTACAGTATTCAGAAATGATATGTATTTGATTTTGCCATTAGACCATAGCCTTTCAAGGACCAAGATTAAGGATTAATTGCTTTTAAATCTCTACAGCAAATGTAATGTATGACATATAAGATATGCTCAATAAACACATAACTAAGTGGATATAAAGCTGCCATAGATAGAGATTTAGCTTAATCTGATGCTCTTTCATTGAGTCTTGACCTTAGGGGTATGTACTCATGGCTCTAAAATAATAAAATCATAAAATAAGCACAGAGCTTTGTTTTTTAATACTTCATACACAGTTTTAATCATATTTTCCCCTTTCTAGCTCCTCCCAGACCCCTCCCCCATCCATATGTGCCCAACTTCCCAACTTCATGTTCTTTCTTTGTTGTTAAAAAAAAAAAAAAGCAAGTACACAAACAAAAACATGGAGTCCCTTTTGGGTTGGCCAACTACTGCTGGGCATGGGGACTGCCCTGGCGTGTGGTTGATGTACTCAGAGTTACTCCATTGAAGAAAGCTGATTTTCCCACTCCTACCAGCTATCGCCTACAAATACCTTACCCTTACTTCTTATGTAGGGCTTTGTGCTCACCTCCCCTCTCATTGCTGGGATTTTGTCTGGTTTAAACGTATGTAGATTGTGCATGCTATCATAGTTTCTGTGAGGTCATATGCATGTCGGTCCTGTTGTGTCCAGAGGCTGTTTCCTTAGTGTCATCTACACCTTGGATCTTACAATCTTCCTGCTTCCTCTTCTGCTTAGATCCTTGGGCCTCGAGGGAAGAGTGTGATAAAGATGGCCCATTTAAAGCTGGGTGCTCCAAAGTGTCTCCCTCTCTGCCCTTTGTCCAGTTGTGTATATGTAGGTTAATTACCATCAATCACATAGCTTTAAATCAATAATTAAACATCTCTCAGTTTTCCTGGGAACTGTGATTCACAAGATCTGGGTGCTGCATAAGATGCATAGATGCATCATATTAAGAAATATATAGCTACACAAACACACAGCAGAACAATTGAAAGCCTAAAATTAATAGAACCTCAAGGGCAGAAAGAGTGATTTAAAGAGAACACAGAGTGAGGGAAACTTTACCTACCATTTTTAAAGATGCAAACTCATTTTCCATTTAAACTTTTATTTAAAAAATTAAGAATAACAACCCAGCTTCACTAATTCTGTGGTTTCTATCAGTACAGAAAAACTTAATGTTTGTTCCATATCAATTTAAAATCATTCCTTCTACACCCTCTCATAAAACATTTCTTGCAGATTTTCAATGATTTAAGATACTGAACTTTAATGCTTTTGACTTTTAGAAGTTGGAGTGTGATATTAGCATTAACATTATATCTTAAGGACATACTAGAGGAAAAAATTTATGGTTCAGTAGTCATGTGTTTGGTTTCAAGTTGAGGTCAGCTGGATGGCTTATTTGACCTAAGCTAAAGTAATTGGGGAAGATGGGTTCTCAGTTGAGAAAATGTCTCCAGAAGTTTGAGCTGTAGGCAAGTTTGCCAGTCATTTTCTTGATTAAAAATGATTGATTTGTGAGGGCTCTGCCTACTCTTGGTATTACCAATCCTGAACAAGTGGTCCAAATCTATGAGAAAAACAAACCGAAATAAAACCAGCAAACCAAAAAAAAAAAAAAATTCTTGCTCTTGCTCTCCTAGGAAAAGTTAAATTAAGCAGTAATGTTCTACAACTTTTGATTGTTGTCAAGGACTGGCCTTCACCACTGCTATCCACTGAAGAATGTGGAACTCCCACAGCACTTATTTTATCCACTATCTACGTGTGTTTTCAGAGTGAAGTCACATCCATATTTAATGATTTAGAATTTCTTGTTTCCTTGTCTGAGTCAACACCAGTGATGACGTTTCAGCTCTCATTCCTTCCTCTCCTTCCTGGGTCACAGTCTGGAACTTGTCATCATCTAAAGTTGTTTCTGATGTGAAAACATTTGTTTTAGATGTCAGACTCTAGGTTAACCTTTAACCAATTACTCTAGTTCACTATTGGTTGCCTTCACTAAGACCTGCAATTAATTCAGGTTGCCCACTTTTGATCTCCCTTTCCCCCCCCCGTCTGTCTTCATTCCTTTGTCTCTTGATTGATATCCACAGAGCTTTGCTTCTCCTTCCTTATTCTGAGTGGCATAAACTTCCCTGACTTGCTCCTCCACTATGCCATCCTGACAGCACACAGCACAGATGGAGCCTCATAGTTCCCATTTTAAAATCTTCAGATGACTTAGTGAGGAAAAGAAGATGATCCAATCGATGCTCCACAGTTGACCCAAGCATGCCTTCCTTGACCCTCTGGCTTTTCATTCTAATTGCCAGGTACAAGGCAAGCCTCAGGCCCTCCAACACACACAATAAGATTCTGCTGAAGATTCAGTTCCCTGCTATTTTAAGAGGAGAGATTTGTCCTTAGCATCCGGAGGCTGCTGCTCCATACCTCTTCCTCCCCAACCCTCCCTCTTAGCCATCCCACATCCCACTTGGCTACAGCTCCAGTGAGGCCACGCCTCTACTAATCCCTCCTCCTCACAAAGGCACTGCCTTCTCAAGCAGCTTTTAGCAGATGAGTAAATAAAGGGCAGACCATACTTTTAACAGTCTTCAAACACATTGAGCACGCAGCACAATGGCAAGTACTGCTTATGGCATATTCCTGTGGGCTTATACTTATACTTTACAATAAGCATTCTGGGTAATGCTTTTAGAGTGTCATAATTTTCATATTTGACATAGGAAGTCACAGTTGCATTGATTGGGTTTCAAGGTTTTTAGTTAAGAGAACCAGCTCCCAAACACATATCCAAAGCTTCTAATTGTTTCATTTTAATGAGCCTATTATAAGTTTTCTAATTACTTATTTATTTTTATTTTATTTTATGTGCATTGGTGTTTTGCCTGTATGTATGTCTGTATGTCAACATCCCCTGGAAGTGGAGTTTCAGAGACTTGTGAACTGCCATTTGGATGCTGGGAATTAAATCCCGGGTCCTCTAGAAGAATAGCCAATGCTTTTAACTACTGAGTCCTCTTTCCAGCCCCCTGGCCTATTGTAATTTATAATGCTTCCATCATTTAAAGGACTACATCATGTGACATTCCTTTGTTATGAAATCATATTTTGAGTGCTAAATGAGGACAATATGAATAAGCTGTACATACCACATGTTTACAATAAAATATAATTAACCAATAAATTTTAAACAACTTTGTTGTCTTGAAAGCAATTATTTTTTATTTTTAGTGCAAATATAATTTATCTAGGAGTTTGAAAAGGAGGTCAAATAGATATTTCTTCTCATCCACATAATAGAGGCTTACTACATACATTTCATTTCTCTTTAAATACAATTGCTTAGAATCAAATTACAGAACACTAGGTTATTTCAAAGTCCATGCCTGCTAAACCTTGCAGGCCTCTGTGGAAGTCATTGTAACCAGGCAAACATGTTATTGCTATGGCATTGTCTCCTGGAGCAAATTAAGGCCTGAGGTCTTTGGGGAGCAGGGCCACTTTGGACCTCTGCTCAAACTGGAGTCTAAAGAAGTCAACCACAGAGCTCATACTGATGTACCCCAAATATAGGAACCTGGCACCCACCTTCCATGTTCTACATGATAATTTGTTGTTCTTGGATGTCTAATTTGTCCTCTGATATAAGATGGAGTGCCAAGTTTAAATATTGATCTCTTAAATAAAGATGTATTTTGTTTTAAGAGCAAACAACTGAAATAAAATAGCCAGCAAAAGCTAGCTGGAAGCTAGTAGGAACTGGCTGTATGAATAACAGAGTGGAAGAACATGGGACCCATTAAGGTGTGAGCGCACTCTAACATACACTGCCCAAGCTGTGGTGCTTTGGTTTTGTGGGAAAGAAAGGAGGGTGTGTCTGTACATCTGAAATGTACGTTTTTCTTTGAAACAAGATTCTTCTTGCTTCAATGTACTAGCCCAATACAAAGTCCTTGCAGAATCAAGGAGTTAGAGGTGTAGAGTCAGAGTTAATGTGTTTTACTTAACCTGACTTTAAGAGAGCCAGCAAACATAGAATTGCAGCCTGGAAGAACCAGAAGTTTCTTTATTTTATTTTATTCAGTTTGTTTGTTTGTTTGTTTGTTTTTCAAGACAGGGTTTCTCTGTGTAGCCTTGGCTGTCCTAGAACTGCTTCTGTAGACCAGGCTGTCCTTGCTTGATCCATCTGTTTCTGCCTTCCAAATGCTGGGATTAAAGGGGTGTGTGCCAGCACCACCCAGCTAACCAGAAGTTTCTTAATCCCATCATTATGCAACACCACCACCGAAACCCACAGTCTTTGGGATTTCCGGGTCTGTGCCTCCATCACAAGTGATGATGAAATGCAGGAGAGCGTCTTCCTCAGGGGACCACTTCATTTCCTGGTTTACAATGCTACTTATCAACATTTCTGCTCCTCTCTGTTTTGCTCTTGAATAGCCCACATTTTTCTGTTTCACTCTATTTCTCTATCTTTGATCTTAAATTGATTGTGAAGGTAAGGATCTGAATTAAATAGCAAACAAAAAGCCTGAAGCATAACTATTTATTGAGTGTATGATAACTAAAATGCTGCATGTGGCTGTTATATACAAGCTCCTGGCTCTTCTGCGTGGCAGTTCCCAGAAATGAATAATATTGATCCATCTAGGGAAACACGGGACCAGAGGAGGTGCAGCTACCTACTGGCATGAATTAAATGATGGAGTGGAGACCATGTCCAGATATCTCTGGAACCAAACTCTTGTTTTTCTATGGAAGGTGCAGTGGTTTTGAAATGTTATTCCTAATAGTAGCCTCTGTTTTTCACCCAAGAGACCTCAGAGATGGGTACAAGATGAGCCAGCCCAGAAAGCTGGGAAACTGTGTTTCACAGGGTAAGGACAAGGCACAGGAAATTTCATTCTATCTTAATTTCTGTCCCTTTCACAAACCCAATTACTGATCTTAATTATGTTCTCTGGCTCCCCACTTATACCCCTAAGAGACAAGTTTTGTGCTTTTTAAGCTCTGTCCTTTAAATGCAATAAACTGTCCAAGTATCTTCTAATTTTCGTTCTTCAAACCCTCTTAGCCCATCTTCTGCCCTCTTCACCCTCATTCTGTCCCTCTCCCCCTCCCTCCCCCCTTCCCCTTCTTCCCTTGCCCTCTTGCTCTCTCTTTCTCTAGTGGGCAATGCAAGCAGGGGACTGGTTCCCAAGGCTTGATTCTTTAATGAATGGAAAGCTACAAGCCATGCCCTCAGGGAGCCCTTGAACTCAGCTCTCTGCAGCTTCTAAGTGTTCATAGTCACTGGCCACCAAGGATACCTGGCATTAAAGCAGCTGAGGTTTTAAATGGCAAATCCTCTAGGAAAAGCCTGTTTATACCTTTCTCAGATTTTTCTATGGTTTTTAACTCCTTTGGAGCCACTCTACATTGCAGCTCGTTAGGAATGGCAAATTCAACGGGAAATGACATCTGAAGAACTCTGAGGTGTAGGTGGTTAGTACCTGCTGATTCTCTGTTCTCTGCAAAGCTTTGTGCAATACTCCCATTCAGGTTCCAAATGGACTGTGAGAGTGCTGGGCTATGGCTTCCAGCATTGCATCTGAACACCCCAAACTCCACCGCATCACATGCAGCATTGCATCCATGCTTCCTAAACCCCATTTATTCATTATATATCCCGATTGAAGCCCCTTCCCTCAACTCCCTCAGTCCCATCCTCCTCCGTCTTCCCCTCATCCCCTTCCCCTTCCTCTAGTCCACTGAAAGGGGGATTTCTCCACTATTGCCATCTGTTCATAGCCTGTAAAGTCTCATCAGGACTGCCTGGATCCTCTTCCTCTGTGGCCTGGCAAGGTCATATCATCTGGGGCGAGTGATCAGAGAGCAGTCAACTGAGTTCATGATAGAGGCAGCCCCTGCTCCCCTCACTCAGAGGTTCATATGGAGACTGAGCTGCCAATTTTCCACATCTGAGCAGGGGGTCTAGGTCCTCTCCATGCATAGTTCTCTGCAGGAGCCCCTGGGCTCAGAACTTTTAGTTTTGTTGGTCTCCTTGCAGAGCTCCCCTCCATGTCCCTCTAGTCCTACCATTTCTTCCTCCAAAAGACTCCTGGTGCTCTGCCCAAAGTTTGGCCATGAGTCTCAGCATCTGGGTGGATCCTTTCAGAGGACCCTCTATAGTCGACTCCCATCCTGGTCCCTCTCTCCCATTGCTTCTGGTGTCTATCCTGCCAACCCCATTTTCTACCAAATGATTTTTTTTTCCTCTGATACAATAGTGACCACTTTTTACATCTTCTGGGTAACAAAACAACCTGTTTTATCATAGCTGAGTAGGAAAACACATAACTTAAACTATTCCTGTCATGATATAAACTGATTCATAGTCCAGTTCCATTGTTTATAGTACCCATAATTTTCCAGAGCACAAATATTCTTTTACAGATGAGTTCTCTAAATGCTTATAAAGCTAAGATGCATTTTTGTGAAATCACTTTCCCATTTGGAATTCATGCCTAGTTTTCACTTTTGTGGTTCCCAAAATATTGATGTTTTAGCCAACTTATCAAAACCAAGATGCTTGAATTAAAAAAAAAAAAGAAAAGAAAAAGAAAAAATTAATGTACAAGTGCTTGGTATTCTAGAAGTTTGAATTTTGTCCTAAGTCCTAAGATATGAACACTATATCTAAATGAAAGGGAAAACTCAAATTTATATATTATATAATAAGCTGGATAGTAAATAAAATTTAAAAATGTAAGGATAGGGGAGAGTTTAAAAATCACTTCTAATTGATACTCAGTGTCTGCTGTCTTCTCTCAACATTTTCCCCTTTTATTTTTACTCAATATTATACTGTGAATATTAAAACAAATAAAAATCTTAAAGTAGTCATAATTGTCTATTTCTTATTGGTCAATGTTAAATTCTTCCTTTTATTATTGAACAGGGGTTATATAGTAGTTTGTCACTACTATAAATAAAGAAAAGATAAATGTCATATGCACTTCCCCAATATTTGAACTACTTAATTGTGCAATTCTTATCTTACCTCACATATGAAAAAAATCACCAAACTGGATTAAAGACTTGACTGTAAGCTCTGAGACAGTAAAACTCCTAAAAAGATCACCGAGGAAAGGTCTAAAGCTTTGGTCTGTCACCAGGATCTCTTGCATATGATTCAAAAGGCACAAGCAACAAAAGAAAAGACATCTGAGACTTCAAAAAGTTCAAATCCAGGGAACTAGAGGGGGATAAATAAAGTATAATTTAAAAAAGAAAAGAAAAAAGAAATTAAATGAGATAATACACTTTCAAAAAAATAATTCTCAAAGAAGGGCTGGTAGATATTACCAAAACACATTGTATGAAGTTATCAAAGGATTAATAAAACGCTATTTTTAAAAGGAAAAAAAAAGTTCAAATCTTCTGTATTCAAAACCCAACAAAAAAAGGAAAAAAAAAAAACAAAAACAAAAACAAAAACAAAAAAAAACCAAGAACCACCACCACCACCATCAAAAGAAAGCCAGGCATCATGGCACACTCCTTTAGTCCCAGCACGCAGGGAGGCAAAGTCAGGCAGATAGCTGTGAGTTCGAGGCCAGCCTGGTCTACAAAGTCCAGGACAGCCAAGGCTACACAGAGAAACCCTGTCTCGAAAAAAGAAGGGAAAAAAAAAAACAATCGAACAAAATGCAAAAAATGTAAACAGCCTATAAAGTGGTGTGTGGGGGAGCTACTAATATTTGCAAAAGATTTATTTAATGAAATGTTCATATTCAAGATCTAGAAGGAACTCCCACAGATCCATGTAACAAAACAAAACCCAGGAGTAATAATACAGTTAAAAATTAGTAAAATTAGCAAAGAAATTTGTCTTAGTCACTGTTCTATTGCTGTGAAGAGACACCATTGCCAAAGCAACACTTAGAGAAGAAAGCATTTAGTTGGGGCTTACTTAAAGTTTCAGAGGTTTATCCTGTTATCTAGGTAGGAGCATGGTGGGGTGCATGACACTGGAGGGGTAGCTGAGAGAGTGAGGAGGAGAGGGGAGAGAGAGAAGCTGGGACTTGGCACCAAGACCACCCCTACCCCAACAAGGCCACACACCCCAATCCTTCTCAAATAGTGCCCTCCCTGGTGGGTAGCATTCACATATATGAGCCTGTGCGGGAGTCATCCTACTCCCTGCCCCACATGGGCAAAATGCGTTTAGTCAAACTTCAAAAGCCCCCATAGTCTTTCAAAATGTCAACACTGTTCAAAAGTCCAGAGTTCTGGGGGAGGGAGGCAGTGGGCGAGGTGGTGGCAGTGGTAGCCAGGTGGCAAAGATGATGGCCCACCTGGGGTCCATGAGGCGGCTGCCCTGCAGAGGAGGCGGTTTGGGGGAATGGCCACCGCCTGAGAGAATCTGGGACGGCAACAAACAAAATAGCGTCTGATAGGTTTTGAGTAACAGAAGTTCTGGGTAACAGGGCAAACCAGCTTCACCTTGAGTTGGAGCTTCCTGGCTCGCTTGCTAGAGGAGGTACACAACCATTCGACATTTGCAGGGGAGATCTAGCTCGCTGTGCTCATTGTCTTTGCATTGTTCTAACTGCTACAGGGAGAGAGCTCATTTACTACGACGAGCAAAGCAAATCTGTGTGCGACACAGAGGAGCCGGGCTGTGATGCCTTCGCACTACCTTCCCACGTGCGCTTCCAGGTGTTCCAGATCGTCCTGGTTGCAACTCCCTCTGTGATGAATCTGGGAAACGGTCTTCATAAGATCACCAAAATGGAGCACGACAAGGCAGGCAAGAAAGCAGCTGGAAGCAAACCCTGCGCCGAGCGTTGGAAACAGCACCGGGCTCACCAAGAAACGGAAGAGGACCATGGAAAGGATCCTATGATGTATCCAGAAATGGAGGTAGAAAGCTAAAAAGAGAATAAAGAGCAGAGCCAACCAAAACCTAAACATGATGGGAATTCGGGAGGATGGCTGTCACTGCAGAATTCGGTGGGATGGACTCACGAAAGTCTATGTTTTGCAGCTGCTGGCCAGGACTGTGCATGAGGTGGGCTTTCTATTGGGGCAGTATTTCCTGTATGGCATCCACGTCCACCCCATTCTATGTGTGCAGCAGACTTTCTTGTCCTCATAAGATAGACTGCTGTATTTCTAGACCCAGTGAAAAGATCATCTATCCTCTGATAATGTATAGTGTCGCAGGCCTCTGCCTATTGCTTAACATTTGGGAGATGCTTCATTTAGGGTTTGGGACCATTCAATACTCACTGAACAGTAAAAGGAGGGAACCTGACGAGCTGGGTGCTTATTATTATCCTTTCACTCGAAACACACCTTCTGCTTGCCCTGGCCATAACATTGCTGTCAAACCAGATCAAATCCAGTACACCGAGCTGTCCAACGCTAAGACTGCCTGCAAGCAGAACAAAGCCAGCATCGTCCAGGAACAGCAATGTGGCAGCCAAGAGGAGAGGGCCTCCCAGAGTATCTGGAGATTCTGCCGAGGGAGATCAGAATGGCTCAGGAGCATTCGGATCTAGCACTCCAGGCCCACCATCTCCAGAACAATCCCCATGGTCCTCGGGAAAAGAAGGCCAAAGTGGGGTCCAAATCTGGGCCCAACAAAAGCAGTGTTAGTAGCAGATCGGGTGGGAAGACCTCCGTCTGGTTTTCATAGTTTATGGTGAGCAGCGACGCCCTCAATAATGACTTCCATCGAGTACATATTTGGCTCTGGTTATCTTGGGAGATGCTGCTGGCTCACGATCCAAACGCAGGGGACTCTGAAGGTGGAGCTGGGATGAGTGGGAAACTGTTCCCAGGCACATGTTCTCAGCAGTAACGCAGCTGCAGAACTTGGCGATTGTGTCTTCCAGACTCAGAGAAAAACAGATTTATTTAAATCATTGCTGTTGAACAGTTTTTGTATGTACAGTATCATGGAACGTTCTTTTAGTATAGTATCTTTTTTAAAATTTGTACATTGGACTGCCGCAGTTATACTTTTTCATATTAAAGGGAACCTTTGTAAATAATGCCTGTTAAAGGCTAGTGTTTTTACTTTGTTTAGCAAATGTTACCTCGTGATTAGAGTTCTAGTAGATGCTTGATAAGCGTGCCTCATGTGTAATAGGAAAGATTTAAGACATGTTGGGAAACTGAGGAAGAAATACCAGTCTTCAAGTCTTTGGAAGAACATCCCTATTAGAAAAAGGTTGAGATCTTTCTTCTACCTGAGAGATCTTGGAATCTCCTTCCTGTGACCAAGTTGCAGCCATTCTTCGAAACTGTTTCCAAAGGAAAGAAATGTTATGCTACAGAGTCTCTTTAAAAAAAGTAAATAAAAGTCCAGAGTTCAAAGTCTTTTTTGAGACTGATGGCAATCCCTTATCTGTAACCTCTATAAAACGAAAATCAACAAGCAGGTCATATTCTTCCAACATACAGAGGCACAGGGTATTTATTACAATTCCAAAAGGAAGAAAAGGGAGCATAGTGAGGAAAGACTGTACCAAAGCAAACCTGAAAACCAGCAGGGAAAACTCCAAATTCAGCATCTGCATATCTGATGGCAATGTTGGCTCCTCAGATCTCTAACTCCTTTAAGCTTTGTTGACTGCAACACACTTCTCTTTCTTGGGCAGGCTCCATAGCCTGTCTGAAATTTCCCCCAGTAATGTCCCCTGCTCTGGCATCTCCAACACCTTTGAGTCTCTAAATAGATCTAACAAGTCTCTAACCAGGCTTCACCTTCACAGCTTCACAAAGCGGCCTCTTTGAGCCTGCCTGTGGGGCCACCCCTGACACACTTCCTAACCCTTCTCAAATCGCCACTCACTGGTGATTAAGCACACAAGTATATGAACCAATGGGAGGCATTCTTATTCAAACACCACAGAAATGAATAGAGATGTCCCCAAAGAAAATATGCAAATGGCCACAGGTACATGGTAAGGAGCTGGAGAACATGAGTCATAAGGAGAAAGCAGATGAAAATCATCAGATTAAAAAAAATCACTCTGTTAAAATACTGTTTTCAGAGCACAAAAACAAAGCATAAATGTTTCTAAGAGTATAGGGGAAAAAGTGACCCCTGAACACTATTAGTGGGAACATAAGTTGATACAGCCAGTGAGGAAAACAATAAAAGTGTCTCAAAAATTCAAACTAGCATTGCTGTGTAGTCAAACAGTCCCACTTAGGGATGTTTCTTTAAAGGAATTATAATTAGTATCTCCAAGAGCTATCTGTAGTCTTGTGGTCATTACAGCATTATTGACAATAACTATAACATGGAAGTACACAGAATGTCCATTGATGGATGAATGGATAAACAAAATGTAGTAGATACATACAATGGAACATTCTTTTAAAAAAAGACAAAAATCTTATCATTTGTAACTGGATGACTATGGGAAAATATTCTGTGAATTAAAGCAGGCATGAATACCTCATTTATACAAATAATATTTACAGATGATCTAAAATAAATTCCCAGACTTATAGAGTACAATGTTGATAACCAAATACCCAGACTAGGGGAAACGGAGGTGTGTTAGTCGATGGACACAAAATTTCACGTGTAAGAGTTATAGGATACCACTACAAGATGAATGGGACTAGAAATCCAACTGTTATATCTCTTTTACTGATCTATGATTAATATAATTGGAACTTCCTCATAACTTTTTGACAATGGACTTATTGGGTAAGAATTTACCTCACTCCATGTTCAAATAAACTAGCAAATATTTCCTGAGCCACCACAGTGTACAAAGTACAGAACACAAAGTCAAAACGAAAGGCCTCAGATTAATAGGATGCAAGCCATGTGTAGTCACAGGGCAAACAAAACAGAACTAAAAAGATGTTCTGCTTTTATCTTGGCAACACCCCTTTGTCACATTCTAGACACTGACTCTAGAGACTCGATATTAATTGCAATATGTAGCTATATAAATTTGCATTAAAATCAATGAAAATTCAAGTTTAAAATTTAGTTCCTTATTTGAATTAGTCATGCTTCAACTATAGAAAAACCAATGTGATTACTTACTCTACACAGCAAAGACCATGGACAGGACACCCTTCGTTGCAAGAAGATCTGCTCTACAGGATTTAGCTAGAGTTGGGCAGCCAAGTTGCTCATCACCATTGTTATGTTCTTATATAGGCTCTCAAAAATTGGAGTTTGCCCATAATCTATAGATGTTGTAATTATAGTTGTGAAGGAGACCACCCCCACACAGCGGGAGTTTCCTCTGAGACACACGATTAGGCACAAACCACATTCAAACACCCGTTTTCACAGAGAGACCCTTTATTAGGCAGGGAAGGAAAGTTGAAGTGGCAGCTTTCTGACTGCAGGGAGCCTCAGCGAATGACCTTGTAGGTATAATCCTTAAGAAGAAAAGAAGCGGGGAGGTCTGCGCTAGGGGAGTCTGCGCTAGGGGAGTCTGAGCTAGGATGCGGGGTTTATTTCGATTGGGCATGTTATTAGGTGAACCGAGGGGGTCTTTGATTGTTGGACTTCAATACTTTGATAGCTGGACCTTGGTAGTCAGCCTCAGGAGGAGGAAGTGGCCAAATAAGGGAACTGACCTTGGTGGCTAGCTTTAGAAATGTAATCTAAAGGTTTTTAGCAAGACAGAGGGAATAGGAGAGAAGGCCAAGGCCTGCTAGAGACATGGTCGCCAGGCTCGAGCTGGCCAGAGTCCCTTTAAGATGTAATATTGAATTTTTAAGGGAAAGGGAAGTGGTTCTCCCATTTTTCTGTTATAAACTGTAATATTCATGAAATGTCAACTATAGAATATAGAACATGTTCTATATTCTATATATATAGGATATATATAAATATATATTATATATAACTATATAATTATATATATAAACTATATATTCTATATTCTATATATTTTTAATGCACTCCCCATCTAGATATGGTTGCATATACCTGTAACCCCAGCATTCTGGCAGCAGAGGCAGGAGTGGGTAATAGTGGGACTCCTGTCTTTAAAGAAACAAAATTGACCTAAAAAACAAAGACTATGAAAAACCATAAGATTAGCATAATAACTACATTAAGTTTATTCAGTTATAAATTGAATATGTCCTAATTTCTCTGAATATTCTCTGTTTTTAAGGTGTTTTCTTGCCATAATTAGGACTATCTCTTTTTTGTTTGGGTGATGTATTCTGATTCTCCCCATGATTGGACTTCTGTGATCTCCCTCCATTCCTTTCAACATCCTCTAACACCCACAAGTGCTTTTACAAAACTCATGGCTTCTCTCTCATTTTGTGACACACAGTCAGGCCCATCTGTGTGAACTCTGGATTGGACACAAATATTTAAAATGAACCTTGAAGTCCTGTTAGCCAAACGACAGCATTCAGTTCTGCCGAGGGCCTGTGATCTTCTTGGATACTTTTAACCAGGATTACAGCCCCAGGCACAGCATTCCTCCTGTGGAGTGTGTCTGAGGTACAATGCGAGAACACTCAAGAGTTTCTCCTTTTGGTGTCTTGTCCCTGTGGATTCCAGTTTTCTAGAAAGACAAGGCTGATATACACTTAAAGCATTCTTTTTGAGTCACTATAAACTTCTGAAGTTCTTTCATCTTCCTAACTACACTAGTCTCCATTTGGGGGTATTTGTTGTTGTTTTTAAATCAGGCTTATGACTTCCACACAGTAGTCACTTTTGATTATTATGAATCAGATCAAGTACCTGATGATCTGTACATCTCATCAAAGCAATAAGCTTTACTTTTCTATTTGTTGTCTAAATTCTCCCCCCACAGCCCTGAGAATGTAAGCTCTATGAATACTAAAAGTTGTGTGTATGTGTGTGTTACTTGCTTTACATCCTCAGAGCTAGAAGGTAATCCACATACTTGAAACTGTTCTCTCTGTGGGATCTATTTCTTCCCCTTCCACTCCCAACACTACACCTACCCAGCATGACCAACTTCATTCCCTGTTGGGGGTTGATCTGATGTTTGTATGTTGACCCTGGTTGCTGCACCTTAATCTCTGATTATTGCCTGGAAACACCTATCCTTATTTTATAAACCTGCCTAAGACATTATACCTGATTGGTTGATTAAAGGCCTATACCTGGGCAGGGCAGAATGGAGTAAGCATGGCTAAGGTTCCCCAAGGGAATCACGGGAAAGAGACAGGAAGAGAAGAGGAAGGAGGAGGCCACAATGGGTTATCGTGGAGAAGAAACCACATGGGCTGGAAGGAAGGGCTCCAATAATGGCATGAAAAGGCCCAGACAAAGAATACAAGCAAGTCTCTTGGGATTATGGGTGGAAGGTAGGCCAGATGAGAATAGTTAGGCAGATGGCATTGGATGGAGGCTGGGAGGTGGATGGTGAGGTTATCGAGACAGCATAGGTGAAATATCTGTCTGGCCCAAGGTAATAAGGCAATTATAAAATCTAACAGGTCTGTGTGTGTGTGTTATTATTGTGTTAGCAATTTAAATAAAATTTAGCAAAAATTATAGGGCAAATAATAACATTATATAGCCCAACACTCATTTTTATTTACTACAACAATCCCCCTGAACCATGAAAGTGTGAGCTTGAATGTAAGTCTTTGTGTAGGTTCTAGTGCCAAGGAAAACCAATATCTTATCCCGAAGAAGCATTTGATTAAGACTCAATTATAATGGTGTTAATCCAAGGCAAAATGAGTTCATGATACAGGTCCAAAAATCCTGTAGCAATTCTGAGAAAAATAATGTCACACCAGAAAATGAGCATAGGTCTTACAGCAAGGCTGGGATAGTCAATGTATGCTTTATCTCATATATATGGGACAATACTGTTTTTGTATGATAGTTAGTTTCCATTGTCAAATTTTTGGGGTTAAAAACCACAGAAAATCCGTGGGGGCACATCTTTGCGTATGTCTGTGAGCGTGGTTTTAAGATAATTTAACTGAGGAAGAAAACCCCTATCCTTGAGTGTAGATGGCGTAGTTCAGATCCGCTGAGGCCCTGAACTGACTGAGAGAGACAGAGAGAGAGAGAGACAGAGAGAGAGAGACAGAGAGAGAGAGACACAGAGAGAGAGACAGAGAGAGAGAGAGAGACAGAGAGAGAGAGAGAGACAGAGAGAGAGAGAGAGACAGAGAGAAAGTCATCCTAGAGATGATATCCCCCTTCTGTCTCCTGGTTGGGCGGAGCCACTGCCAACACTATGTCTGCCCCCAGCATGACTGACATCATTCCACTGAACCATGACCCAAAAATAAACCCTAATTCCCTTAAGCTGCTTTTGTTAGGCATTTGTTCAGAACAATGAGAAAAGTAATACATCTAATAAAAATGTTTTTTAAAGTGGTCCCTGCCTTGAAAAGGCTGAGTGATTTAGTTGGTAAACATGTACTAAAAACTGTTATGATTTGAAAATGTTTTTTATTTTAAAGGTTAACAGTATAAGCACCATGCCATAGGAGTACCTATGAAAGAGAGTGGAAAATAGAAAAAGGGAAAGCAAGTCTGGTTGGGTGTCTACTCCACTAGAGTAGAGAATACTAAATAATGCCTTGTAGTTGTAGGTGTAAATGAACTTAGAATTAGCCTTTGTTACTTTTTGTTGCTTGGCAACGCTTAATCTAGTTCATGGAGATGGTCACCACTGGGAACATCTTTTTTTTTTTAAAGGCTAAACTTTCAATTCCCCATTTTCACACAGGCTACACTATCAAACTTTCCTCCGTGCAGCTGCCTGGGTAGCTGGTGATCTTGGCTATATTAGGCATGTTCCAGTCACATTGCACCTTAACTCTATGCTCACTCAAGAATTGCTGGGCTTGTAACTTCAGTAACAATTAGGGAATCTTCAAGCTGGCCTCTTCCAAAGGTAGCTAGAATATTCTTCAGCTGAGATCTATTTATTTCCCTTCCCTCTTGGACACTCACTTTGGGAATTATAGGCTACACAGCTCCTGCAGTCCCTGTGGAACCCATGCTAAATGGCGTGCCTGCCCCATTTGGCTGCCTCTGCCCTTGAGATCTATAAGGTTGCTCAGGCAGCAGCCTGAGCAGAAGATTTAAGGGAGACAGAAGCAGAGCAATTTTGTCATCAATAGTCTTAACACTGATTCAAGTTTTTACCATGACTTCATATCTGTGTGTGGGCTGAAGTGTCTATTTCAACTATCACTGATTTGGACTGTTCCCAGAACAACTGGTATCATCTTCTCCAACATGATGACCTCTAATAAAGACCATATATCATAGAAGCATTTAACAATGATTTCTTTAAAAGTCTGCAGGGCCTTCAGAGATAGCTCAAGCGGGTAAACTGTTTACTTCACAAGCCTGGGACCTGAGTTCAGATCTCAAGCACCCACGTAAAAGCTGGGCATGGATGGCAGCATGTGCCTGTAACCTCGGAGCTGGGTGGGCAGAGAGTAGAGGGACCAGAGACAGCAGATTCCAGGTCACACTGGACACTCAGTCAAGCAGAAACAGTAGTTCCTGGTTTACCCTTGCCTCAAAAAGAAGATGGAAGAGTCACTGACAATGTTCTGTGCTAAGGTGAGGTGCCTGTCACACATACTTGATGACCTGAGTTTAATTCCTGGAACCTACATCAAGGTGGAAAGAGAAAACTGACTCTGCAAATTTGGCTTCTGAACTCTACAAGCACACTGTAGATGCACACACATCACGTATAAACACACGTACATACCGTTATAAATTTTTAATTTAAGAAAGTCAGGAGCAATAGAGAAAGGAAAAGACCCAGTGTTGACCCCCGGCTTCTAGCTACACAAGCATAGGCCTGTTCTCTTACACACCCATATTCATATAGTCCTTCACAATAGTCCTGATCTTTCTTGGGAGAGAGGGATCTTTACGGAAGAAATTATAGATAATCTGCTAATCTAAGACCATGGGATGGTGTAATAGAATGATGAGACCATCCCTTCTCTTAGTGTCCAAACCTACCTACATTTTGTCAAACACACTAATGCAATTTACAAACACAAGTGACAGCTGCTATTCTGTATTATTAGTTCTAACTGACTTGAGAATGTCTCATTCTACCATAAAGAGACTTTTTTTTTTTTTTTTTAACAAATGAACTTTGTTGCCGTTATAGTTTAGAAAACAGTGTCTTAAAGTATGGGTGTTGGCCTGGTATGAGAACCTGTATGTGAATGTCTGAGCAGCTATATAACTGTTTCCTCAGAGACTGAAACATTCCGTCCTGCAGAGAAGCTCCTTAAACAGGAAAATAAACTCAAAATTGCTTTAGGAAGTCCCTGAAATGGACCAGATTTACTGGGCCCCTTCCTGCTAGAGTAAGCCGTTAAAGCTGCAAAGAAGACTTAGACAAGCCAAGCTGCAAAGACTCACACCAGACCAGCTGCCTGGAGAAGAGTCACTTGAAAAGGACACTCTCCAGCTTGTTGAGCTGCCTGCAGGCTGCACAGTGTGCTTCAGATTCCCAGCTCTGTGGGCTGTCACTCATGCTGGGGTGGGCTTTGGTGACGCTTCTGCTGCTGTAAGCAACCCCTCACCCACATTCCTGAAGTAACCAATAAAACCCATTGTTTCACTAAGTTGTACATATTTGGTCTGTCACGTGATCCCTATCTGGTGAGGTTAGATGTGCACAATTTGGGTCTTCCCAGGAAAAGTTTTGACACAATAGTAGTGAATGAAAGGAAGGGATGAAGGAAGAAACAGAGGAAGGGAGAAAGGGAGGGAGAGAAAAAGGAAGGAAAAGAAAAATAGCAAGCATAAAAGTAAATAATTTCTGAATACTCATTGACCAAAATTAATTCAAAATCAAACAGGAAATTAATTTGCAGCATATCTGCCACTGCTTATCATGTGACATGTGGCTTCATTGATCCTAAACACAGAACGGTTTGTAACACACTGACGGTTTGACCACACAGCACCAGGAAAGGTACCTGGAACATTTTGGTTGAGACTCAAGATTATTATAGGTTATGAGCTTCACACACACGCACATTTATATATAATCAAAACCATATGTACGTGAAATACATGTAAATATATATATCTTTTCTGTTTATTTTAAACATATGTGTATACATGTTTATATATCATCAAAACCATGTGTATAGTAAAAGATAATTATGTCTTTTCTATTTTATATATAAATATATTTATAAAAGACATACATATATTAAAAAGTGGTATAATTAAGGAAAACAAAGACAATACTTTCCTATTTTGCTTCTTCAGCATTAGTATCAAATTAGCTCATAGTATGATGCAATATTTGATTTTAAGTATTGCTCTTTGGGTTGCTAGCTTTGTTACTGAAGAACACAGTAACAGCTTCTCATTTTTCTAGATAAAACAGTTATTTTAAAATGGACTCAGAAGGGAACTCACAAGGCTTTAGAGAGGGAATAAAATTAATAAAGAAGAGAAAAGGGCAATCAAACTGGACGGCTCAACAGCTGCCAGGAGGGAAATAGATAAGAGAAAGAAAAGGTATTGAGTCAGAGCTCAAGAAAGGCAGGCTCAGCACTGGAAGCAGCTGGAGGCAGCTGTGTGTGGAGGCAGCATAGAAAGACGGGGAATACTCAGAGAACTAGGCAGGGAGCTGTAGAATTTGGGCCAGCATTTAAAGAATGAAGCTAGAAAAGGAGAGAAGAAAAGCTATTTGCATTCTCAGTTAAACTCAGAAAGTAGGCAGCTCAGCAGGGAGGGTCTGTAATGTGTCAACCAGAAGGACTTTCTGGGAGTAGAAATTTATGGCCTTCCTGGCAAGAATAAAAACATTCTAAAGACAATTATGCCCTACCCATTGGCTAGCAGACTTCTGAAAACAGTGGACCGAGAGTAAATGGAATTTCCCCAGGAAGAGTGAGGGCCAAAGCTTTGTTTTAAGTTCAAATTTCTGTGCTTAAAGCATCTATTAAAAAAAAAAAAGCCTCCTGCCTATAACCCCCACTTGCCCGAGAACAGATAACTTCCTGGAATGCTGGGAGTGTTGTTCCTGTAAGATAACAAGCCACATGTTTTCACTTTTGTGAACATGGTCTCCCCAACTGCACAGGATGTGCCTGATCACATAGGTGAGACAGACGGAGGCAAGAACAACAGGGCATATACTTGCCTGCAGCTGGATGAAGGCAGAATGTAGCCCTGTGGGTTTTGCCTTTATAAGCACCTAACATAATTCATAGGCATTTTCCAGGAATCCTGGCTATCAGCCTGCCCAGTACATTATCCTGGTTAGTATTGGTGGAACACATTCAGAGGGAAGGCAGCATAAAGTTGAAATCACTGAGTACTGACAGTGCCAAAAAATAAATAATAATGAAGAAAATCCAAAGCATAGAGAATGGTGACATAGAGCGTGCAAATGATGTATATGTATATGATGTATGTGTCATGTGTATGTATGTATGTGTATGTACACACATACATATGGAAAGAGAGCAGGGAGAGAGAGAGAGATTAAACAAAGCTTGTTTTAAATTTGGCTCAAAAATTGTAGTAGTGGTCTTATTCTCTACTGGTGGTGTTGTGCCCAGATCTTCAGGTCCCCCAAAACCACCAGGAGACAGACCACTAATGCAAAAGCAAAGAGCTCTATTTGGGCTCAAGTTCAGTCTCTCTACCGTCACCAACACAGTGGATCAGAGAGAAGAGCCCCAAGCAGCTACATGGCAGGGTTTTTATCTGGGCTTGAGCAAGACCTGGAATTCCCAGCTTGGCAGTTATGCCATTCGATGACATTCAGCAAGGGCAGGCTTGTTACAGAGTGATTGGCTGACTAACATAGCTAACATTGAGCGAGCTGCCTGTAGACCTCAGGAATGTTGGTCAGTGGGCTGCCCAGCACAGATGCCCCACCCTGAGATAAGATACCTTCCCTTCCCTTTCTTGTGGTAGGGAATTTTATGGTTTTCTTATTCCTGGAATTGGTGACCTGTGGCCTATTCCTGGGACTGATGACTTTTTAGGGGGAGGAGTCAGGCCTGGTCCTTTCAGTGGTGTCAACAGCATCTGGGAGAAGACAAAGGTTAGGACTTTGTTTCCACCTAAGCGATGATGAGCCTTTCTTCTGAAAATAGATCTTTCACTTGCCACGTCGCCCTGTGGGAGGGCTGAGGCAGAGCTAATGATGGGTGGGCCAGACTCTGCATGCCTCGTGGCTTTGTCACACACTAATCTTGATGGAACTTTCTCCAGTATTTACACCCCTGCCACAGCTCGCCCCTGAGAACTGTGCTTCTAAATTATGTTTTCTTTTTTGATGAACAGAAGGATGGTGTTCAGTCATTTACCTATAATTCCATGCTGATGAAGGAAATAATCCTCGCCTAACAGCAACTGTAAGACTTATCCCCATTTTATCTATTCGTTGAGAAGGTTTTTATTTTATTATTATTATTTTTTTGTAGTAGGAATTAGAAGAGATCTCTGTTTTGTTGGGAATTTAATTTGAAATTGTTATGAGTCTTAATACAGGGTTTAAGCAATAGCAATTGATGGCCCTAGAGAAGGCAAGAACCAGCAGATTCCTGGGCATGCTTGCTCCAGGACAGCAGTTTTCTGTAGAGTCTAGGGATATGATCCCTTGTATGGCTTAAGGAAAACAAACAAACAAACACCACACTGATATTTATATGTTGACATTGTAACAAAATTAAAAAAAAAAAAAGGAATCCAGTGGTGGAACAGATTCAAAGGGAAGGCAGCATAAGGTTGCAATCACTGGATACCAAAAAAATTCCAAAGCATTGCATATGGTTATAAATATGTATGTATGTATGCATATGTACACAATGTATGGGAAGAGAGAGAGAGTGAGAGACTGAGGTTAAATGTAGTTACTCTAGTAAATGTTTCACCTAGATACCAGAGGTTGTTGAACAAAGAGCCTAGTGCCCATGCCAGATATGGGATAATTTGAACTGTCAGAGAGGGCCCAGCAACACCCAGTACAATGCAGGCTACTGTCATTGCTCTTGTTTGCCCCCCAGAACTTGATTGCTTGAAGACACCACAGATTTTGGTCATAGAACATGGAGAAAATAAGCTTACACAAGCAAACATGCTTACTCTCGGCTGGCTAGCTTTCATGGTACCAGATGGTTCCATAATGGCTGCTGAGAGAGGAAAGGCACAAGTCTTAACAGCTCTGAGCCCTGTGAGCTACAATAATGACTGGCTTGACAAGATTGCCTATGGGCACAATAGTGGTACAAATGTAACAGGAATAACCAATTGATTTCTGATTGGATTTATGGCCTGCTCCAAAGGAGAATGTGCGTGCCTGGTACTGTAAATCTAGCCAAGAGCTCACGGCTGGAGAGCTCCTAGGTCCTAACAGACAGCCTACTAGTAATCTACTGTTTTGATACAGGGGTTGTGGATCAAAAATAGAGATCACCCAAAGGGAATTCCTTGAGGCAGACAAATTAGAGTTTTGCTGGTTTAAACATCTGGAAAATTTAAAATCCAAATTATTCTGAAAAATAAGGGAGTCTTTTCCTTGGGGTAGTGGGAAATTTGAATGTTTCCAAGAATAAATACTTGGCTAGAATAAGATGAGAAGTTTGGATGAGCAAACAGCATAAGAAACACATGGCTAATTAATGGGTATAATATTAATAAAGTCCTTGGGAGAAACATTATGTTCACTAATGTCTAATGAATTATTATCAACATAAAAATCCCCTGACACTGGCTAGTTTATAGTTTCTAAGTGGTAACTCCTTTTTTGATTAAATTTGTTCTTTGCAGTTACATACATGTATATAATGCATTCTGATTATTCTCAACACAACTTATCTTCTTTCCTTCCTTCCTTCTTTCCTTCCTTCCTCTCACCCAATCAGCCCTTCAACGTCCTACAAACTTCTTTCCCACATTCATGCATTTTGGGGGGGTTGTTAGTTTGTTTGTGCATGTGTGTGTTTCACTATGTAACTCAGTCACCCTGGGTTGGAACTATCTCCTGAAGTCCAATGAGCCCATCCAAACGTCCTCAGCAAAAAGCAATGACTCTCCTCTCACAACCTGTCTGTAGCCAATAGTTCAGAGTGGAGAGACAGGAGCTCACGAACCTCTCCACTTTTCAAGACCGTCTGCTGGCAGGGCCAGTCTTGTGTAGGCCCCATTGCTCACAGTTGTGACTTCATAATTGCAATGGCTGTGTCGTGCCCAGAAAATGACAGTAAAGCTTTTATAGTGCCACTAATTTGTTCAATGAATCCAGAGAATTACGGGTGGTAAAAACAATGAAACTTTTGAATAATAGGCTAAATTTAACAAACAATGCTTGTCTGGCAAGATGAGTTCCATGATCACTATATAATTCAGCAGAAATGCACCAAGTAAGAAAAATTCTCTCTTTTTTTTTCCCTCACTGAGACAGTGGCTTTCGAGAAAGGAAAAGCTTCAATCCAATGGGAAAACAAATTCACACTAAGAAACATTTATGTAGTTGTGTCAGAGACATTGGACAAGACCTAACTGCCAGATTTCAAAAGGTTCTTTCAGTAAAGAAAAAAAAATATGCAAGGGTGCAGTAAATAAACCACTAAGATGACCACTCCATGATTGGGGGAAGGTTTTTTTATTGTGCTTAAGAGAAAGAAAACACCCAAAGACATCTGGAAGAATGGAGAGAAAAAGATGCAAACTTGGCCTAGCGAGGGCTAGAGAAGTAGGAATATCAGCAAGAGAGAATGTTGAGTATAGTTGGGGCTGGACAAAAATTGTTCCCTTCCCTAGCCAAATGTCCTTGCCTTGTTTGCGTACCATCTAAAACCACGGAGAAAGGTCAGAGATGAGTATAACAAACAGGACTGAGTCTTTCTTTCAGGGTAACTGTTTCATACATTGCAGCCTCCTTTGCTGTCTCATCACCCCTGTGTCATTACCTTTGCCTCTTTAGTATTTGTTTTAGAATGTCCTACGGTTCTAATAATGGCTAATTGGGCAAATGGATAGCATCCAGCAGTTCTGAAAAATGCTGACTCTTCTGAAGGGCTGGCCAGAGGAATTCAGAAATTCTCTTTATCATGGAGCACTCCAAATACACAGTGGCTCCCTGGGCGGGTGTTGTAGCTGTTCTTTTTCTTTCTTTTTTTAGCTAAATGGAGCACTTTGGTTAAGGCTATGAATTCCCCACCCCACGTTAGCAGATTTAACAGTCAGCAAATGAGCATAATCCATACACCAAGAGTGGAAGCAACTGCATGTCCTGCCTTTAAAAATGCCCTTATTTAACCATCAATAAATAAAACCAATCCTGCATTTTCAATAGCTGTATCAAATAGTTGTCTCCTAGAAGCAAGAAGTCTATGTTTTTGCTTCTTTTCTAGATGAAGGGAGTGAGGCAGCAGGATTGGGAGGGTAGCAGAGCACCAGGAAGATGACAGCAGAAGTTAGACCTCCCTGAGCAGTACTGGCGTGGCAGGAGGATTTCTATGGAGTGGGACATACAAATGGTGAAAGGAGAGGCTCAGGTGACTTCAGATGTTTTCAGTACACAGAGGCAGAGATGGCTCTTGTGCAATGAGAGCCCTCTGGCTATGGGGCTAGAATACCCCTAGGGGTCTGTGTCTGATACATCTTTCTCCTTCCTTGAGCTTCTAAATCAACATACTCTTTCCATACTCTTCCTTATCAGGAAGAAAAGAGGAAAAGAGATTATAGATTGGCTGCCTTAGGGCAGAGGTCTGGTTTAAACACATTTTTAAGGCCTAAATTATAACCTCATCATTCATGCCTAGTTGGATATGTTGAGGCACACCAACATTAAGACATGTCCAGACACGTCTAAGCCTTACTTTCTAACATATCCGCAGCCATTTTGTTTTTAAGCCTCCATTTTGATCATAAGGTGAAATTAGGTTTCAGACTCTCAGGCTCTACCTACCTGAGAACTTGAATAGCTTTTTACTTACAATTCAATATATGTTGATCTGTTTGAATTAATGATATATGTTTTACTTAAACAAAACCACAATAACCTGGCATGTTCCTTTCTTGCAGAACAATGGGGAACTGGAAATTCCCTAATCCTATATCTTAGCCAATAAGCTGAAAATGCTTTGTCTAGCTACTGATGTTGTGTGCAAATCTTGAGACCCAAAAGACCATCATCAGGAGTTGAGTCCATTGCAAAACACATGAGGATCTTTTTATTACAAGCTGCAGCTTGGGCTCACACCCTCACCTCCGAAGCAATGAGAGCCAAGAGCCTCATGCTCAAGTTAGTCGGGTGATTTAAAGATTCCAGTCCCTCCCAACATGCCCAAAGCAGGGGATGTTACATTTTGAATTGGTTGGCTATAGGAAGGTCCCCAAATCATTAATGGTCTGGAGTCCCTTCCTAGGGGATGGGCCACACTGTATAATTAGTGGGCAGGAAAGAATGCAGTAAAACTAGTTCTTCCCCTCGGGGCATTAAGACTAGTTCTTCTGTGAAGGTGGCTGGACTTATCTCCACTTGGCTGGCCTTAGTTCATTCTTGTGCTTTAAACTTCAAAATAGTAACCACTGATTCTTAATCCTTTGGTCTCTCACTGAGATGCAGTGTACTTGGAACAAAATTGATTCTTCTTGTATTTAGCTAATCAAAATGATGTAATGCTGCCCTTCCCTTATTTTCTACACTTGGTTACCTGGTTGTTATTTGATTCCTTTCTTTCTTCCTTTCTTCCTTTCTTCCTTTCTTCCTTTCTTCCTTTCTTCCTTCCTTCCTTCCTTCCTTCCTTCCTTCCTTCCTTCCTTCCTCCTCCTCCTTCTTTTATTCCTTCCTTCCTTTCTTTCTTTCTTTCTTTCTTTCTTTCTTTCTTTCTTTCTTTCTTTCTTTCTTTCTTTCTTTCTTTCTTTTGAAACAGGCCAGTATCACAGTCTGGCTTTGAAGCCCAGATTGTCCCCTGACTGGTCAGTCTTTGTCCAGCATTCAATAAACTTCCATCAGTCTGAGTTTGGTGTTCGAGTGGTCAGTGTCCAGCTATTCCTGAACCCAGAACAGTATGGTATCAGATTGGTCTTGTTCAAAGTCCTTATATAGTGGTTGAACAATTAGTGAATAGTTTGGATTATAATTTCTGACCAGTTGGTCCCAGTATCTTTTTAAACTGTCTTTTTTGTTTGAGTGTATAATGAGCCTGTAAGACAGCAGAGCTGTCAGGAGCAAAATTAAGAGACATTTTTGGTGACAGTGGCTGAGCAAGTCCCTTAAGGCATTAAGTAATGAAATTAGGTAAGGTCAGCTGATTAGCAGCTGGTGCGTGTAAAAGAGTGATAAGCCAAGCCATGCCCCCAAAAAGTGTATAAAAATGCAGCCTGAGTCTACACAGGTGCAGCAGGCTGGACTCTTGGTGAGGAAGCCATAAGAGTGCCAATAACCAGCCAATTCCCAAAAGGCTGTTTGAAAATCCCAGACCACCTTAACAAACCGGCCTTGTAAAGACCACCTTATCAGACCAGCCCTGAAAGGCGGCTCCTGAGCAACGAGGAGCAATGGCAGCTTCCTTTACAGCTGAGGCCTGGCTGGAGCAGAGAAACTCCGAGGCTTATCAAGTCATCAGAAGACACATCTGAAGTCTGGCTGGAACGGTGAAGTTCTGGGACCTAGAAGACACCTAAACACCAACACCAGAAAAATGTGTCCGAGCCTGTACCTGTGGCCAGGTTGTATTCCCCATAAGATGTATAATATGCTATGCAATTCTTAGATATCTGTGTGATTAGTGTGATTAAAGCAGCATTCAAAAAATCATTCTGGCGTTGGCTTTTATCAATACCTTGCTGCCCTTTGTGGCGTCTCGGTTAAAGTCCTCCAGCATAATCAAGTGCAGGGTGATAGAACATTTACAGAGGTACCATTCAGATTGCTAAAGCTGAGAATTTTGAGAAGAAAAACCAAATCCACAACTTTTTTTGTTTTGTTTTTCTTTTTTCTTTTTATTAATTACACTTTATTCACTTTGTATCCCCCCCATAAGCCCCTCCCTCTTCCCCTCCCGATCCCACCCTCCTACCCCCTTCTTCATGCATGCCCCTCCCCAAGTCTACTGATAGGGGAGGTCCTCCTCTCCTTTCTTCTGATCTTAGTCTATCAGATCTCATCAGGAGTGGCTGCATTTCTAATTAAAGCAAGCTTTACTTTGGGGGGTGCCTGGGAGTGGCCAGTCCAGTGGTCTCTCCCTAAATTGGAATTTTAAAGAGCAGCCCCTGCCTCCCTCTTGAAGTCCCTTTTATAGGAAAGATAAGGTGATCACAGGGACGAGAGTTGGCTGTTACACATGGTTAGAAAGCTACAATAAGAGAGAAGGAACAAGTGTGAGGAAAAGCAGCATGTGAACGGGATCAAAAGTTTAGTGTAGATTGAAAAACAAGTTTTGTAGTATACACAAGATCTAAGAAACAGGAGCTTATTCTTAATTACAAATAGAAACCTTAACTTGGAAGGGCTCAACCCAAGACATACGGGAACTTATTCTGTAACTACAAATAGAAACCTTAACCTGCACAGGACAAACAGGAACTTCTTAATTACAAATAGAAAACTTAACATTCAAAGACTTAACACTGGACAAACAGAAACTTTTTCTTTTATTTTAATTTATATTTTTCTCCCAACAGAAACTTCTCTTCCCTCTCCTCCCCAGCCCCTCTCCACAACCTACCCCTACCCCAGATCCACCCTCCCTCTTTTTCCCCTCAGAAAAGAGCAGGTCTCCCAGGGACATCGACCAAACACGGCATAATAAGATACAATGGGACATACCCAAAGCTGGACAAGGCAAACCAGTAGGAGAAAAAAGGGTCCCACAAGTAGGCAAAAGAGTCAGGGATAGTCTCTGCTCCCACTGCTAAGATTCCCACAAGAACACAGGCTACGTGGCTATAACATGCATGCAGCGGATCTAGGTCAGACCCCTGCAGGTTCCTTGATCTCTGTGAGTTCCCTTGAATCCCAGACAGTTGCTTCTGTGGGCTGTGCTCTTGTGATGAGTCCCTGACTCCTCTGGTTCCTTGAATCCTTCTCCCGTCCCACTTCACTCCTCCTCTTTTAGCTGGAGTCAAAGTTGGGTTTAGGAGTAATATTACCCTTCAAGTCCAGCTAACAGGACTGAAGACCTGAAGACCTCAGTGAATTTGGTGGTGGCTTCTGAACACTTCTCCAAGATCAGCTTTTATGTGTCTCAAATCCTAAAAAGAAAAGGAGCTGTCCATCCCAGGGTCTCTCTTTGTCTGGTCAATACCTGTCTCCCATAAGAACAGGAGGGAAGGAAATATCCAGAAGGAAATACAGAGTTCTGGATGGGCGGTGGGCCTCAGAATAAGGAGAATCCTTTGCCTGCGCTATAGGTAGTTGTACCTACAAGAGGTCTTTAGCAACTTGAGAAGCCTCTGATGTTTGGGAAGCCATTGATGCTGAGGGGACAAACGTCTGTGTTATATTTAAAACAAATAAGGCCTGTGAAAACGGCACCTTGGATCACTTATCTTCTTCTTCTTTTTTTTTTTTTCCAGAACAAATCTAATTATAAAATGGTATTGTTGGTGCAAAAACACAGCTCACACTTCAAAGGGAATAAGGAATAATTTATTCTGGAGCCAAACCTAGGTAATCATGACCTGGGGACTCAAATTTAGTTTACACCAAATCCCATGTTTCAGTAAGATAGCAGTTTCACTAAGTTTTTATAATAAAAGAACAAAACTGTCATAAATCAAGACACTTTTAAAAACATTAGTGGAAACATTTAGGAAGGTAGTTAAAGAAAATCAGAGAAACCTCAGCTGTAGGCCTCAGCGGCTTTGTGAGGCCTGTTAGATTTTTGGTTGGTGAAAACTATGGCTTTCTTAACACTGCATTCCAAAATGTTTATAATCTGATAATCACAGAGTGTTAGGTCAGCCACAGAGGTGGGTGAGGAATGGCTATGCAGAGGGCCAAAGATGGCCAGAGATGAGTATAACGAGACTCTGGACCTGCACCATTACAATCTCTCCACAGTCACGTAACAGTCAATCAGTCTTTGAAGGCACAGCTTCTTTTTAGGAATTCTTGCCCAAAGTGGGGTGGGGATCACCCTCTGAAGGTTATTTCAGACCAGAAAAGTAGGATGCATTTTTTAAGGTCTGCACATCAAAGTCACCCCAACCAGTAAGGAAACAGTGGAGGGGAGCCTTTACTGAAGATAAATGGCTAACTAATTTTAAGTTTAAAAGAAATTAAAAGCACAAACTTTTATGGAGGCAGGAAAACAGGAAATTTTAGAGTTTGACACATGAAGAGTGAAAGGTCACAGCAGGGGAAAGACTGTAATGACCCATAAAAGGTCACTGGACACCTCATCTCACTCCTCTTCTCTCTCCTTCCTTTTGGATCCAGGAAAGGCACGAAAGACCTCCAGGTTCTTTTAGCTCTCCACTGATAAATGATCTTTTTGTCTCATAATTATCCATGTGCCTTTCCACAAGTCACTGTGAAAGGCAGATGAACCAGAAACTTCAGTGTTTGCCCTCTAGACTCAATCACCCTCAGGAAATTTTAAAATTTTTGTTTTCTGGCTTCATGAGCAACTGCAAGGGGCGTGGCCTGTCAGACTCGTCTTATTTATGAGCCCTCCACCCTCCCCTCTCCTCCTTCAAGAGTGGCCAGGAGGAAAGGAAGCCTGTTGGACTAGTCATTACCATTGATGTTAACTCTGACATCTTGTGGCTTGATGGGTTCTTCCTGCATTTTACTGGCTGGTGCTGATCTGCCTGTGATGGCTCCGACTCTGGAGTAAGTACTGAGCCTCCCATGTCAGGATGTCAGCCACATTCTAATGATTGTATGAGGCAGGAAGGGTAAACTTCATAATTCACAAGTCCACATCATGTCCCTCAATCTAGATAAGAGGCCAGCACCTGTAATCAGGGTTAATTTCCCCATTCAAGGACAGCTGTTAGTCAGAAAGTTGCCTGGATTAGGAGGTGCACATTGTAACTGATCATGGTGCACTATAACGATAAATCTCCATAATCTACAGATGCAGGGCACAGAAAACAAAACAACAACAAACCAAACAATATAATTCTTGCACTTAAGGCTCAGGGACCATCATAGAAGAGGGGTGCAAAGATTGTAAGAACCAGAAGACCAAGGTTGCTGCAAGATAAACTCTTCTTGGAAAGAGAGAGGGGGCACCATGAGAAGGATGGGGAATTAGGGCTTAGATCTGGAAGGAAGGAGTTGAGAGATGAGTGGAAGGTGAATTTGATCAAAACCCATTATGTGAAGTTCTTTAGGAATTAATATTTTTAAAGAGTTCTAAGCAGAAAACAAGCATCACACATGATTCACCCCCCTTCAGAAACTCTCCAGTGTTTGTATTTGTTTTCATTTTGGCAGGTGGTACTGTCTACGTCCTGACTTTAATGTCTTGAGTGGTACTTCCTTCACAGAGTCAGTTGTGCTAATATCTGGGGGCCTGTCACAGAATGATTTGTCTTCTAACCTCTACACATACACTATGGCACGGAAGTGTTCCTCTGCACCAATAAATAAAGGCAAGAAATATTTTTAAAAATGTTAAAGTGATTAAACTGATAAAGAATGCTTTTTTGATGGTCAGTGTTAACTGAATCTATAGCTGGCTTAGAAATAGGCCTCTGGGCATCCCTGTGTGTGATTATCTCCATGATATTATTTCAAGTGGGATCACCTCTTGAACAGATGATACTAGGCTCTAAGATGGAGAGGCAGATTTAGGATTGGCTAAACATTTAGGAAATTTCCAGAATTGCTAAGGACTTTTCCTCAGGTTTACCAAATCATTGTACTTGGCTCAAGCCCATGTATTAACTTTTAAACTGATTGGCTGCCATTGGGCTGCATTTTTTTTCCAGGAATTGGTTTAGAATGTTCTGAGAGACAGAAACACAGGCCTAATTAGGTAAGCAAAGTTGAAAATGGAGTCAGATTAGCCAAACAGATTGGAGCCTTCTAGGGATCTCTTGGGGGCTTTGGCGTTATTAGGCCTCTCGCAATGTGGCCAGCTTGTCTTCAGCTGCCTTGACTTCCCCATCATGACGTACTGTGCTCTGAACTGTGAGCTAAAATAACCCTTTTCTCCCTCAAGTGCCTTTTATCAGAGGGTTTTGCAGCAGCCACAGGACAGAACCGTGAGACAGAGGGAGAATAACTTTTGCATATGCATATTGACTCCTGCTGGTTTGCTGGCATACAATTTCCCCCAAGCTTTTCCTTTTCTCTGCCTCATGGGAACAGATGACCCAAAGCTATACAGAACCTTGAGTTTGTTTAATAAAGTTGCAGGAGCCTTGGCAAAAGGACCTATGCAGTCCGGAGAAACTGGGGTTATAAAGAGTAAATTGAAGTTACCAAAATAAAGGATTGGGTAATTTGGTCACCTTCGGTGGTATTTCTGATACTTTAACTCAGAGAAAATGCCAAGAAGCTAATTAGAAGGAAGAGAAACATGTTGAATTGTGTAGAGAGCTTACTTTTCTTTACAAATCATGTGAAGTAGTTTCCTGTAGCATTAATTACACTGGTTGAGAATAAAACCACTAAAAAACTTAAAGCTTAAAGCCAACTTTGAAGGAAGCTTTAATTACATATTGGCCAGGTTGATAGACCCTGCCCAGGTCTATTCCAGGAAATGGCAAGGAGTCACAATTTGCTGAGGCTTATCAAGGCATACCCATAAGGCCATAGTATTTTCCATCAGGTTCAATCATAATTTCCTTATGTACTTCCTACCTACATACCCTCTCCCCCACTGTATTTCCTGTGCACAAAACTCCTGCCTACACATAATCAAGCAAGTGCAGTTGAGTCAGACAAACTTGTTTAGGGGTGTGAAAACCTAACAATAGCCTCCAGCGTTTCAAGGAGTATCAGTTTCTGGGCAAAAGGCTTACAAGTTAGAGGCATTTTTGTTTCATGGATCTTTTAGGCACAGAAATTAAGACTTAAGATATAGCTTTGGCTCTCACAGAAGTTCTTTGTCTAGGGGTGGGACCCCAAGAAGATGTCGACCTCTTCGTCTGTCGATGCTGCATTGCTCTGGCCCTGTCTGTGCAGAGACTTCACAGCAGGCTTGCTGCTGTCCTGGTTCTTGCAGTCTTTCTGCCCTCTCTTTCTTGATGTTCCCAGAGTAGTCAACCGTGAAACTGCATACACACAAACAACATAAAAAATTTACTCAACAGGTTCTATTTAAATACATACAATTGTGTATGTGTATGTCCACGTAACAAATATAATCAAAGAAAAAGAAGATGTCAGCTATCAACTTTGGGTAGGGCATGAGAGAGATTTAAGAGAGGACAACTAGGAGGAGAAGAAAGGAAGAGAAGTAATGCAATTCTATTTCAAATAAAAACATTTTTTTCTTTCATTATTGAGATCATAATTTAATTACATAATTTCTGCCTTCCCATTTCTCCCTTAAAACTTTCCCATATATCACTCCTTGTTCTTTTTCGGATTTGTGGTCTTTTTAAAATTAATTGTTATTACATGCATATTTGTATATTTATATGCATATATATTCTTACATTTAATATTCTCAGTATTATATTTAAATATAATAAATATATAATCATAATGTTCTCAGTCTGTGTAATGTACTTGTATGTGTGTCTTCAGAGTTGACCATTCAGTACTGATAGCCAATTGGTATGTTTTTCCCTCGAGAAAACTATTTCTCCTACACTCAGCATTTCTTAGTTATCTGTAGTCCTTTGAATACCCTCCACTTTGGTATGTCTATTGGTATCTTCCTTGTTCATCTCATATTTAGGAAGTTGTGTTGTTGAGACTTTATGGGTGTAGCATCTGACTTTATTAGGAGGTACAGCCTTTGAAATGAATAAAAATATCACCTTAAATGAACTAGATTGAAAGACTACTTCCCTCTCTACCTCCCAGTGTGGTCTTTGAATCCTGGGAAAGCACAATGTGGTCCTCAATCTGTTGACCCTGGAGAGACAGGCAGGATGTGGTCTTCTGATTTGTTGACTGTGCAGAGCCATGAACTCCTGAAAAAGTCAAACAAAGCAAAGTGATTTTTATTCACTGAAGAAATAGTCCTTTAAAATACAGTAAAATATTATTAGGCTAGGCTTCTAATTCCAGCACTAGGGAGACAGAAGCAGGTGGATCTCTGTGAGTTCAATGTCAGTCTGATTTACATAGTACTTTCCAGGCTAGCAAAACAAAAACAAAAACAAAAACAAAAAAAACAAAACAATAACAAAACAAACAAACAAATAAAACCACTCTTTGCTCAGTACCTTCCACCTAAAATTCCAGCACTTAGAAGCTAAGACAGAAGGCATGCTGAAAGTTTGAGGCTAATGTAGACAACACAATAAATTACAAACTGTTAAAACATGAGCCTTTGACCTAATCCCACAGCTTGAACCAGGCCACACCTCTCTGCAGTTCTCTCTGGGACTGACAGCTAAGAAGTAATCTGTGCTGTGACCTCTCCATACCTGGCTCCTCCAAGCTCCATGGCATGCAAGCTACGCTTATCTAAATTATGTGATGTGAAACTTCCTATCATCCCTGTGGACTGGCAAGGCAGTCCCACCAGGAGGAAGTGATCAAAAAGAAGGCATCGGAGTCCATGTCAGAGATAGGTCTCATTTCCCTTACTAGGGAACCCACATGAAGCTATAGCTGCCCATCTGCCATGTCTCTGTAGGGGGTGTAGGTCCAGTCCATGCATGGTCTGTAGTTGGTGCTTCAGTGTCCAAAAGCCCCTCTTGGCCCTGGTTATCTGGCTCTGTTGCTCTACTTGTAGAGCTCCTGTCCCCTCCAGGCCCTTCTGTCCTTCCCTTCACTTTTCCACAAGAGTCCCTATGCTTGGCCCAATGTTTAGCTGTGAATCACAGCATCTATTTCAATCAGCTGCTGGATGGAGCCTCTCAGAGGACAGCTATGCTAGGATCCCATCTGCAAGCAAAGCAGAGTATCATTTACAGTGTCAAGGGTTGGCTTTTCCCCATGTGGTGGGTCTCAGGTTGGGCCAGGCATTGGTTAGACATTCCCTCAATCTCTGCTCTATATCCCTACACATCTTGGAAATGGATGGAACTAGAAAAGATATTCCTGAGTGAGATAACCCAGACTCAGAAAGGCACACATAGTATGTACTCACTTATAAGTAGATTTTAGCCATATAGTACAGGATAGACATACTACAATTCACAGACCCAAAGAAGATAAGTAATGAGTAGGAGCCAAGGGAGGAGCCTAACTTTCACGCAGAAGGGGAAATAGAATAGACAGCGGAAGCACTTGAAAATAAGGAACAAGGTAGGAGAGGGAGTGCAGAGAGAAATGAGGGTGGATAGCAGACCTTGGGAGAGCAAGAGAGTAGGGGAGGGCAGTGCAGGAGGATAGAGGGCCTGCAGAGAGAAGAGAAACTGTGGGCAGAGGCATCTCTATGACAAATTGCAGACTTAAGACAGGGTAGGCACCCTTGGGAGGATATGGGGTGACTCCAGCTGAGACTCCTACTAGCAAGGCTCATGGAGACTGAAGAGGACACCCTCTAAATACACAGGACTCCTGGTGGAGGGAGGGGAACACCAACCCACCCACAAAAACTTTGAGCCAAAATTTATCAGGATCTCTTGCTGCCTAGTGTTCTACGGGAGCCTTCAATTTCATCCATCTTTGCTCTCTACTCCTACTATAGAGCAAGCAAACAAAACAAAACAAAAACAGAGTTAATACTGTAACAACCTTGGCAGGAACAAAGATTCTGAAGAGAGACACTTGGTCTCTTCTTTTGGCTATCAAACTATTGAAACAAGGGGCCACAAGAATTAGCTTTTCCCCAGAAATCCCATGCTGAGGAAATAGAATAGAGCTTGGTGACAACACAGAGGAGGAGCTTGGCCCCTAGAGTTTTCACACAGTGTGGACCACTCATCAGACTGGCTTGAAGGAAAGACTGGAGCTGAGATGATGAAAGGCAGGAGCCACCTAGACCGGGATGGCTCAGTTTGCATAGCATATTCCCTCTGTTTAAACCTACATCATCATGTCAGGACCCTGAGGACGAACTTGGCGGTTACCGGTTATTTGTTCCTCTTCCGTGGGTGACCACATTTTCTGTTTTCCTGTCACTATCTAATTGGCATATTTACGATCAGTGGCTCAATCTTTCTTGTTAGGGTTGGCAAGGCCCAGGCTTGTTCTCTAAAAACTGCAGTAATAAGTCCAATGAACCAAAACTGATTTCCCTTCAAAATAATACAAGGGTTTGGCCACCTAGGTTTGCTGGTATGTCCAGACCGCCTTGTCAAATAGCAGCCTTCATTTCCTCTAACAGCTTTTATACCTTACACAGAGACAAAAACCTGGGCTAGTTTGTTGCTTCATCTCTACATGGTTTCTCTTTTACAGTCACCTCTTGTTAAGGCCTCAGGATCCTTGTGCTCACCGAGAAGCACTAAGAAAACCAGGAATGTTAAATGCACACACTGGGGTGTCCCCTCAATGGAGGACATAAAATAAAATACTGCATTCTGTCTGGAAAGCTGAGAGTGGAGACTGTTAGTGATCTGGTGACCTTTTGCTATCAGTAGGGACAAACTTCACCGTAGTTCCCTAGAATGATCTTCCCAGACTCTTCATAGACTGTTATCTTTAGCTCCCAGTCAATAGAACCCAACCTCAGGCGAGATGTCACATGTATTTATGGTTTGATGACCTTTATGCTATGTCTGTCAGAGACCTAACTAGATTCTAGGCCTTTTATCTATAGAACTCATCATGGTCACATGTTCTTTTGCTAAGTGTCACCTCTTAAGCTCTCTTATGCACCCAGATTTGGAATGATTGGTGCATAGAAACCCTTTGCCAAATTCTATTGGTTTTAAATATGCCTACAGTAAGCCTGTTTGAACTCTCTAGAAGTCTTGACCCAGCTTGACAAAGTCAGTTTGACCTGAGTTTTCATTCTTACCTGTTCACAGTTCACTTCCCTATCTGACAATACCCACATTCTCTATTGGCCCCTACCTGCTTTACACAAAAGAGGAATATTTGAATTGCTTTCAACCAAGCTCTTCCTACATCCTTCCAACCATAGGTCCTACATTTTCTTTCTTTCTTTCTTTTTTTTTTCTTGGGGGGGGGGCTGTAAATCATGATCCTATGACTTTTATGGATAAACTTCTTTTCCTTTTCTTCATATCATCATTATTTTCATGGACTAACACTTTTAAATGCCCCTATGTGTGAAGACTATTTTAATTAATTATAGCAAAGTTTCAGATGATGCCTTTTACTCCAGTTTGGTTGATATTTCATTTGTTCTGCAGTTTCTCCCAGCAGACCCACATGACCATAATCTTTCTAAACTCTGACCCTCCATTTCCACATTCAACAGCCCTCTGCTTTTCTGTATCTTCAGCCACATTTGTACCATTTCCCAACAAACACTGAGCTCACTTGTGACTGCAGCAGAATCACTGATATTGGAATCAAGAATCCCTTTTAAAAATTGTTTATATTATTTAGAAAAATTTTTAAATTTAAATATATTTTTATCATAGTATTTCCTCCCCCAAGTCCTTACAGATACTCTCTCAATCCCTACCTACCAAACTTTAAGTTCTTTTTTAAAAACAAACAAAAACCAACACAACAACAAAACCAAGATCTCCCCCCCCCAAAAAAAAGTCCACTAAACTGTAACCAAATGAAAGCACAGAAGGAAACTCTAGCATCTCATTCTGTGTTGGCCAACTACTGCTGCACATGAGGTGCTGACATACCAGTGTCACTCCACTGGAGAAAATCAAGTTTTCAAACTCAAGTTTTTTTAATCATTACACGATTTGGAATTTAACCCTAACTCCTGGCTTTTCAGTAGATTTTTGTAATCTGTACCTTCATTCATTCTTTGAATGATAGTGTTTTTTAATTAATTTTTTATTTTTTATATTAATTACAGTTTATTCACTTTGTATCTCAGCTGTAGCCCCCTCCCTCATTCCCTCCCTCATCCCTGCCCCTCCCCAAGTCCGCTGATAGGGGAGGTCCGTCTCCCCTTCCATCTGACCCTAGCCTATCAGGTCTCATCAGGACTGGCTGCATTGTCTTCCTCTGTGGCCTAGGAAGGCTGCTCCCCACTCAGGGAGAGGTGATCAAAGAGCCAGCCACTGACTTCATGTCAGACACAGTACCTGTTCCCCTTACTAAAACCCGCTTGGATATTGAGCTGCCATGGATTACATCTGAGCAGGGGTTCTAGGTTATATCCATGAATGGACCTGGGTTGGAGTATCAGTCTCAGAAAAGACCCCTGGGTGCAGATTTTTTGGTTCTGTTGCTCTCCTTGTGGAGCTCCTGTTCTCTCCAGGTTTTTCTATCTCCCCCTTCTTTCATAAGATTCCCTGTACTCTGCCCAAAGTTTGATTAAGAGTCTCAGCATCTGCTTTGATACATTGCTAGGTAGAGCCTTTCAGAGGTCCTCTGTGGTAGGCTCCTGTTTCCTGTTTTCTCCTTCTTCCAATGTCCATCCCGTTTGTCTTTCTGAGTGAGGACTGGTCATCTTACCCAGGGTCCCCCTTCTTGCTTAGCTTCTTTAGGTGTACGGATTTTAGTATGTTTATCCTATATTAAATGTCTAATCTCCACTTATAAGCGAGTATATACCATGTGTGTCTCTCTGCTTCCGGGATACCTCACTCAGAATGGTCTTTTCTAGTTCCCACCATTTACCTGCAAATTTCATGATTTCCTTGTTTTTAATTGCTGAGTAGTATTCCATTGTGTAAATGCACCACAATTTCTGTATCCATTCCTCCGTTGATGGACATCTGGGTTGTTTCCAGGTTCTGGCTATTACGAATAAAGCTGCTACTGAACATGGTTGAACAAATGTGTTTTAAGAACCTGCAAGGTACCAATTTTCAAACTAAATGCCTGTGTGAGACTTGGGGGGGAGGGGAGCATGATTACTGCCTCCATGAAATCTAGTCTAACAAAGAAAAGTTAAATAGGTTCTACACAAACAAACATAAAATTGTAAAACGTGCCTTTACTAACAAAGGAAGGCCTATGAAAGCACTCAGAGAGTTGTGAAGGACCACCTACTTTAGGCTAGGAGGCTATGAAAGTACTCTCGAAAGAAGTGGGCAGAGAAAGGTACAAAAGGGTTTTTCTCCTTGGATTGAGTTTCCATTTCATGGTTGGTTTAGAATCAAGAACCTCAATGCAACTGACAAAATCAGTGAAGATTGTTTACAAGGAGATGATATGTATTTTCTGAGGTATTTCAAACAGTGTTAAACAATAAGCCTTAATGTAGGTGATCTTTGAGCTTAACCTTATCAGCACTCCTGCTTATGACTGTACCTGAAAGCACCATGCAGTTTCATTTACAAAAGGAAGTTTCTTAAGATTAAAAACAAAACATAGCAAAACAAAACAAAAAAAAACCAAGTAATTCATTCCCTTGTGTTTTTACTTAAATTTTAAACTTTGCTTTTTGTTTGGATCTGATTGTCAAATACGTTTGAGCATCACAGTTCAAAAGCAACAAAATCATGCATACAGCTAACAGCTGTTATCGAGATAAGTCTCTTTCTGCTCTCCTCCCCCACCGAATCTAAAGTGCGACAAGCCCTGTCAATATTTACTATGCCCAGGCCTCTTTCATACTGACTCGTCCTGAAATCCTATTCTGTGTTGAAGTCCAGATCACATCTTTACCTTGTGATGGGGGCAAGATAGTTCATTGGTTCTGCTATCTTGTATTCTTTCTGAGGCCTTCTCTACGCTAGGAACTGAAGGTCAGGGTGTCCTGGCTAACTTACCTCAGCTTCTGTTAAAACTGCCTGTTTGTGTGGAACCTCTCCGAGCTAATTTCTCAGCTTCTGTTAAAACTGCTTGCTTCAGACTGCTTACTCTGCACCCCTTGCAGCTACAGAGCAAGGTGCCAAGACAGAGCATCTTAAAAGCCCTGTGTTCTGGACAGTCGGTGCCACCCACAGGTCTCTGAATATTTGGATGTAGTCCCAGCCAGCTGGAATAAAGATGTTTGATTGGCTATGCATTGTGTCTGAGTGGTCATCTCTGGTGAGCTCCCCAAAACAACCTAATGAGAGGCTCTGAAGTAGGAAGCAACTACTCGGGCAACATCTGGTAGCATTTGTTTGTGTCTCTTCAACAACTGCCAACAGGAAAGTAGCAGGAGGCTATACTGAGTGCCGTTAATCAGAGTAGACTGTAGGTTAGAATGGAGAAGTGATACAAATAGAAGAGAAGATACAAATAGGAGTACTTCAGATACATTTTGGGAGTGAAAGCAATATTTGCAAATGCATTAAATTCAGGAAACAAAAGAGACAAAGAAATCACGAATGAGTCCCAAGATTAATGGATGGTGCTATTGGCTAACATGGGAGGGAGTAAGAAGAGAGAGTTGGCAGCCTTGGCCTGGACATGGCAAACAGAAGAGGTGAAATGGGGGGACATGCTAAATTGGGATGATTTCATATTCCTCATGAGATGTCAAGGAGGCAGTTCTGCTGATCATTTCACATCTCTGCACTGGCATAGTCTAATGTGGTATTGTATCTCTGTTGTCTTCACAAGTCCTAGGATTCAATATTTACAAGGAGAAAAAAAGGGCCATGAAAATCCAACTCAGCTTGGTGTGTTATAGAGGCAGCTAGCCACCCACCAAATGTCTGCTGTCCTCATCCCGAGAAAGCAAGTAGCGGCAGCTTCAGATACAGGGGAGCGTGAAGATGAGTAATAGATGCATCTTCCAAGGAAAGATGATTAACTCTATTTTAATTCTGGGTTTAAAATAGGCTCCAGACCTTAGAACAACCGAAGGTGATCATTCAGGCTGTAAAACTCAGCACAAGACAGCACCACCTGCCAAATGAAAGCAATGGCCTGATCCAAAGTCCACAGTCTGGGAAAGCTTCTTCCTGTCCTAACTTCACTTTTTAACTTCTGTAGTTCTACTTCTGGCTAACTGTTCTTGTTAATTGAAGTATGTCAACCCAGAATATGTTTTTTTGTGTGTGTGTTTAAAAGCTCAGCCCGAGAAACACTTGTGGCTACACTGAGATCCCAAACATAAAATGTAGTCACCAGCTGACTAATAAAGAATTTCTATTGGTTTAAACTTATGTCTGAGCAGTCTTCTCTGGTGGATATCCCACAATGTTTTGATGCAGACATATATAGTAACATTGAAAATCTCATATTGAAAATGATGAAAACACAAAAACAGAATCTTTAGACTTCAAGGACACATGACCAGTAAGAATTACTTTAGAATTCTTTCTCTTTCTCTCTGTCTCTGTCTCTCTGTCTCTCTCCCTTTCTCTCTTTCTCTCTCACACAACACAAATGTGGGCATGAAACTTCTCTTGTGTTATACCATTGAATCGCAAAGGGTTATTTATTATAATGCCTGTAGTTTTTACCGAATATACTTAATTTCTATTTAATATCCTTTTCCATTAGACTTTGGTTGTTGCTTAAGTACCATTGGTATCAGGAATTGTAGCAGAAACTAACATATATTTTGTGGAAACTGCTAGAGAAAGACAGAACATTTAGTTCCTTAGGATGAAGGCCAGTAGAAATTGATGGAAACTGAGAACTAGCTTCACGAATGCCAGTGGGGGTGGCAAACCTGCAAAAAGGTTAGATCCAACAACAGCAAGAGAAATAGGCCAAACTCTCCCTGCGAACATGGACACAAAAATTCTCAAGCAAATACTTGCAAACTAAATTAAAACACACACACACAAAATCATATACTGTGATCAAGTTGGCTTCATTCCAGACATGGATGGGTATTTCAATATACATAAATCAATACATGATATACACCAGATGAATAAACTTAATGATCAAAATCACACTGTCTCCTTAGATAAGCAAAAGCTTTTTGCAAAATCCAACATCCTTTCATAATAAAAGCCCTGTGGAATAAAAAACTGCGGGCATATCACAAAATAATAACAGCAGTTATGTGTCAAGCCCATAACAAGCATCATATAAAAGGGGGGAGGTACTCAAGGCCTTTCCACCAGTCAGAAACAAGCCAAGAACATCCATTTTCTCCATTCCTTTTCAATATAGTGCTTGAAGTCTTAGATGGAAAAATATGACAAAATAAGAAGATTGAGGGTATATAAATAGGAAAGGAAGAAACCAAAGTAATCTTATTTGCAGATGGTATGAAACTATACACAAATGACTCATTAAGATTATATCAGAATAGTCTGTTAGAGGATAAGCACATTCAGCTCAGCAATATTAACACACAAGATACAGTAGCTTTCCTGCAATACCAACTTTAAATGTGCTGAGGAAAAAAACCAAGGAAACAGCTATTCACAATAATCCAATACATAATAACCTTGGAATAAATCTAACTGAGGAAATGAAAGGCATGTACAATTAAGACACTAAGGAAAGACAGTGTAGATGATGCCAGGAGACAGACAGACTTTCCATGTTCATGGATTGGTAGTATCAATCCTGAGAAAATGGCTATCCTACTGAAAATGTAAGACCTGGAGTCTTACTGCTCAGGATCGCGCCCTTCCCAGGAACTCCCACAGACCAAGCTCGATGCAAAAGCAAGAGATTTTATTGCTATCTCGACAGGGTCGCCCCTTCCAAAAGCAGGAGACGACCCCGAACATGCAAAGCACAGGGGTTTTATACCTGAAAATCAGGTCACTTTTGCTCTATAGTTTACAGCTGGTTGTTTCTCAGAACAGTTCACCCCGCCCTTCAAGAGCTCTCTGCACCTGGCTTCAATTCAAATAATCACAGTTGTTTCTCATTCCCAGGTGGTCCCTCAAAAGCAATCTGTCATTCACCACATTCCCCATTAAAATTCCAGTGCAAGACTTCACGGAAATTGAAAAAGGAATCTAAAAATTCAGAAGACACTAAAACACAAAAATAAAATAAATGTACCTGTCAACCTCTCTGATAAACATAGATGCAAAAATTCTCAGTTGTAAACTGAGTTCAAGAACATATAAAAGAGACCATTCTTTTACAAGGATGTAGATATGGTGCAAAACATGTAAACCAATAAATATAGCTCAGTACATAGATAGGCTCCAGTTTAGAAAGCACATGATCATCTTTATAGATATATAAAAGGCCTTTAACAAAATCCAATACCCTTCTTGATAAAATCCCTGGAGAGACTAGGAAGTAAATGAATGTATGTTGACATAACAAAGACTACATCTGTGCAGGAGGCACGAGGTCCTTTGCTCACAGAGAACACTAGGGGAACCTGGAATGGTAAACTCACAGGTCGTTCCCTCAAAGAAAGGCATACCTAACCATTTGTCTGTCCAGAGAGCTACAGGTGAATATATATAGTTAACAGCTTGGTCACCCTGTGCTCTCATGAGACCACACAAGATCCTCCCCCAGACACTTATCATGAGCTTGTTTTGCCGCAGTCAACATATATAACCATCTTTATGGAAAGTGCATACTTCACAAACAGTTTCGATGTGGTCACATCACATCCTTATTTAGCTTGCTTTGTGTTTTAATGTGCACATGGGATTGGAAGCTTTCACCAGATTGTGCTGTGTTTAAATATGCCTAAAATAAACTAATCGGGAGAGACTACTGAAGTTTGAGCCAACACCAGCTGCATACTCCTGTTGAACTGACCTACCTTCTCGCCTTCCATGGATCGTCACTCTGCTGGCATGGTTACAGAGACCCTGCAGGTATGGCGCCTTTGAGCTGGTACTTTAGGTAGCATCCTTTCTGCAGAGTCTGAAGACCTGAGTTTAATCCCTACAACCCACACTATGAAAAGAGAGAACCGATACCACAAGTTCTCCTCTGTTATCCACAGTGTGCTGTGGCACACACACGCATGCACACATGGGCACACACATGCACACACACAGGAATAAAGAAACGATAACATTTTCTCACCTTTATTAATTTTGTGTTGGACAATTTTATACAATGCATTACGATTATTCTTCTGCTTCCCCGTTCCGATCAACACTATTCCTATTAACACTATTTTGGGTTTGCCTTGTGACCCACTTACCTTAACTAGGACCATCTTTGTGATTATGGATTGTAAACTATCCTAGGGAGCTCAGTAGGGTCATCAGTGGGTATTCAAAGGAAGGCAAGGGTTTCCCTACCTGCTGACTTTATTACTATTAAATAGCTCAGCAGTGAGGGGCAAGGCCCCCTGAGGTCCTGCTCTATCAATACCTGGCTGTTGATGGGCCCATTCTTGGGCGGACCTAGTACAGACACCCACAGCTGTTGTGAGTGTGCGATTGCAATGACTGTGTCCTACTCAGCAGATGACATTTCTCAGCTTTTCTCACAGTCTTCTGCATCTTACATTCTTTCCACCTTAGTGCTCTCTGAATCTTAGAGTAGATGATGTAAAGTATCATGTTTAGGGCTGGATACTCGTCCAATTGTTAATTCTCAGCACCCTGTGTAGCCTTGACTCTCTGCATTCACTGGAAAGAGAGGCTTCTCTGATTAAGTCTGAGGGGAGTGTTTAGCTATGAGGTTTAGCTATATTTATAAGGTGGCGTGGTGCCATGCCAATTTAGCTAAACAACAGTATTCAGTTTCTCCCCTACAGTCTGCAACCTTCCCCACTATTGTTTTTTGTTTTTAAGATTTAATTAATTAATGTGCATTGGTGTTTTGGCCATATATATGCCTGTGTGAGAATGTTGGATGACCTGGAACTGGAGTTATCGACAGTTATGAGCTATTACTTTGGTGCTAGGACTTGAACCCAGGACCTCTAGAAGAGCAGACAGTGAGTCATCTCTCCAGCCTAGTTTAGATTTTTTATGTTTTGTTGTTGTTGCTTTGTTTTTCACAAGGTTTACTCTGCAGGCATGTACTTCCTCCTGTGAAGCAGGTCCCAGATACAATAAAAAAGTGTCTAATTAAACTCATCATGTGACGTCACCATTGCATAAGTAAGCATAGATTGCATGGCAGGTTGGTTCCAGCACTGTGGAAAGACTAGAATGTTACAGGTGCAAATACTAAGTACGTTGTTTTCATCTAGTTCCAGTCTGCTGTAATAGTCATTCGTTGACCACCTGTATCAGAGTTGACATTCTATGACTAATAAATGAAAACTTTTGGGATAGTTTAACTTAGCAGATCACTAACCTTAACCAACCAAAAGCTAAGGATGTCATCAGATGACATCGGAAGCCTACTGGAAGGCGAGCTTCCCCTATCTTGCTGTAACCACCTCTCTGATATGCCTACCAATGTAGTTTAAACTTGCTTTGTTCTATAAAACTATAAAGCTTCATGACCACACAGAATTTGAGGTAGTCTAAACATGTGTTCTGGTCTATGGTCCCTCAAATGGCTCCAGAGTAATCTTTTATTCCCTTTAAGATGAAAGTTGCATTTTTGCACTGACATCTGTAGATTTCACTTTTCTTTACTATTGAATAAAATTCTATTATCTGTATGTACCATGTTTTCATTATCCATTTATCAGTTGATGGCCATCTGCTCCGATTCCACTTTCTTTCTCCTGTGAAGAGAACAGCAATGAATGTGGATGAGCAATATCCACGTAGTATCTCATGCAGGGAGTAGAATGTAAGAGTCCTTGGGGTGTATGCTCGGCAGTGGAATAGCTGGCTCAGACGGTGATCTGTGTCAAAAGTTTTTGAGGCAGTGTCACACTGATATTCATAGCGGCTGAACTGGTTTGCACTTCCACCAACAAGGAGTAAGACTTTGTCCTAACATCTTTGCCAGAATTTGCCGTCATCTGATTTCTTGATAATAACTATTCTGACTGGGGTCAGACCAAACTCAAAATAGTTTAAAATTGCCTTTACCTGATAACTAATGAAAGTGAACATTTAAAAAAATATATTAGCCATTTTATTTCCTCTTGGTTTGCTTTGCTGGACAGAAGACTTCCGGGTTTTATGGGGTCCCACTTGTCAATCATTGAGTTCCTGAGCAAGGGACTCCTGTTTACAAAGCCTTTGCCCTGCCTGCCTTCTGTTCTAGCACTGCTGACTTTCAGGTTTTACCAGGAGGTCTTGGATATATTTGGAGTTGATTTTTGTGCATGCTGACAGAGATGGTCTAGTTTTATTCAATGTATAGATGTTGAAAATTGTAAATGTTCTTTTGTAAATTATTCCTGTCCTGTAATCAGAATGAAAGGACTTCCTTTAACTCTTCTGATTAGTTTTGGCTTGAGGTCTGTTTTATCAGATATTAGAATAGTAATGTTTGCTTGTTGATTTTTCTTAAAATAAGACTTTATGTGACAAATCTAAATCCAGTATCATGCTAAATGGAAAAAATCTCTCACTATTGTCACTAAGATAAAGAGCAAGAAAAGGCCACTTCTCTTTCTGCTCCTATTCAATATAGTGCTTGAAGTCTTAGCTAGAACCATAAGGCAAGAGAGGGAGATAAAGAAGATATAAACAGGAAAGAAAGAAATCCAACAATTCTCATTTGAATACAGCAGGATGCACTGAAAAGACCCTAAAAACTACCAGAAAAGTTCTAGAACCGATAATGATGTTCAGCAAAGTGGCAGCATATAGTAGTGACAGAGAGGCAAGTAGCTTTCCTCTATGCCAAAGTCCAAAACAAGCAGCTTCCCGTAATTTCAGACACGCCGTGGAAGAGGCCAGGGACACAATTCCCTTCACAATAGCCTCACAAAAACACCTTGGAATAAATCTATGTCAGAAGTAAACCTTGACAATGAAAGCTTTAAGACACCGAAGAGAGAACCTGAATAGAGATAGTAGAAGCTGGAGAGACCTCGCATGTTCATGGACTGGGAGGAATATTGTTGTGAAAATGGTGATCATACCAAAAGCAAATTGTAGATTTAATGCCCCAGTGCCATTCTTCACAGAAATAGAATCTTAAAATTTATATGAAAAACAAAAGATCCCCAAATCCCAAAGTAACCCTGAGCAAAGGAGATGCCACCGTATCTGATTCAAGATATACAACAGAGTTATAAAAAACAAAATGTCATTGGCTAAAAAGAAAGAGATAAATTAGTGTGTAGAATAGATAATCTAGATATAAGTTCACACAACTAGAACCACGTGATAGTTGTCAAAATCACCACAACGCTCACTAGAGAAAGGTAGCATCATTAACAAATAGTGCTAAGAACACTGGCTAGCCCGCTGTAGAGCAGAAAAAGTCTATCTTTTCTCTCAGCTTGTACAAGAACCAACTTCAAATGGATCAAGAACCCTCAACAAACAAACAAGAAAACATGGAGTACTTTCAATATGTAGGTATAGGAAGACATTTCTGAACCGGATACCAATTCCTCAGGAAATAAAGATGGGACCTCATGAAATTTAAAACAAACAAACTACTGAACAAACAAAAACAGCAGCAACAACAAACGTGCTGGATAGCCAAGAAAACTATCCATCTAGTGAATGGGAGAAAATCTTGGCTAACTTTACAGCTGACAGAAGATTAATGTTTAGAATATAAAAAGAACTCAAACTAATCACGAAAACAACCAAATTTTAAAATGAGCTGTGGGACGGAATCCTGTTCTTAGAAGAAGAAATACAAATTTCTGATAAATGTTTTTAAAGTGTGTAAATTCTTAACTATCAGAAGAAGTCACGTTAAGCTACTTTAGAGAGAACGGCTACTATTAAATATGACAAATGCCATTGAAGATGTGGCCAGTGAGGAGCCCTTATTCACCGTTGGCAGGAGGATAGACGTCAGTGTGGCGGTGCCTCAGGGGCTAGAAACAGGTCTGCTCCAGGACTCAGCTACCCATCCGTGAGCATATACCCCAATACAACCTCTTACTACAGACACTTCACCGGCTAGGATATAGAGTCACCACAGTGTCCACAAACTGATGAAGGAATGATGAAAAGCCCATACACCCACACGATGGAATTTTATTCAGCTGTAAAGAAAACGAAGCTATGAAATCTATGGGTCAGTGGTCAGTGGAAGAAAGTGCCAAAAGTTATTCTGAATTGAGGTGACGGGTCCAGCTGAACAAAGGTCACATGTCCCCTCTCACACGCCCATCCTAGATTTGAATTCTAAGGCTAGTTTTGCTTGTTTATTTATTTGTGAACTGGGGAACCTATCAAATCCAGGAAGATATAAAGGGGCCATTAGAGAGGGTGGGGAAGTTACCATGGGAGGGGTAATCTGGAGGGTACAAGGTCCTTGGGCACACACATAAATAAGCACTAGGAAAATCAGAAAGGTTGAACACGCAGTCTTATTACCTTCAAGGAAGGAGACGTTTTCCTGTTTCCCACCTGGAAAGCTGGGACTGGTGCAGCTTATTAGCTGGTTATCTTTTGCTAGCTGTAGGCCAGGCTTCTCCCAGACTCTTGCGTTTGTTTATCCAGACACTCCCTCCCTCCCTAAATATTGAGCATTGCTTCTCCGAGAAATAAACCCATCCTTATGAGAGATGTCACGTGTATTCTACACGGTCTAGGTAGCTTCTGGGTATTCTTAGGCCAGTCCTGACTCCCGCGAGTATTGTGTCGACCTCACCATTCTCCTTAGACAGGTATCTTGAGCTGTTTCTGAGTCAACAGGACCATCTTTATGTGAACATGGCTTAAGCTGTGTCACACCCGTGGGACTGTGTTAATCAGCACAGCCCCGCACAGATATTTCCTTGCCTCTTTTGCTGTTTGCAGAGCCCCCTCCCACCCCCAAAGACATGTGATACGAGAGCAGATGGGGAGGAGCTGGTGTTGTGACAGGTGGATGGGGGAGAGAGGACGTGGGTGGGGGCTGGATTAACCAATACTAAGTGTGGAAAGGCTCTCAACATGCGCTACAAAGCCTTTTTTTTTTTTTTTGTGGGTGGAGGTTAATGCAGAGATCTGCAGCTGGTCAAAATGAAGCGTGCACACACCTGAGACATGCTCAGCCCTAAAAGGGATACCTGCCTCACCACCTCCAGGTCTCAGAGAGCATCGCAGAAGAGGGCGAAAGAATGTAACAGCCGGAGCTGGGCTGAGTTCTTAGGAGCGGTGTCCTCTGAACACACGGCCATTGGACTCTCCGGATTATGGTCACCTGCACACAGCCCACCCAAGAATGCTGAAATGTCAACATGCGAGGGCCAAGGCTGCTCGGGTTCCAGTCCGGGGGAGGGCAGTTAACAGGTGCTCTGGGAGCAAAGTCATTTTCTTTAGTTGTCTTTAGCTGCCCTCATCTCAGCAAACAATCCTCTACTCATGCAAACGAACATAATTAAACTCATACAGTTAAAAAAAAAAGATATCAAAATAGGAGGAGGCTTGCTCCAAGGAAAAAGGATTTCGGTGTGAGGATAAGAGTGTCATGAGGGGGACTGAGCGTGTACCTGCATGAAATTATCACAAGATAACAGATGAAATGGTACACTACACTCTTTATCTTAGCTACGGGGGACTTTCCTTCCTTGGTTTGATGCCCATCGCAAGGGCCTCGCTTGCCTCGCCGTTGGCCTGTGGCTCAGCATGTTACAGGATGCAAATCATAAGCACAGCTATTTTGGGCTCCATGGAGCTTCATTCTGCATGAGAACAAAGGGGAGAGGTGAGTTTTCTTATTCACTGACTGTGTTCTGTGTTACTCTTTAATCCAATGGAGAATACTCTGGAAGTCTTCGAGAAAGTTCTATCAGGTTTTATAAAAAGCTGTGTGTTGCCGGGCGTTGGTGCCCCATGGCTTTAATCCCAGCACTAAGGAAGACAGAGGCAGGCAGATCTCTGTGAGTTCAAGGCCAGCCTGGTCTACAGAGTGAGTTCCAGGACAGCAAAGGCTACACAGAGAAACCTTGTCTAAAAAAAAAAAAAAAAAAAAAAAAAAAAGCTGTGTTTAAGGGGGTTCTGTGTACTGGATTGGTGAGGTGTACTTCATATAAAACCGACAGAATCTGCATGAGAACAAAGGCGATGTGGGAAAAAAAAAAATGTGGTGCAGGCTGCAAGGCTAATTATGGGCAGAAGAGGGCGCGAGAACACAAAGAATGGAAGCTGCTAAGGCGGTGGGCACGGACCAGTCCAACGCTGTTTGGCGCCAGTGTAGACTGGGAATCTGCTCATTCCACTAACTGGCCCCGCGACGTAACAAAGCGCTCACCTGTTTTCAAACCCACAGAGTGCCTTTCCGACACTTCGGGTGTTCTCTTTTCTTCTTTTTGAAGACTCGTGGTTCCGCTTTTTAAGTAGCATTTTCATTTTAGTGTTCTTACACCGCTTCCCTGCTTTTCGCTCGGCCATGCTTCCAACTAAGTTTGCTTAAGCGTCTTTGTGTGTGTGCCTCATTTACACTTTTATTATTTCTACTATACTTTTTTGTAGCATTTTGAACTTACCTTGCTTTATTTTAGTCTTGTGATTTTTGTTCTTCTTACCGAATTTTGCATTAAAACAATCTAATTATTGAGATGTTGTTTTTGTCTTTCTTTTCTTTAAAAATGGTTTTAAGCTTTCTGATTTCTCTTTTTCTTCAAAACTTTAATCGCTGCTCTCCCTTTTTCTTGTATTTCATGTAACCCTTTTCTCTGTTTCTGTTTGTTTTGGTTTTGGTTTTCTTCCCTCTACCTCCTACCCTCATTTCATTGAATTTTTTTTCCACATTTGACCTAAATAAGATTTTAGATGTGTTTTCGGTTATGTGGCCCTTTCTTCATTTCACTGAGTTCCTCTTCCACATTTATCCTAAATATGATTTTAGATTTATTTTCAGTTGTGTGTGTGTGTGTGTGTGTGTGTGTGTGTGTGTGAATGGGTGCTGGTGCCTGGGAGGCTAGAGGCATCCGATTCTCCTGGAGCTGGAGTTGCAGGCAGCTGTGCCGCAACTGCTGGAGCTGAACCTGTCCTCTGCAGGAGCAGTGCACGCGCCTGGCTGCTGAGCCCCGACCAGCCCCTTTAAGCGATCTTTAACCTCATGGTGCACTGCCTACTGTTTCTCCACTCTGGCTGTCAGGGAACCCAGTGTCTTTTTCTACGTTGTGTGGCTTGATGTTGGTGAACTTCATTAGTTCACTTTCACCTTCATGCCCAAGCTGTTCAAACACAGTCTGGTTGCAGGACATAGAGAAGTCAAGGCAGGAATGACCAGAAAACTCCCTCCCTGCTGCCAGCTTTCCACATGCAGGAAGGGGCTGTACAGTGAGTGAAACAGGTCATCCTTTGTGTTTTCCGTTGGTGAAAATGCTACACCAGGCAAGGTGTGCTCTCTGGTGCAGGCAATGGTAGCATAAAAGGTATGTGGCTAACGAAGCACTTTCTGACAGGGTTGGATGGATGTAACTCGGCACTCCTCCACGGGCCTTGTACTGTAAGCCTGCCCCCCTCCCTAGTGGGGGCTCCTGCTGTTCTCACGTTAAACAGACTCACCCTAAAACAGCCTTCTAGGATTTACTTGCACTCCACTGTGGTCAGAGATGCTTTTCAGCAGTGGAGACCATGAGAATGAGTGATTGCTGTGTACCCACACTGGAGCATCTGTGCCTACCCTGCCAGGGTGATCCCATGGAAGAGCTGGTAGGAAGAACTTAAGAATCAGTAGGCGGAAAGGAGTGCTGTGAGCCGCCCATGGTGCTGCACTCCTGACCCCACCCCTGCCACACTAAGGTGACCTGCTCAAGATCAAGCCAATGAGAGCAGGCAGGCAACATCCTGACAGACAGTGTTAATGGGAACCAGTGGGCTACACTTTTTTTTTTATTTTTAGAAAAGAAGAGAGGACATGAAGGTAGGAAAGGGATGTGTGGGGTGTTTGGTAGGACTGGCAGAGGGAGTTGGAGATCGATATGATCAAGGTATATTGTATGCATGAATGAAATTGTCAAAGAATAAATAGTAGATGTTTAACACACACACACACACACACACACACACACACACACACACACGAGGAGGGAGCAGCCTTGCCAGGCCACAGAGGAAGACAATGCAGCCAGTCCTGAGGAGACCTGATAGACTAGGGTCAGATGGAAGGTGAGGAGGACCGCCCCTATCAGTGGACTGGGGGAGGGGCATGGGAGGAGAGGAGAGAGAGAGGGTGGGATTGGGAGGGAATGAAGGAGCGGGCTACAGCTGGGATACAAAGCAAATAAACTGTAATTAATGTTAAAAATAAAAATTTAATTAAAAAGATTAAAGAGTAGGCTGCCCGCAGAAAGATTCCCAAGCAGAAGCAGAAGCAGAACAACAGGTAGGCAACTGAACAAAGGGACGTGGAAGCACAGGGCAGCATGATTCTCCCAGAAGACCTCGTCTCTTCAGTTTACTGAACTTAAAGCTATTGACACACATAAACTGCCAAAGGACTTCAAAGGTTCACTAGGATAAATGATCAGAGTCTCCCATGACGACACAAGCAAACCTATGAGTCCAACCCAGGGCCACATGGGAAAAGCCAACAGCACAGAGGGGAAGTCAGTAAGTGGAAACAAAGTCAGCAGTGTGACTTAAAAAGCAAACCAGAGGAGAAAAAAGCAAAGATGGAGAAACTGAAACAACACAAACAGAAGCTAGGCTTGCACAATGGAATAAATCAAAAGAAATAAAATTATTTGTTTATTTATTTAAATTAAGTAAAAAAAATATTCATCTTAGAGCCTGATCCCAGCCCCTCCCACCTCTCCTTCAGTTCTGCCCTCACATCCCGCTCCCCCCTTTCCCTTTTTCCAACTCAGAGAAGGGGTCCCCTAAAAGGTGCCAACCCACCCTGGCACCTCAAGTCACAGTAGGACTAAGCACATCCCTTCCCACTGAGCCCCACAAGGCAGCCCACAAGGGAAAGGGATCCAGAGGCAGGCAGCGGAGTCAGAGGCAGCCCCTACTCCGTTGTTAGGGAGCCCACATGAGGACCATGCTGCACAGCTGCCAGGTCTGTGTACGGACTCTAGGTCTGGCTTATGCAGGCTCTTTGGTTGGTGGTTCAGCCTCTGTGAGCCCCCATGGGCCCAGGTTAGTTCACTCTGTAGGTCTTCTTGTGGTGCTCTTGGCCCCTCCAACTTCCTCAGTCCTTTCTCTCACTCTTCAGCAAAACTCTGAGCTCAGCCTATTGTTTGGCTGTGGGTCTCTGCATACTACTCAGCTATTAAAAACAAAGACATCATGCAATTCACAGGCAAATGGATGGAACTAGAAAAGATCATCCTGAGTGAGGTAACCCAGACCCAGAAAGACACACATTGTATGTACTCACTTATAAGTGGACATTAGCCATAATGTACAGGGTAACCATGCTACAATTCAAAGAAACCAAGGAAGGCCCAAGAGAGGATTCCTGAATTTCACTCACAAGAGGAATAAAATAGACATCTGAAGTAGATGGAAGGAGGGAGTTGTGTGGGAGAGGAGGTGTGTGTGTAGGGGGGGTGGGTAACAGGGAAATGAATCAAATTTAAAACAATGGAAGTTATCATCAAGAATAAGCTAGAGAAAGAATACCAGGAAATCAGGAACTGAGACAAAGCTGAAGAAATACTGCATTGAAACATCGAGAAACTACTGAGCAAGCATGAGCACAGAATGAGAGTTCCTTTTAGGGTTGCTTAGTCTCAATAAAAGAATTGGGTAACAGACTTAAAGGGAAGCTCCAGAACAGTTAGGGTTTAAAGAGAAGAGTAGAGCGGGTGAAATCCTGGCAGCCACGAGGAGGGGATGGAGAAGGCCATGCCCTTTCAGTTGGACATGGAATAGAAATAGCTTCTTAAGAAAAGAAAGGGCACGCCCGAGAATGGGAGTAGAACCCTGAACCGCAGAACGTGGCATGCGCAGGAAGTCACAAGCCCTAGGGTTTTCTTTTGGGGGCCTTTGAAAGGCTCCACCCAACAGGGCATCGAAACAGATGCTGAAACTCACGGCCAAACTCTGGGCAGAGCACAGGGAGGCTTGTGGAAGAAGAGGGGGAGGGGTGGGTAGAAGGACACGGAGGAGACAGGAGCCGCACAGGGAGACCAACAGCCAAGGATTTTCTTTAGACAAGTATTTGTGTCCCGAATCAATAGAATCAGGGCCCAGGGAGCTGGAACTCCCATCCATAATTGGAGTATCTCCAACTGACATCTTGCAAAAGAAAAATCCGTTTTCTCCGTGGAGTCTGACCAGGTGTATTAATCACAGTTAATGGCAGACCCCGTGTCCAGCAGTGGATGGGCAACAAAACCAGATCAACTGGAGTTTTTGTAGGCATTTTGTCTCATAATGGGTTTGTGTGTCTGCTTTTTGTTTGTTTGTTTTGTTTTCAGTCTCACTAGCCTTTTGCTTATATATTATGGGGTCTAATTTAGTGTTTTATGAGGTGTGTGTGTATGTGTTTTTTAAATTTTTACTCTGGTTGGTTTTATTGTTTGTTTGCCTGATTTTATTATTTGTTTGTTTTGTTTTGTTTTGTTTTCGAAAGAAGCTTAGAAAGAAAGGGTGTAGAATTGGGTGGGGGAGAAGTAGGGAGCATTTGGGAGGAGTTGAGGAGGGCAAAGCATGATCAGAATATATGAAAAATTGTTAGATTTAACAGATGGATTTGGGACGGGGGCTATGATAGAAAAACCCAGTAGCTCTCCAAAGCACCACCCTACGGGTAAAGAGGACAGGAATTAGAGCTCAGTGATCCAGGATGGTAGAGGAAGACATCCAAGTGTCCCTAGTATCAACCTACAGCCTTTGCATGTGTGATCACACTTTCTCTCTCTCGCAATGAAAAGCACAAGTGAACTTGTATGAAACTTTTAAGAGGAAATTGCTGATTCACCTGTGCATTAGAATAACATCGGATCCTTAACAAGAAAACTTGAGATTATATATATTAAAGCCCTGGAGGTACCTGCCAACCATTATTGCTATGTTCAGAAGTGTTATTTTTGAAAAGCAAAAAGCTCATTGGGACATAAAAGCAGAACTGATAGTTCATAACCTTCAGCCAAGCACTGCAGAAGATATTTAAAGAAACACTGTACACAAATGTTGGACAAGTTTCAACAGGAATGAATAAATGTATTTAAAGGAATAAATACAAAAAGGAGGGCTGATAAGAATCCATAATGCTTACTACAACAAACAGCAAATTGGTTCATGCCAATAAACAGAAAAAAGGAACAGTAGTCAAACCAACCAAAAAAGCAACCAAAAAAAATTACATACATAGGTTAGCAAACTCTCTCAATTAAGTGTAAATGTCCTCAGCTCACCAACAATACAGGCATAGTCTGGTTAAAGGTACACCAGTTATTGGCAAGGACACATATAGACCAAGAGTTCAAGGACAGAAGTCATTAGACCTAGTGAATGAACTATGAAAACATGATGGCATAGCTGTTCTAATACCTGATAAGCTTAAAATACGTTCAGAAGAGATAATGAAGGCCTTTGACTGTTAATTAAGAAAATATAAAACCTTAAATATACCTATAAACCTGGGCTGGGAAGATGTCAACTGTTAAAGCACTTGATACCTAAGTAAGAGGATCAGAGATTCCCCAAAACCTACAGAAACGCTGGATGGGCCTGGAAGGCCACGTGCAATTTCAGTCTTGGAAGAAGGAGGCAGGGGATGCCTAGAGTAAGCTGGCCAGTGAGAGTAGGCAGCTTCGGTGTGCTCTAGATTTGACTGAGAGATCCTGCCTCAAAGAATAAGGTGGAAGAGTGATTGAGGTACAATCCTGTCATCAATCACACACACACACACACACACACACACACACACATTTGCCCCCACACATGTGATTCTGCACACACACACACACATTTGCCCCCACACATGTGATTCTGCACACACACATGCACATGCAAAGAAGATTAGACACAAACAACATATCTACTGTGGTGGCTTTGAATAGGAATGGCCCTCGTAGGCCCATATGTTTGAATGCTAAATCACCAGGCGGTGGAACTCTTTGATAGGATTAGAATGATTAGGAGGCGAGGCCTTGTTGGAGGAAGCGTGTTATTGGGAGTGGGCTCTAAGGTTCCCAAAGGCCTATGCTATGTTCAGTCTCTCCTCCTCTCTGCCTGTGCATCTCAGCTGCTGCTCAGCACCTGCCTCCATGCCACAGTGCACCCACCATGAAAATGGACTACACCTCTGAAACAAGTCCACAAGTAAACGCTTCCTTTTGTAAGAGTTTCCTTGGCCATGTTTTTCTTCACAGCATTAGAACAGTGACTAAGACATCCAGCAAATATTGTGGCTCCCAATGTCATAAAACAAACACAAAAGCAAAATGTAGGTGATTTAAATACCCTACTCTCTTCTATGTAAAAGTAATTCAAACTCAAAATTAACAAGTCACAAAATCCTAGAATTTTACATCATAAAGCAAATTAATTTAATAGAAGTGTACAGATTACCCCATCAAACACATAAATGCATCCTTCTGGGCAACCCACTGACCCAAACTTATAAAATAATAATCGGTGACTTCAACACCCAGCTCTTAACTCTATATGGTTCACTGAAACTAAATGCAACAAAGAAACCCCACAAATAAATTATCCAATAACTAAAACTAAAACAGATATATAGAGAATATTCTACCCAACACAAAACATCATTATTTTCATGTTTAAAACAGGCCACATTCTAGAGCTTAAAGTAAGTTTTAATAAAAAAGAATGGATATAATTTCCTATTTTGTAGGAACAGAGAAGACTAAAACTAGAAAGCTATGGCAAGAGAAACTACACTAAGTAGCACAATTCCAAATGAACAATAGTGAGTCAAGAAGAAATCATGAAAAAAATGAAATATTCCTAGAGTAAAATGAAAACTAACATACAACTTACATAAATGTTGGAGACACGGCTAAGATAATAACAAAGGATACAGCTGTGAGTGCTTACACTCGAGTGTCACACAGTTCTCAAATAAGTAACAGAATGCTGGGCTTCCAGGCCTTAGAACAACAGGAGCAAGTCGAACCCCAAAGCACTGGGCGGAAATAAGTAATAAAGGTCAGAAAGACACTACAACATACACACACTAAAAAGCAATAAATATGATCATTCAAATGAGAGTTGGTTCTTAAAAAAGATTACCTAGCCAAAGTAATGAAAGATAAAGAAAGGACCCAAAATAATAAAATTAGAAATGTAAAAGGAGAGGTCACAGAGCTTGCAATGGAACCCATAGGATCATTAGGAAATTTCCCTGGAAATGTGGAACCAATGGCCACACATGGCTTGCCAAAATACACTCTAGAAGATATAAATGATGCAAAACAGATCCATAACAACAGAATGGAAGAAGTTTCAAAAAAATCTCCCTAAAGAAATGCCTAAGGACTTCCCGGCTGAATTCTACCAAACATTTTAACAGTGAGTTTACATCAATGCTCCTCAAGCTTTCAACCTAGAAGAGGAAGAAGAGTAGAAAATTTGCTCTGAAACGGCGTCATCACCCTGACACCAGAGCCGGATAAACACAAAACAAGCAAATCTATCTCTAATGAACATAGATCCAAAAATTAACATAATGGCACACTGAACTCAGGAGCACATTGTGAAGATCACACACTAACAGCTAAGGTGCGTTCATCACAAACATGCAATGTTGGTTTACAAGTCAATAAATGGAAATCAACCTACTAATAGACTGAAAAAAGTAACACCATCATCCCAGTAGACTTAGAAATGGCCTTTGACAGAACTCAACATGTTTTCATAATAAAAGGCCTAAAGAAATTAGAGCTACATGATGGTGGGTGTGTATGAAAATCCTGTAGTCTCCATTATATAAATGTGGAAACCATAAACTTAAAAGCATTTTCTCTTTAATCAAGACATGGCAATGGTGACCCCTCTCTCTGCACTCATCCAATGTAGTGCTTGAAAAAGTCAACCAAACAAAAGGCTGGCAAACAGACAAAGAAGACATCAAAATATCCGTACCTTCAATGACATGATCATATCTTTAAAATCTCCAACAGAAAACTCTCAGGTCTCATAAAAGATGTAGCAAACAAAGATACAAGATCAGAACATACAGCCAGGAGTCTAACAAACTTGCCCCCAAAAAAATGGTAACAGAAAATCTCCTGAGGTTATCACTTAACCTCAGGAAGAACTTAGGGGCCTGGGCGCTCCCCTCTTCCAGCGGCAAGGTCCCTGCAACACACCACTAAAACTGAGGCTAAGAGAGTGACTTGAAGACCAGGTACCGAGTGCAATGCTGACAGAGCTAGGTTGACAGGGCTCTGTCTTGAGGATCAGAGTCCAGAAGTTAATGAAGAGTCATCGACTACCATTTTGTCTGTTTATGTCAATGTCTTCAAGACTCTGTCACTGCTCAAGTGGAGCAGGTGCTGAGTATTTTGGATCTATTCACAGCTCCTTGGAGTAAATAAGAGAGAAGCTACACACACAAAGATACACAGACTACGTGGTGGAGTCTGCAAGAATTTGAGTTCATAGTGTAGGAGAAAGGCCAGTCTGAGAAGCAATGTCTAAGGAAAACAGCTTCTTCAGACAGAATTGTCTACAGATAAACAGGTTTTTAACAATTCTACAGTGAAATTTCCCTTCTAGATAGCCTAGACACTTGCCCAACTATGTTCATAGCAGCTCTATTTCTAATAGCCAGAAACTGAAAACAATGCAGATATCCCTCAGCTGAAGAATGGGTTAAAAAAAGAAGTGGTACATTTACACGATTTACACAATACTTTTCAGCTATTAAAAAAAAAAAAGAAAATTATGAAATTTCAGGCAAATGAAAAGAACTAGAAAAGATCATCTTGAGTGAGGTAACCCAGACCCAGAAAGACACACATGGTATATGCTCACTCATAGATGGATATTAGCAATAAAATACAGGATAACTATACTTTAATCCACAGACCCAAAGAAACTAACAAGGAGGGCCCAAGGGAGGATGCTTGAATCTCACTCAGAAGGGAAATAAAATAGACATCTGAAGTGGATGGAGAGAGAACTGGGTGGCAGAGGGGGTGGCAGGGGATCGAGGGTGGAGATCAGGTGTGAAGAGAGTGGGGTAGGGGGATGGGGTCATCTCTGGGACAAGCTGGAGACAGGGCAGGCTTCTGGGAGGACATGGGGTGGCTCTAGCTGAGCCTCTTAGCAGTGGGGTTAAGGAGGTTGACGTGGCTGCCTCTAGTATTCAGGCCTTCCAGTGGAGTGAGGGGGACACGAACCCACCACAAAACCTTCTCCATTTGTCTCCATCCTAAAATCGGAAATTGCATACATATGCCACTATACGTAATTTAAGTAAGAATACAGAATAGGGATAGAGAGAGGGCTCAGAAGTCATGCACACTGGCTACTCCTCCAGAGGCCCTGGGTTTAATTCCCAGCAGCCACACGGCTGCCCACAACCATTACTTGGGAGGTGAAATCAGGAGGGTTATGCATTGGAGGCCTACCTAGGCTTTACAGTGAGACTTCATCTTAATGTTAACAGCAGAATGGAGTCACTTGTGCCACTCATTTCAAAAGCAATGAAAGCTAAGATATTATAGACAACTGGCTCTTAGGCATGGTTACCAGACACTCACTTGGCTACTACTTATATTCTGTTTATAATATTTTTTTAGACACAAGATTATTTTCAGAAAATTTCACGCTAAATTTAAGACTTTGATCTGAAACAGTGTTAATAAGGTATTCTAAAGAAAGACCCTTGTACCCTTCCAAATAACAGACTTCTGGAAATTGAAATTTCCCAGGAATGTCGCTTTGTTCTGTAAAACTATAAAGCTTAATAAAGCTGCTTCCACATTGAACATGGAATTGGGTAGGCTAAATCTGTGTTCCTTGGCCATGGTCTTTCAAGATAAACCATTTTTTATTTGAAAATGAGAGCTGTGGGTTTTTGCATCAGCAACTTTGAGGAATTAGGCTCACATGAACTGATTTAAATCCAGTATACATAGGATTAGCCAGTAAGCTGTCTGTTTTTGCTTGGACTATAGCAGATACTCTAGGTTGCCAGTAACTTAGTAACTGGCTCTTAGTAACTTGGCTGTCCTCATTCCTTCATGCCAGGAAGAAACATATTTGGCTACTTAGCTAGATTCTCCCTTCAAATAATCTTCCAATGTGTGCAATTTCGTTGCCCTTTCTTAGAAAGACATATCTATTAACTACTTCCTTTTTGCCCATACCAAGGGCTAAAATGCTGATGGTGCTAGTGACCCAGCTTTTCCACATTGCTGATGAGGACAATGCCCTGGGGAATGTTGGAGTGTCAGGCAGGAAGGGATATGGTCCCTGGGTGGCCTTCGATTCTGAGTCACAGACTGACCTGCATACTTCTGCCTCTGCATTGTCTGAGAAAGATTAATTTCTTCCTCATAGGACACTGTGTTTGGTGTGGGTGGCACTTCTCTATACACCCTAATTGTATACACCCCATTGCATATTAAATTCAGTTGTGTTGGCAGCTCTTTGTTGCTGGTTGGTATCTTCAGAAGATTCTCCAGGATTTATACTTATTTATTTGAATTTCTGTGTTGTAATATGAAATACAGTTGCTGTGCCCTTTTACAGTTTTTGGTCTGACTTTACTTTATGTGTAAGGGTGCTTTGTCTCAGTGTACCTCTATGCACCATTGGGAGTGAGCGGTGCCAAGAGTGACTTCATTTTGATTTTTGTGATTTCTCCTCTTGTCTCTGGACAATATTCTCCAAAGACTTCACCGATCAACCAGCCGGTAGTCTGATCCTGTCCCTTACCACCACTGTAAAATCGGTCCTTGTTGGTCTGACTAGATTCTGCAATGCAGAGATGTATAAGTAATAGATGTAAAGCAGTTGATGTCAATCAAACCCGTTAGGACCAATTTTAAGTAGCAAAGGATTAAATCTCAACAGGTGACAACTGTTGAGCTTTACAAAAGCACAATCAACAAAAGCAAATATTTACATAAAATTAGTTTGTAAGTAAGTGCTGTTTATAGATATACTTGTTTGAACAGTGTCTAATGCATTTTTTTATAATTAGGAGGCCCTGCTGGGAGTACACAGTGTCAGGGATGTCTAATTCCCATTGCCTAATGAGACTGGCTACGGTACAATTAGGAACAGGCAGAACAGTTAGGGCTTAGAGCAGTTCCTGTTTGGAGGGCACCAGCTTGGTAAAGAGTTCTCTCAAGTCTGCATCTGTGCAAACTTATGTAATCTGAATGAAACACAAATGCATTTAGCATACCTAACTAGCTAATAGAATCATTATGCATAGGGATGACACAGAAGGGCTTCACATATTAATTTAGCTTTGACTCCTGGATGAGAATTGAGAATCTTGATACCAGGAGGATAATAGGTTAATAGCACTGACAAAAATAAAATTTTTAGACCTTCTACAAATTTAAAAACTGTGCTAGTGACATGGGCAGACTACTTTTCTGATGTACAAATGCATCTGTTGTATACAGTTATACTTATTTAATTAATTGAGGCAAATACATGTGGGCCAGTATCTCGAACAGCAAGACTTTCCAAATGGCAAGGTTTTCCTTCCTTCCTTCCTTCCTTCCTTCCTTCCTTCCTTCCTTCCTTCCTTCCTTCCTTCCTTCCTTCCTCCCTCCCTCCCTCCCTCCCTTCTTCCTTCCTTCCTCCTTCCTTCCTTCCTCCCTCCCTCCCTTCTTCCTTCCTTCCTCCTTCCTTCCTTCCTTCCTTCCTTCCTCCTTCCTTCCTCCTTCCTTCCTTCCTCCTTCCTTCCTCCTTCCTTCCTCCCTCCCTCTCTCCCTCCTTTCTTCCTTCCTTCCTTCCTCCTTCCTTCCTCCTTCCTTCCTTCCTTCCTTCCTTCCTTCCTCATTCCTTCCTCCCTCCCTCCCTCCTTTCTTCCTTCCTTCCTTCCTCCTTCCTTCTTCCTTCCTTCCTTCTTCCTTCCTTCCTTCCTTCCTTCTTCCTTCCTTCCTTCCTTCCTTCCTTCCTTCCTCCTTCCTTCCTCCTTCCTTTCTTCCTCCTTCCTTCCTTCCTTCCTCCTTCCTTCCTCCCTCCCTCCCTCCCTCCTTCCTTCCTTTTCTCTCTCTCTCTCTCTCTTTCTTTCTTTCTCTTTCTTGTTTTTTAAAGATTTATTTATTTTATATATGAATGCTCTGTCTGCATGCACATCTGCAGGCCAGAAGAGGGCACCAGATCTCATTATAGGTAATTGAGAGCCACCATGTGGTTTCTGGGAATTGAACTTAGGACCTCTGAGAGAGTAGATGGTGCTCTTAACCACTGAGCCATCTCTGCAGCCCCAGGGTTTTCTTTTCTTGTCTTTAAATCTGATTAGTGTGAATTAAAACTAATAGAACTGTCAAAAGACTTTCACTGGTCATGATATGATACATTTTATATAAATATATATAATGGTCACTTAGCATATACTAAATTCATGTGCATTTACCTCTGCAAACTTTTGAATAATACACATACTTCCGAAGTAGCTATGCAATTTTCTGATCAGATACATGGGATATTAAATGTATTAAACTTTCTTTAAACTAGTTGCTCATAAAGTGGTCATCTAGAAGACTTTGGCACAGATAGACACTTAAATAAAATTGTACTTTGTTAAGATAGTTTCTAAGTAGCCCAAAGCCTGAGAAATTTAGCAGAAGATATAAACAATTGTCTCTGTAAAACATAACATCTTGGCAATTTCACAAGGCAAATACACATCAAATTTGATACTAAAACAACCAGTTTGGGAGCAATAAAATGGTTCAGCAGGTGAAAGCATCTGTTTCCAAGTCTGATGACCTGAGTTTGATCCCTGAGACCCGCACAGTAGGAGAAAACAGAGTCCTGCAGTTGTCCTCTGACCTCCACATGCATGGCCACGACATGCACATGCCAGCACATGCAGACACATGAAATAAATATAAATGTACTAATGTTACAAAAAGTCACTAGAGATGACCGCTCAGACACAGTTTATAGCCAACTGAATGTTTTTATTTCAGCTTGCTGGCACCACATGTAGTTATTCCGGGACTTATGTGTAGCCCCATGTGTCCAGAGCACAGGGTTTTGAAGGTAAAATCACATGTCCTGGCTCTTAATTGACAGCTGCTTGAAGTTGGGGGGTGGCATGGGGGAACAGGTCTCTTTGCAAGCAAGCAGTATAACAGAAGCTCAAATAAGCAATGAGCTGGAGGAGGAAGCTCTACAAAAGCAAGCAGTTTAACCGAAGCTAAGTTAGCTGGGACATCTTGATCTTGGTTTCTTAGAAGGGAGCTGGATAATTTTCCATGGGTTTCTTCATCAAGAAGATCAAATTCTACTCTAGTCTAAAAGTGGCCTCAGCAAAAGTGCAAGATGGAAGAACCTCTGCAATGTCTTGCTCAGTCACAATAAAATATCCAATTTTATAACTTTATAACAAAATGTGTTGTCCACTAATAATGTCAAATGACAATGCTATTATCCAAATGACAAAACTGCCCTATATCAAAATTGTCAAACATATACATATGACATATTATATATAACATGAGATAGTATGTACTATATATAAGTATACAGTATATATAAATATATAGTATATTCTATAATATATAGATACATTAGAAAAAAACCCCAAAAACCATACACAAGTACTTCTAATTTCTAAAATAAATATTTAAAATTTGTATTTTCACTTTGCTAGCAAAATTCAGTTTAGAAATGTCTGAATGTTTAACAGAAGCATCTCTAACAATTTAATCATCATTTAAATACAAGATATTCATTGTCTCTCTTTTTGGTAAGACAATAGCATAGCTCTTTCTCCATGATTTAAAGATATCAATGTAAAACAGCTTCCATCTCAAAGGAAATTTTTGTTTTGGAGATCATTGCTGTTTTTGATCATTGCTATTTTTGATCATTTGAGCAATTACATTTAATTGTTGAAATTTTCATTTAAACCATGATTTCTTTCATGGTTTCACTGAGTTACTATGTGGATTTTCTTCTCTTGCTGGTTCCATACACTCAATTTGGAATCCTATTTTAGGGAGTCTGGGAATGGCCACTTATGTGGTGTCATATTGGCCTTTTTTAAACATCAAAATGGTGCAGGACCTCATTTTTGTGGACAGCGCACACAGCTATAGAGCGTGAACTTCAGTCGGCAGGAGGCATGAGGAGCAGACAGGAGAACGGGAGGCCTAAGCCAAGTGACACAGACTAGAAGACACCGAGATTCATCAGTTCTGTAGAATGAATATGCGCTACAAACCAGAGTTAAGGAAACTGTGGGTTTTTAATTAAACAAATAAGATTTTTAGTTATTCTTATTTTGCACACACAGATAACTAGGTCTGGTGGAAGATGCATTAACCTAACTCACTGAAACATTTGCTTATGTGTCGAAACCTCAAATAAGTACAGCAAATTTTATTTTTAAAACAATGCAAAAAGATTTTTTAGAAATACGAGAAAATGAAAGAACAATTATGTTGTAAAATTCAAAGTCCAAAAAATCAAACACTTAGCACCTCCTGAAACAGAGCTCATTTTTCGCGAGTGACCAGTACTGCTGTGTCCACATTGAAACTCCTTATGCCTGGATGAGATGACCATGCAGACGTGCTGACTCTTCTTCACAGCTTCACTGGGACTGAGCACTGTCTTCCACAGTGGTGTGCGCTTCACTGTTGTGCCACTTCCTGTAGCTGTATACTCAAACAGAAAGGAAGGAGAACACAGAGTAGAGACGAGGCCCTGAGGAACTATGATGCTGAGGAAGTCTCCTACAATGAGGCATGGTGCACAGCATTCTCAGACGTCCGGGATCAGGCTAAAGGTGAGCCGAGTAGCTAAGATTTAGCGTGACCAGTGTTTGAAGTCACTGAAGCAGAAGGGCAGAGTTAAACGGGTACAGAACTGGGCTGGCTCATCCAGTGACACCCCAAATATGGCAGAGAAGGACACGAGCTTGCATTAGAGTCCAGATGTGGAGATCAGAGGATGACAGACAGGAGTGGGCTCTCTCCTTCCACCACATGGGTTCTGGGAATCAAACCCAGGTCCCCAGGCTTGGCTGCAGAGACCTTTATGTAGTGAACACAATTTCAAGACTTCTCACTGTTTCCCCCTCTGCACAACAGGGGCACTTACCGGCTCTTTTTTGTTTTGATGTTGTTATTGTTGTTGTTTATTTGTTTGTTTGTTTTTGAGACAAGGTTTCTCTGTATAGTCTTGGCTGTCCTGGAATCACTTTGTAGACCTGGCTGGCATTGAACTCACAGAGATCCGCCTGTCTCTACCTCCCTGCGTGCTGGGATTACAGGCATGCACCACTGCATCTGGCTTGTTGTGAAGTATTCTTGATGCACTTATGACATCAAATTAATTGACATTGGAGATACGCCAGTAGAAAAATAAAGGAATATGTTGCAGTTTTGTTTAAAACCAAGTAAACTACACATGGACATTAAATGGTAACAAATAGCACATCATTACTGCAGACAGGAGCATGCCAATTTACAGCAATGTTTGATTGTGGCAGGATCAAAATGAAGACCTTTTTATCCCAACATTAAACCTCTCACAAACACAGCAGGAGAAAAGCCTTTGAGGGATTATTTACTAAACCCCAAACTTAATTCAGCAGTCACTATCTGAGTTAAAGCTGGTCCACTGGTAGCGGCCAGGTGTCTTATGTCCAGACCATATATTTGAGCCTGCTGGAAAGGGAACAGGGCATATGTACATTTCTTATGATGTACCAGCAGTAAGTATTTGTTACCTGACGTTCCAGAGAAAACAGTGAACAGTAGGGAAAATCCAAAAATGACCTTTACCATCAAGCTGGGTAAGATCATAACAATCATGGGCATAGCTCTGGGGAACCAAGAGAAAGATTGCCCAGAGGTAAGTAAGTGGACCCTCCTCCCTGAAATATCAAAGATTAAATGTCAACCTTCCCCAGGAGAAAGGCGAACAAACAAAGCCACCCATGTGATTGCTTCATCTTCCAAAGAAGAACCAGGATAACTTAAAGTAGTCGCCATTTCCACTTATTAATCAGGTTCCAAAGCTTTCCACAAATGACTGCAGTTATTTTCCTGGGAAGTCCAGCATGGGTGTTGCTGGCACGTGCTGCAGCCAGGAGAGTACCTGGTGCATCTTTCTTAGGACTTGCCACATCTGTCCTAAACTCTGCATCAAGCTCTTTACGATGAACTGGTTTCCTGGGTGGAGCTCTGAGACAGTCACTGAGGGCAGTGTTCCTAGAAACCTCTCATTTCTACTGTAGGAGGAATGTCCACAGACTGCGGTTTTGTTGGAAGGCCAGACCCCCAAAAGCCTGCTGAGAATCATGCCGCTCAGCCATGAGTCCAAGTCACTCAGGCCGTTAACTACTTGTGTGCTAAAATAATCCCCATGTGTTTCAGTTCAGAAATTCTAACTTTTAAGCCAAGGGGAAAACTGTAAATAATAGTAGGCATATTTCTTAAAATACAAGATGCTCAGGAAAGGGCTGAGCTCTTCATGGTGGCATCCCTTTCCTGTGGCCCCCATACACACCACAAATGATATCACTACCTATTGGATGAAAAAGGCATATATATATGTACTATATAAATATATATTTACTATATGTATAATTTTACATATATATATATGAAGGTTCTGTGAGATTGTTTAGCAGGTAAAGGCATCTGTTATTAAACCTACCAACCTGAGTTTGATAGTTAGCAGAGAACCAACTCCCACAAGTTGTCCTCTGACCTCTACATGGGCACCATGGCACATGCTCACTCAGCCACACATGTGGACATAAACAAATAAAAAGTATGTGTGTGTGCACACATAAAATGTTTAAAACATTTAAAAATTAAATGTTTCCTTAAAAATATCTGTATGTAAATGGAAAAAGTACCTTGCTAGTCTGCCATGGTTCACCACGGAGTCTTCTAAATTGAGTGCAGAAGATAATCATGAAAAGCAATGCAGAATATACTAGTCACAAGAAATAAACGAAGCTTGCATTGGTGACCAATTACCTGTAGGCAGAGCTACATCCCCTAGGGAACCTCAGATGGAAACAGTTTATTGTGTCTACAGGAAATGAGCACTGACATTCTCATCTGCCAGCACCCTTTATGGTTCCATGTCCCAAGGAGGCCAGCCAATCAGGTGACTTCCCATCATGGAGGATACAGTGATTGTCCTTTTTTCTTTTCTTTTTTTTTTTTTTTCCATTTTCTTTAACATCTTCTTTAAAAGACATTACAGCACATGCGAGGTCCCAAGTGTGTCAGCTAAACATGTGGATGAGAATGGAAACAAATTTAATGTGAACCCCATTCCTTTGACAACTAACATAAATCCAGAATACAAATAGATCAATTCTCTCTCGCTAATTTTTTTTATCACCTTTGAAGACACAACAGTTTTTAAACAAACTTGTCTGTTAGAGAATCTCCAAATTAAATTACAAAGACATTTGAGTTGTCATTTTTCTCCTTACGGTAGATTTAACTAAAACACAAAAGAGGACCATGCTAGCAATCTCCATGCTAACAGTAAAGGTCCATCAATATTCCCTATCTCTGAGTTACAGAGTGAAATATGGAGTCTTCAGCTGCTCACCCAACAGTTAAGTACAAGATTGGAAAGGTTTTATTCCAATTTCACCACTGACTTACAACAGTGAAACAAATGAAAAGAATTAAACCAAAACTTGCAAATGGGCTCTGAATAACCAGTTTGGTACTAAAAGAACAGTATATAAGCATAAAGCACTTCCAAAAGCTCTAAAATTGTCATTTAACTAGAATGTCTATAAGATCCATGAGAAAACAGGTAAAACTCTAAATCTAGTCAGCAGCATTCTAGGGAACAGTGGATACCAAGTCTGGAAGGCAAGAAATTAGAAGGAGAAACAGCAGGACTGCACTTATGGGAGGCTGGGGACCAGTTGCTGTCAACACTACCAGCACCAAGGCTGCCCCTTGAGACGCCTTCCTGCAAACTCAGAGGCAGGAGCCAGGTAGTCATTAATTGCAGTGGCTACAGCAAGAGGGATCCATCTGTCATCCGCAGGTCAGATCTGCAGCTCTAAGCGGCTGTCAGCACTTAATGCTCTTCCCATTACATCACTTTCTAAACTTAAACTGAGTTATAGTTTAAGTTACTTGAAAAACTGGCAGAGTTTTCCTTATTCAACTGAGCAAATGGAAACATTGCCTATTTTAACACTTTGCTAGTTCGGGTGGAAGTCAGACTAGACAGACTTGGATTTTAGGAGCCAGCACTAGATTTGTAACATTACAGTTTTACTTAAAAGACAAAGAATGTTCTGGGAATTAACCTGGAACAAATCATTCTAATCTCCCTGTTAAATGCAAAAATCCACTCATAAGATTAGATAAGTAACTTTAAAAATCTCTTCCAAAAATTATGGTTCAATTTCAAATTGAAGAATTTGAACAATTTGTAAAATACCCATTTATAAAGATTATTCTGAGTGAGGTATCCCAGAAGTAGAAAGACACACATGGTATATACTCACTTATAAGTGGAGATTAGACATATAATATAGGGTAAACATTCTAAAATCTGTACACCTAAAGAAGCTAGGCAAGGAGGAGGACCCTGGGTAAGATGATCAAGCCTTACTCAGAAAGGCAAATGGGATGGACATCGGAAGAGAGAGAAAACAGGGAACAGGACAGGAGCCTACCACAGAGGGCCTCTGAAATACTCCGCCCAGCAGGGTGTCAAAGCAGATGCTGAGACTCACAGTCAAATTTTGGGCAGAGTGCAGGGAGTCTTATGAAAGAAGGTGAGATAGAAAGACCTGGAGGGGAGAGGAGCTCCACAAGGAGAGCAACAGAACCAAGAAATCGGGGCACAGGGGTCTTTTCTGAGACTGCTACTCCAACCAAGGACTATTCATGGAGATAACCTAGAACCCCTACACAGATGTAGCCCATGGCAGCTCAGTTTCCAAATGGGTTCTCTAGTAATGGGAACAGAGGCTGTCTCTGACATGAAGTCAGTGGCCTGCTCTTTGATCACCTCCCCTTGAAGGGGGAGCAGTTTTACCAGGCCACAGAGGAAGACAAATGCAGCCAGTCCTGATAAGAACGGATAGGCTAGGGTCAGAGGGAAGGGGAGAAGGACCTTCCCTATCAGTGGACTTGGGGAGGGGCATGGGAGGACATGAGGTAGGGAGGGGTTGGGAGGGAGTAAGGGAGGGTGTTACAGCTGAGATACAAAGTGAATAAACTAATTAATACAAAAATATAAATTTAAAAAAGACATAGACTTTTACAGTTCACACTTGTTCATCATACTTTGTCCAAATAGACTGTTTCATTCTGTCATATACTTTGGAACCCAATCTTCCAGAAGGGCTCATGGGTAACCCTACCAATTTCATGAATTGTATCTGTTGTCTACAATGCTCTCCCAGCTGGCAAGGAAACCAAGGCACTGAACAGGCTTGCATTATGTAAGTTCAAACACAGGAAATGGTCAGAAGTGGGAATGATGTGTAGCTGAAGCAGCAGATCAGCCCTTCCTTAACCTGCATCAGCTGCCAATAAAATCATGTGCATGATTTAATGACTGAGTCTGCTCTAGTGTAACAAACCTGCCCTGAGCTGAGAAAGGGAGAGGATTGCTCTTTGCAACACTAGCTCATCAATTCATTTTTGTAAAAGGCAAACAATAAGGAAAGTTAGAACGGAATTTCTAGAACCATTTATCCTGTGATGGTGTAAAATCAAAGCACTACTTTATTAAACGAGTTATTTTACACAATATGAACATAGGAACATCAATATAACTACAATTGTAAATATATATATATATATAAAACAAGAATAGACTGATCTTTCACCAAATCAGGGTATACTGTACACTCACACAGAACTGTCTGCGTGAAGCCCAAAGAGACCAGCAGAGAAACGAGTGCTTCTGTAGCCCCTTTACTTTTGCTGATCAGCAGTTTGCTTAAAAAAGCAGCTGCAGGTTTGTTACCTAAGGTCTGCAGAGCAGGGAAGGGTGGAGCCCCACACTGCTTGAGGAAGGACCAGAGCAGAGCCCAGAGAGCAACAGCTAGCGCTGCGCATGCGCAGCCGCACTTCCAGTCCGTGGTTGTCCTTTTCATCAATAGATTCTCATTTGCATTTGGAATTACATCCTTGTGATCAGACTTCCTCCACAGGTATCATCTGTGGACTTAGTGGGAAGCTTATTCTCTGTCTTGTGAGAAAGACTTTTCCTAGGGAGACACAACTCACATGTCACCCCAAACAGGGACCCCACAACAGACCACAATGCAGATACCACTAAAGTCCAAGTTGGTGGACTAATGAGTATTATTGGGGTTCCTTATAGGAATATGGGTGAGGGGTTACATACAGGAACAGAAATGACCCACAGGTAGCTGAATTACCCACCACACCAACAGGTGACAGCTCCCAAAGCTGGGAACCTGGAGCCTACTGCACAGCCCACAGGCAGCTCAAAAAGTTGGAGCGTGTTCTTTCCAAGTGACTCTGCTGGTCTAAACCATTTGGGGGGTCAAATGACCTTTCCACAGGAGTAACCTAAGCTATCTGAAAACACAGATATTTACATTATGATTCATAACAGTAGCAAAATTACAGTTATGAAGGGTAACAAAATTACAGTTATGAAGGGTAACAAAATTACAGTTATGAAGTAGCAACGAAAATAATTTTATGACTGGAGGTCAGGATTTAGGATTAGGAAGCTAATTCTTCTACCTACTGGAAACTGAACATTTCAATATATGACCTTATGGGGGCATTCCCATGCAAACTACCACAATATCCTAAAAGAAATACAAGAACATTACATTTGTAACCTTGGAGTAGGTGTAGATTTCTCTAACAAGATACAAGAAAATCCTAACCCAAAGGGAAAAAAAATGTGAAAAGGTGTTTTGTGATACTTGGGTGATTCCTCACAGAATCAACTCAGGTAACTTAGATAACATCATATCATTGCAAAATGCTGGTGCATAACCTATACAAATACTCTTGTATATAAAAAATATAAAAAAGGAAAAAACACCCTTGTATGTCTCATGCTTTTCTGTATTTCTGACAATATCTAATACGATGTAAATGCTATATTAAGAATTGTTATATTGGGACGAGAGAGGGAGTGTCGGCTTAACCATTAAAGGCTAGGCTCACAATCAACAATATAACAATTGCTGCGTTGTTCCAGGGAGAACGACAAGAAAAGGAAATCTGCGCGTGTCATTACAGGTGAAAGTGTTTTTGGTGGGAGAAGTAGTTTTCATCTACAGTTGGTTGAGTCCACAGATGAGGAAACTATAAATATGTAGGCCTCAGTGCTTTGCATTACACTTACATTTTGAATTTATATTTATAGGGATAAAACCTAGAAAGAAAAAAGACACACCATTGTGTGGAAACAGGTGTCTTAACACACATCCTAGAACAGACATTTATCCAGATTTTCATAAACATCTGGACACTAAATTACAAGTAGATGAACAAGCCAAAGGAAAACTGGATAAAACATCCTGATTAATACTTTGTGAAAAAAGAAGACCTGAAAATACAATGAACATATATTGTTCAAGCTCATTAATCTTCAGGAAGAAAACAAATTAGAAGCTGAATATGGAGCTACTTCCTGCCCGGTATTATTTTCCCAAAGGAAGGAACATAAGAACAATGTTTCACAGAATGCTTGCCTTCTGTGGGTGGGAGCACTCTGTGGTGGGAGCACTCTGTGGTGGGAACACTCTGTGGTGGGAGCACTCTGTGGTGGGACCATTTTGGAAAACTGCTGAGAAAATACATGCATACTCACAGCAAACCAGCAATTTCATTCCTAGATCTACATGCAATAAGAATCCATATATCTAGTAGAAGATTCATGCAAAAGTATTATTAGAGGTACACTCATGTTATCTTTTATCTTTTTCTTTTTATTAATTTTTTATTTTTTATATTAATTACAGTTTATTTACTTTGTATCCAAGCTGTAGCCCCTCCCTCTCTCATCTCCTCCCTGACCCTCTCTAAATCCACTGATAGGGGAGGAACTCCTCCCCTTCCATCTGACCTTAGCATATCAGGTCTCCTCAGGACTGGCTGCAATGTCCTCCTCTGTGGCCTATCAAAGCTGCTCCTCCTTCAGGGGTGCGGAGGTCAAAGAGCCAACCATTGAGTTCATGTCAGAGACGGTCCCTGTTCCCCTTATTAGGGAACCCACTTGGATCACTCATAATATCTTATATGGAAAATAATCCAAATGTCTGTCTGCCTCAGGCAAGTAAAATGTGGCATAGCCATAGAGTGCAACAAAACTAAATAGCACTGAACATAAACAAACCTGTAAGAGCACTGTCTGCTCTTCCAGAGGACTCAGCTTCAGTTCTCAGCACCCACATGGCAGCTCAGAACTGTTTGCAGCTCCAGCTCAAGGGGGTCTGACACCCTACGTAGACATGCAGGCAAAATACCAATGCACATAAAAACAATTAAAAACAAACAAACCTTAACCAAACGTAAAATAAATACATGTACACAAATGTTTATGAAAAAGATGAGATTGAGTTTATTTATTTAGTCTGTCATAGTTAGGGCTTCTATTGTGATTATAAAAAAATGACCAAATGCAGCTTGGGAAAGGTAAGGCTTTATTTCACTTTATGGCTTAAAGTCTATGAATGAGGGAAGTCAGGGCAGGAACCTGGAAACAGGAATCACTGCAGAGGAGGAATGTTGCTCATTTGCTTGCTCCCTGGCATTCTCATTTTTCTTTCTTACATACCTCAGAACTGCTGGTCCAGGGATGGTACCACCACAAGGTGCTGGACCTTCCCATCTCAATCATAAATCAAGAAAACGCCCACAAGTTGCCTACAGACCAGATTACGGAAGCATTTTCTCAATTGTGACCTTCTCTTCTCAGATAAATCTAGATGTGTCAAGTTGACAAAAATAAACAAACAAATGACAGGATATATATATATATATATCTGATTTAACTTTTATAAGACAGAGGAACAGATAACCTTATTTGTTTTAAAGGGGAGACTAGAAGTCTTTGTAGTGGTGTGGTGTGGAATGTGACCAGAAGGTGGCACCAATGCAGCACTGAAGTCCCTTTTCCCTTCCCCATCACCTCCAAAGGAGAATGTTCCTTAAATTCAGATCCTGTTCTGCAGGCACAGACCTGGCAGGCTCTGGTGAGACGCAGTGTAACGGCATTCAGTGACAATTCAACAGGAATGAGGTTGGGACAGTCTGAGTTGCATTCTTTGCAAGGAAGAAAAAAAGGGGAATGTAAAATTACCTACAGACAAGTTAGACAGTGAATTTGCCTTCATAGTCAAGTTATATTAGTGTTACATACTGAACAGAACAACAACACAAAAATTTGGTGTTTGATAGTTTATATTTAGCCATTTCAGTGAGTTGAACCAAGTAGGTAATTGAAGCACAATGGCTAATCAACAATGAAATGACATAGTTCTAAAAACAAACAAAAAAACCCACCTACGTTCTTCTGGCCCACAAACTTCTTAACAGGAGTGGCAGTGCTTAAGGGTCAGTGTAGCCAGTGCATGGAGATTCTGTACATTAACCAAAAGGCCTAAGTGGCCCCTTTACTTTAACACGTTTAAATGATTTTTTGGAGACCTTTGTCCACTTCTTTTTCTGCTGTTCTAACAGTTCGATCTCCAGAGACAGCTTGTACACCTGCAGGGCCCTTTTCACGTCGTCTGGGCTGGAGAGGCACTGCAGGAGTTTTCTGCCCTCATTCACTACCCTGCAGTCTTCAAGGACCTCCTAAAGGGAATTTAAAGAAATAAGCAGGGCAAGTGCAAAAAAGTAGGTAAGAGCTGGCGTAGTCTGAGAGGGATTCTTGGCAAAAGTGAGGTTGATATAACATGGACATAAAATCAGGACAGACTCTGCATCCTAGCAGGTGTTTATATGCAGGCCACACTACCAGGAGGAGGAGGAGGAGGAGGTGTGTGTGTGTGTGTGTGTGTGTGTGTGTGTGTGTGTGTGTGTTTGTGCGCACACACGTACGCGTGCACAGGCTTTCAGAAAGATTTTTGAAGCCTAGGCCAGACTTGAACTTAGGACTCTGCTCCTATGCCCACCTCCTTGTTGCTAGGATTGTCGATATATACCACTACACCTGGCTCTATAAGAGCAGAAAAGCATAGCTGAAGAAGAAAAGACACAGAGCTACAAGGGGATTGAGAGCACCCCATAAGAGTAGAGGGAGAGCCCTGCACATGACCCAGAAACAGCAAAGGTGTACAGACCTCAAACATGGAAAGCTGCAGTCAGGGTACTAGCTCTAGGAAAGCCTCAATTCTCAAATTCTGGGTCCAGCCTTGGAGCAGAAAAACCTACTCCTTCAATCACCATGCTGCTTCAAGGCTATAAGCATGAGTCTGGTAAATTGGGCATCCTGGCAGGAGTCATATGACAGCATCATAAACTGGGGCAGAGCCTTGGGAAGAGACCACATCACAGAATTTATGCCACTCACCAGCTTACAGTGGGGTATATCAGGGTGCCATGTCTTGTTCTCCGAACAAATGATGTTTGGGGAACCAACTAAGTCAAATCCAATATCACATTGAACAGTGACATTTTCCAGTTTAGCATAGTAATCTTTCTCCACAGACAGGTTTCCATTTATGATGAACGGTTTGGGACACACATCATTAGCAGAAATAAAGGGACCTCAAAATTGAATGAGACAATGAAAATTATGAGAAACTTTGTCTATACTTGCATTCAGTTTTCTGAGAAATGTATTCATTTTAATAATAATTATAATAGGTCCTGATATCTATTGAGAAAAGTACTATGTATATCTATCTGCTACAATTTTGTTGCCTTATAAATTTTATCATTATGCCTCTATGAATTGGTTTCTGTTGTTATTAACATTTTACCAACAATGAAACTAAGAAAGTAAATAATTTTCTAAGTCTCCTGCAGCTCCTAAGTGTTAGAACCTACGCTTTGTATTTCTTCTCATGGCCTTCATCTATTGCAGGTGCTAAGGATGCACTTTTCATTGTCCTCTTCTTTTTATATTCCAGAGTTCAACAGAAATGGTGGCTTTTGGTTGCCAGCAAAATGATGAAGGAACCAAGGACACTGAAGAGGCAGTCACATTTTACCTCATCTTCAGTCTACATCAGCTTACCAACCAGGAGCATCATCGGCTCAGATTCTGACTCGTGGAAATCTAAAGGAATGGGTGTTTTTATCTGGTTCCTTCATGCTTTGGTGGTGAGTGTGAAAGAATAAGGCATCTCTAGATGAGATGAACAAACAGCTCATTTCTACTACAGCCCATGCTGGCATAGCTGATCCATTCCCAGGACTAGCATGTATCCATTCATGAGGGCTCCATCACCCTTTACCTTATAATGCTGCTGTGTTAAGGGTTAAGTTTCAAACACATTAGGACAGGGGGTGTGCCTGAGCAACACCCTTCCACCTCTGGACATCAGGACAGGGGCTGTGTTTAAGCAACACCCTTCCACCTCTGGACATTTACAAGTTCATGTCTCTCACTAAAAAATGAATTCACTCCCTACTAACTGCTACAAACTCTTACTTGTTTCAACTTAAAAATACAAAGTTCAGAGTCTCATCTGAGACTCAAGGTATGACACAACCTGAGGCAAATTTTCTCCATCTGTGAGCCTGTGAAATCAGTTTCTCTGCTTCAAACAGGATGTGTAGGACTAGCAGAGTGAATACATTCTCAACCAAAAGGGGAAAACATATATGGAAAAGGAGACATGAGACCAAAGGAAAACTAAACTTCAGAAGGGGAAATTCATTGACTCTTTTTTTTTCTTCCCCGAATTACCATACAAAGGAAATGTTTTCCTTATGCCATTTTCATACAGCTTTAATTGATCCTCCCCTATCCACTCTCCTTCACCTCTCTCCTCCATCCTATTTTTACCCTTCCCCTCCCATTTTCATACTATTCAGAATTAATCCAACCAAACTATTTTCATAACATATTTTTCTACTTGTATCTTTAAATCAGTAGACTAGATGTTTTCCAATTCCCAAGGCCAGAGGCAAAACAATCCAATCAGTGGATGCTGAAGCCATCCACCGATCCTTAGGGTATAGCTTTTATCAGATTTCTCTGGGCTTCTTCACCTAGTAGGACAGCTTGGATAAAGGAAAATGTTACCATACTGTGTGTCAATAAGCTGCGGTCGTGAGAAAGAGCCAGAATGTCTGCTGTGTACTGTTCAGGAAACAGTATACCTATAACCCAAATAAGTACTGGACTATCTCCCAAGTGCCACCCATGGGCTTTATACTGAATGGGCAACATGAGACATGAACAAATTCTCTTCACAAGAAATAACAGCTAGAAATATCACATCTGTTAAACAAACAAACAAACAAAAAACATCCCAAGTCTATGTGAGTGTTGACCAAAGGGAATATAGAATGGCAAGTGGTGAAAGAATGTTAATCATATCAATTATAACTCTCAGAGCAAAGATAAGTCACTTCTTTGTCTCTCCTTTATAATATCTTTGAAACTATGAATGGTTACTATTTTTCCCATGATTCTTTCTTATGTCTCATACCTACTTCCTATGATAATCTAAGTAAACTGATAGATTCCAAACTAGCTTTTTTTTTTTTTTTGGCCTTGGCTTTGCTTTATTGACCTCAGAGGACCCTTTGAATACAGTTTTTAAAAAATAAATAAAGCACATACACAATGAGAACTGGATCCTGGTGAGGGGTAGCCAGTTGGTAGAGGAACAGCCAGTAACGAGCAGCTAGATCACACATCCTTCTCGCGTAAGTTTGAGTGCTCACCACATTGCCATTGGTGACAGTCCACATGAGTTTCCCATCACTTAGCTCCCTTGCAAGTGTAGTCTCCTACCCCTCCCGCTTCCACACATGGACAAGTTTGCCTCCTTCCAGTGTCATGGTTGACTTGTCTTTCTGTCACCTGCCATTGTGTCATTGAACTCCACTCTCAACTGAAAGCTGAGCTCTGTGTTCTTGAAGGTGCTATGTGTCTTTATGATGATAGTCTCCCCTCTCTTCTCAATGAATGTGATAGGCTTGGTCATGCTAGCTACCTGCCTGGTGGCAAAGCTGACACCAAGTTACTTCATGTAGTCATCAAAATTCTGGCTGTCTACTAGCTTCCAGATACCCACAAAGGCATCTGCCATGGTGCAATGAGAAAGAAGGCCCGGAGGCACTCAGAACAGCCCCAAGTCATCTTCTTAAATTTTGCTTTTATATTAACCCAAACTATGGCATGCAATAGACTGTCATGTTGAGGTAAGGATTCATTCATAGTAAGATATTCACATTGCTGTATAATAATATTTTCAATGTCTTACCATTATCAGACAGATACTTACTGCTTGTAATGTTTATTTCTGGTAACTGTGGTGAGGTAACAGCAAGAAGGTTTTTCAGGTCTGAGTCAGAACAAGAAAATGAAAAGGTTGATGTCAGTCACTAGGACTGAAGTCTTTCTTCTTCTTCATAACAAAATCTCCCATTGTTTCATGATGAAATAAGCCAGTCTTTCCCCATTGATGTACAAATACAGAGACTTAAGAGATAGTCTTTACTTTACTAAAATATGGGCCGTAGTGTTAACAGATAACAAAATGATACTGAAGGATTTTATTCAATGTGTTATGACTTCTGGCAAAGCTTTTGAAAGCCCTCTTTCCAGTATACCTTGATCTATGACTATCAGTGGCCCTGACAGTGCTGGGAGGAATATATGCAATCTTCTGCATCATAATTATTGGAAGAACAATTGCAAACTCCCTTATCCTTAAGAAGATTACTCTTCATAGAACCACACAAAATCACTTGAAATATTGGGGAAAGGATGAGGACAAGTTCCTTCAGAACTCTTACCCTCTTGACATGATGGTATTGCAGGGCCCCACTTTCCATCTGCTTGACATGAACTCCTTCCATCCATAGACATAGGGTAAGAACCTTCACCACAAATATAGAAAATATAGTCTCCATAGGCATAGGTGCATATACCAGTGAAATCTCTCCTTTCACTTACAATTTTGATTTTCTCCATATTTGGTGTTGGGCAGCATATCCCTGGGAGATAAAAAGAGACAGACCTGTTTCATCCTATGGGAGAGACACCTTTGGCGGAAGTCTTCTTTATGAAAGTCTACTTCATGAAAGACATTACTATTCAAACTCATGGAAACAGGTTAGAATGTCACTTTCAGGAAAGAGGAAGAATTACTCAATAGGTAGGAAGTTTCCATTGAATAAAGTCTAGAAATATTCAATGAAAAACAATACAGAAACACACTCAACAACTACAACACTACATAGTCATCAGTAGAATATATTTAACTGGTTATAAATATGATTTGAAAGAAAAAAGAGGAAATGCCAAATAAAGGGGTCAGAGTAAGTCTTTCTTTGATATTTTCCTCATTAAAACATACAGTTTGGGCCTGGACAGATATCATGCAGACCCTAAGAGAACACAGATGTCAGCCCAGGCTACTATACCCCGCAAAACTCTCAGTCCACATAGATGGAGAAAACAAGATATTCAATGACAAAAACAAATTTCAAAAATACCTACACACAAATCCAGTGTTACAGAAGACACTAGAAGGGAAAATACAACCCAAGAAAACTAGCTACTTTCAAGAAAACACAGGAAATAATTAACCTCATGACAGTAAAACAAAAAGCAACCAAACACACAACCTTATGACCACAGCCAACATCAAAATCAAAGGATCTAACAGCCACTGGTCATTAATCTCTCTCAACATCAATGGACTCAACTCTCCATTAAAAAGACAAAGACTAGCAGAATAGATATGTAAACAAAACCCAGCAATCTGTTGCATACAAGAAACACACTTAAGTCACAAAGATAGACATTACCTGAGGGTAAAGGGTTGGAAGACGACTTTCCAAGCAAATGGACCCAAGAAGCAAGCAGGAGTAGCCATTCCAATAGCTGATAAAATAGACTTTCAACCAAAATTAATCAAAAGAGATGGGGAAGGACACTTCATACTCATCAAGGGAAAATTCCACCAAGAAGACATCACAATCCTGAACATCTATGCCCTAAAAACAAGGGTACCCACATTTGTAAAAGAGACAATGATAAAACTTGAACCACACATAGATCCCCACACATTAATAGTGGGAGACTTCAACACCCCACTCTCAACAAAGGACAGGTCAACAAGACAAAAATTAAACAAAGAAACAATGTCTCTAACAGAGGTCATGAATCAAATGGACCTGACAGACATCTACAGAACCTTACACCCAAACACAAAAGAATTTACCTTCTTCTCAGCACCTCATGGAACCTTCTTCAAAATAGACAATATAGTTGGTCACAAAGCAAGCATCAACAGATACAAGAAGATTGAAATTCCCTGTATCCTGTCTGATCACCATGGAATAAAGCTGGACCTCAACAACAACAGAAATAGCAATAAGCCTAAGCACACATGGAAACTGAACAACTTGCTACTAAATGACAGCTGGGTCAGGGAAGAAAGAAAGAAATTAAAGTCTTCCTAGAACTCAATGAAAATGAAGACACAACGTACCCAAACTTGTGGGACACAATGAAAATAGTGCTAAGAGGAAAGTTCATAGCACTAAGTGCCTTCAAGAAGAAAAACGAGACAGCTCATTCAAGCAACTTAATGGCCTACTTAAAAACCCTAGAAAAAGAAGAAGCAGACACACTAAAAAGGAGTAGAGGGCAGGAAATAATCAAACTCAGGGCTGAAATCAATCAGTTAGAAACAAATAAAACAATTCAAAGAATCAATGAAACCAAAAGCTGGTACTTTGAGAAAATCAACAAGATAGACAAACCTTTAGCCAAGCTAACTAAAAGGCAGAGAGACATGATCCAAATCAACAAAATCAGAAATGACAAGGGAGACATAACTACAGACACTGAGGAAATCCGAACAATCATTAGGACTTGCTTCAAAAGTCTATATGCCACAAAATTTGAAAGCTTAAATGAAATGGACAATTTTCTTGATCAATTTGACTTACCAAAGCGGAATCAAGACCAGGTAAATCAATTAAATAGTCCTATATCCCCCAAGGAACTAGAAGCTGTCATTGAAAGTCTCCCATCCAAAAAAAGCCCGGGACCAGATGGTTTCAGTGCAGAATTCTACCAGACCTTCAAAGAAGAGATAACTCCAGTTCTCTTCAAACTATTCAACAAAATAGAAACAGAAGGAACATAACCAAACTCATTCTATGAAGCCACAGTCACCTTGGTACCTAAACCACACAAAGACTGAACAAAGAAAGAGAATTTCAGGCCAATCTCCCTTATGAACATTGATGCAAAAATGTTCAACAAAATACTTGCAAACTGAATATAAGAACACATCAAAGATATCATCCACTATGACCAAGTAGGCTTCATCCCAGGTATGCAGGGGTGGTTCAATATACAGAAATCCATCAATGTGATCCACCATATTAAGAAACTGAAAGAAAAAAAAACCACATGATAATCTCCCTAGATGCTGAAAAAGCATTTGACAAAATCCAACATCCATTCATGTTTAAAGTACTGGAGCGATCAAGGATACAAGGCACATACCTGAACATAGTAAAGGCGATATACAGCAAGCTTATAGCCAACATCAAACTGAATGGAGAGAAACTTAAAGCAATCCCACTGAAATCAGGGACAAGACAAGGCTACCCACTCTCCCCATATCTTTTCAACATAGTTCTGGAAGTCCTTGCTAGAGCAATAAGACAGTCGAAGGAGATCAAGGGGATACAAATTCGAACAGAAGAAGTCAAATTATCACTATTTGCAGATGATATGATAGTATACCTGAGTGACCCTAAAAACTCTACTAGGGAACTCCTACATCTGATAAACACCTTCCGCAAAGTGGCTGCATACAAAATTAATTCAAAAAAAATCAGTAGCCTTCCTATATACAAAACACAAAAGGGCTGAGAGAGAAATTAGGGAAACAACACCCTTCACAATAGCCACAAAGGACATAAAGTACCTTGGAGTAACCCTAACCAAGGAAGTCAAAGACTTGTATGAAAAAAATTTCAAGTCTCTGAAGAAAGAAATAGAAGAAGATATCAGAAGATAAAAAGATCTCCCATGCTCATGGCTTGGCAGGATTAACATAGTAAAAATGGCCATCTTACCAAAAGCAATCTACAGATTCAATGCAATTCCCATCAAATTACCAACACAATTCTTTAAAGATCTTGAAAAAAAATTCTCAACTTCATATGGAATAACAAGAAACCCAGAATTGCTAAAACAATCCTCTACAATAAAAGATCCTCTGGAGGTATCTCCATCCCTGATCTTAAGCTGTACTATAGAGGAACAGGTATAAAAACTGCTTGGTACTGGCATAGAAACAGAATGGTGGATCAATGGAACTGAACAGAGGTTCCAGAAATAAACCCACACACAATGGACACCTGATCTTTGACAAAGATGCCAAAACCATACAATGGAAAAAAGACAGCATCTTCAACAATGGTGCTAGTCTAACTGGATGTCTACATGTAAAAAAATGAAAATAGATCCATACTTATCACCCTGCACAAAACTGAAGTCCAAGTGGATCAAAGACCTCAACATAAAACCAGACACATTAAATCGGTTAGAGAAAAAAGTGGGGAATACCCTTGACTCATTGGCACAGGAGACAACTTCCTGAACAGAACACCAACAGCACAGGCTCTAAGAGCAACAATCAATAAATGGGACCTCATGAAGCTGAAAAGCTTCTGTAAATCAAAGGGCACTGTCATGAAAACAAAATGACTGCCTACAGATTGGGAAAGAATCTTCACCAACCCTCTATCTGACAGAGGACTAATTTTTAATATATATAAAGAACTAAAGAAGCTGAAAAACAGCAAACCAAATAATCCAATTAAAAAATGGGGAACAGAGCTAAACAGAGAATTCTCTGTAGAGGAATATTGAATGGCAGAGAAACACTTAAAGAAATGTTCAACCTCATTAGCCATTAGAGAAATGCAAATCAAAATGATCCTGAGATTTCACATTACACCCATCAGAATGGCTAAGATCAAAAACGCAAGTGACAAGAATTGCTGGAGAGGTTGTGGAGAAAGGGGAACCCTCCTCCACTGCTGGTGGGAATGTAAACTTGTATAACCACTCTGGAAATCAATCTGTGCTTTCTCAGACAACTAGGAACTGTGCTTCCTCAAGATCCAGCCATACCACTCATAGGCATACATCCAAAAGAGGCTCAAGTACACAATAAAGACATTTTGCTCAACCATGTTTGTAGCAGCTTTATTTATAGTAGCCAGAAGCTGGAAACAACCCAGATGCCCCTCAACTGATGCAGAAATTGTGGTACATCTACACAATGGAGTATTACTCAGCAATGAAAAATAAGGAAAACATGAAATTTGCAGGTAAATGGTGGGACCTAGAAAGGATCATCCTGAGTGAGCTGTCCCAGAAGCAGAAAGACACACATGGTATATACTCACTCATATAGACATATAACATAGGATAAACCTACTAAATACTGTACATCTATAGAAACTAAGCACAAGAGAGGACCCTGACTAAAATGCTCAATCCCCATCCTGAAAGGCAAAGAGGTTGGACATAATAAGAAGGAAACAGGAAACAACCTAGGAACCTGCCACAGAGGGCCTCTGAAAGGCTCTGCCCTGCAGACTATCAAAGCAGACGCTGAGACTTATGGCCAACTGTTGGTCAGAGTGCATGGAATCTTTTTTTTTTAATTTTATTTTTTTTCTTATCAGTTACATTTTATTAACTCTGTATCCCAGCCATGTCCTGCTCCCTCATTCCCTCCCAATTCCACCCTCTCTCCCTCATCTCCACAGTGCCCCTTTCCAAGTCCATTGATGGGGGGGACCTCCTCCCCATTCATCTGATCCTGTTTTATCAGGTATCTTCAGGACTGGCTGCAAAGCCCTCCTCTGTGGCCTAACAGGACTGCTCCTCCCTTGGGGGTGGGGAGGTCAAAGAGCCAGTCATTGAGTTCCTGTTAGAAATAGTCCTTGTTCCCCTCACTATGGGAAACCAATTGGTTACTGAGCTACCACAGGCTACATCTGAGCAGAGGTTCTAGGTTATATTCATACATGGTCCTTGGTTGAATGTCAGTCTCAGAAAAGACCCTGTGCCCAGATATATTTGGTCCTTGTGGAGCTCCTATCCTTTCCCCATCATACTAACGCCCCTTTCATATGATTCCCTGTACTCTGCCAAAGGTTTGGTCATGAGTCTTTGTATCTGCTTTGAAAACACTGCTAGTTAGAGTCTTTCAGATGCGCTCAGTAGACTCCTGTCATACGTTCAATGCACATCCCATCTGTTTTTCTAAATGAGGATTGATCATCTTACCCCATGTCCGCTCTCTTGATTATCTTTTTTAGGTGTATAAATTTCATTATGTTTATCATATCTTATAGGTCTATATAAGTGAGTATATACAGTGTTTGTCTTTCTCCTTCTGGGATATTTCATTCAGAATGATCTTTTCTAGATTCCACCATTTGAGTGCATGGAATCTTATGAAAGCAGTGGGAAATAGTAAGAGCTGGAGAGGATGGGAACCACACAAGGAGAGCAACAAAACCAGAAAACTTAAACACAGGGAACTTCCCAGAGACTCATACTCTAACCAAGGACTATTCATGGAGATGACCTAGAACCCCTGCACAGATGTAGCACATGACAGTTCAGTGTCCAAGTGGGTTCCATAGTAATGGGAAGAGGGACTGCCTCTGACATAATCTGAATGGCCTGCTCTTTGATCACCTCCCCCTGATGGGGGAGCAGCCTTACCAGGCCACAGAAGATGACAATAAAGCCACACCTGATGTGATCTGATAGACTAAGATCAGAAGAAAGGAGAAGAGGACCTCCCCTATCAGTGGAGTTGGGGAGGGGCATGCGTGAAGAAGGAGGAGGGAGGGTGGGACCGAGAGGGGAGGAGGAAGGGGCTTATGGGGGGGATACAAAGTGAATAAAGTATAATTAATAACAAAAAAAAACTGAAAAAAAACATCGTTTGTTACTTTTCTGTTTCTGTGATTAGACACCATGACCAACTCAACTTATAAAAGAGTTTTTTGGGTATGGCAGTACATACCTTTTATCCCAGCTCTTGGGAGAGAGAGCCTGGAGGCTCTCTGAGTTTGAGGTCAACCTGGTCTACAAAGTGAGTTCCAGGACAGCCAGGACTACACAGAGAAGCCCTGTTTCAAAAAGCTAAAACAACAACAAAAGAGTTTAATTAGACTTATAGTTCCAAAGGGTTAGAATCTATGATGGCAGAGTGAGGGCATGGTAACAGGTGTTTGAAACCACAGATGGAAAGCTAATAGTTTGATTCATAAGCAGGAGGAAGAGGGCACACTGGGGATGGTATGAGTCTTTTGAAACCTCAAAGCCTTCCCCCAGCGATGCACCTACTCCACCAAAGCCACACCTCCTAATTTTTCCTAAGTAGCTCCACCAACTGGGGCCTAGTATTCAGACATATATGCCTGTGTGGGCCATTCTTATTTAAACCACCATGAGTAGACCTGGAACCACCATTTGTACATAAAAAGTACCTTCACAATAAATGTTTTAAGCAGGTCTTCAACTTGTGATCTCCCTTCCCCAGCAGGGAAAGTTGATATAGATACATAAAAATATATACATACAGAGATATATATATACAGAGATTTCTGAAAGAGAGGTGCTGATAAATAATTGAAGAGAGAGAAGGCTGATAAATAATTGAAGAGAGAGAAGGCTGATAAATAATTATGGAGCCAGTAATAAAAATCTCTCCTATCAAAGGGAGGAACAGATCCAGAAGATTACACTTATACCAGTTATTGGATTATATAAGAGGAGTTAAGTTCTATTACTGGTCACAGATAATATTATAATACATATAGAAAAAAATTCCAATGATTCAATTAAGAAAGTGTTAGAAATATCAAGCAAATTATAAGTTAATAATGGTTATATTGTCAGTTTGATAGGCCTTGAGTCTCCTAGGTGATAAATCTCTACTCACACCTGTGAGAGATTATTTGGATAAGCTCAGCCTTTGAGTATGTCTGTAAGAAATTATATAGATTAGATTTAATGGATATGGGAAGACACATTGTAAACATGGGTAATACCATGCCATAGGCCATGGGCTGAAGAAAAGGGAAATAAAAGAGCACTAGCATTCGAGATTCTCTGGTTCCTGCCTACGGTGAAATGTGGTGTACTCTCCATAGACCTGCAAACCAAATAAACCTTTCCTAGCTTCCTGTGTTGCTTTCATCAGGCATTTTATCTCAGCAATCAGAAAACTAAACAATCTAGAAAATTGGTACTAAGAAGTAGGGCTTTTGCTGTTATAATGTGAATGTATTATATTTTGGGTTTTAGAACTGGTTTAGTTTGGGTTTTAAAACTGGAAACATGGAAGGGTTTCATGAACCATCAGACCTAGATCTCTGTAACTTTAAAAAACATTACGGTGGGGGATTGTAAAACCAGAATGTCAAATTCAGGCTTTGGAGGACAGTTTATTATTAAGTTTCAGAGAAGAACAACCAACAACTGTATTGGGAACTGGGCTAGAGCCATTCATTTGCTATCCAAGCCAAGAACTTGACTTCATTCTCCCTGTGTCTTGAGAACTTGAATGCACCTTTGGACTCTACTCACCATCCCAGACTGAACTGTGGGCCCCAAAACAACATGACTGGGTTGGGAGGAAATCCCACTGTGGGGGAAACATCAGGCTTGACCTCAAGACACACAGCTAATCCCTGGAAAAGTTCCTGGGTCCCCGCAGGCTCCAGGCTGTAACCTCCTGCCACACACAGGAATGCTGCATTCACCTGCCTCTGATTACTGCTTGGATTCCTTCAAGAACAACATCTTCCTGCCATGGGGATTCTCCCCATCCCAGGATTCCAGCAGGCACCAGAAACTAACAGCCAACACCTGAGATAGCCAGATGGATAGTGGCCAGCATAAAAGCACAACCAACAAAAGCCAAAGCAAATTGGCATCTCCAGAACCCAGGGACAAGTAGTCCTGGACACCCTAACATAAGTGAAATTCAAGAAGATGACCTATGATGATCTATGCTTATGAAGAGGATAATGGAGAAAACAGATAAAATGCATAAAGACATAGATAAAGATAAATCAAACAGGTTATGGCTATCCATAAAAAAATAGAGGAATATGCAGCCAAACAGTTTGTGGCCTTCAGATAGGAAATAATTAAATCACTGAAAGAAATAAAAGAAACAGAAATAAAACAAACAGGTGAAGGAATTGTAGGAAAACAGGAAAATATAGTCAGACAGGTGAAGGAAATCAACAAAACAGATGAAGATCTGAAGATAGAATTGGAAAAATTAAAGAAAACACAAATGGAGGAAATCATGGAGAGAACAACTTAGGGAAGAAAACAGGAACTACAGAGGTAAGCATAACCAATAGACTACAAGAGATGGAAAAAAAACTCTCAGGTGTGGAGGATACAATGGAAGAAATGATGTATCCATCGAAGAAAATGATAAGTCTAAAAAATTCCTGACACAAACCATCCAAGAAATCCAAGACAACATGAAAAGACAAAACTTAAGAATAATAGGAATAGAAGAAGAAGAAGAAGAAGAAGAAGAAGAAGAAGAAGAAGAAGAAGAAGAAGAAGAAGAAGAAGAAGAAGAAGAAGAGGAACAGGAAGAGGAACAGGAAGAGGAACAGGAAGAGGAACAGGAAGAGGAACAGGAAGAGGAACAGGAAGAGGAACAGGAAGAGGAAGAAGATGAAGACGACGACGACGACGACGAAGAAGAAGAAGAAGAAGAAGAAGAAGAAGAAGAAGAAGAAGAAGAAGAAGAAGAAGAAGAAGAAGAAGAAGGAGATGATGATGATGATTCCTGTCTACAAGGCCCGGAAAATATTTTCAACAAAATCATAGAAGAAAATTTCCCCAATTTAAAGGAGATGCCTATAAGCACACAAGAGGCCTACAAAACACCTAATAGATCAGACCAGAAAAGAAAACCCTCCCACCACATAATAATCAAAGCAATAAGTATACAGAACTAAGAAAAATTACTGAAAGCTTCAAGGGAAAAAGACTAAGTAACATACAATGGCAAACCCATCAGAATCATACCTGACTTCTCAAAAAAGACTATGCAAGCCAGAAGGGCATGGAAGGATATCATGCAGACCCTAAGAGAACACAGATGTCAGCCCAGGCAACTATACCGAGCTAAACTCTCAATCATCATAGATGGAGAAAACAAGATATTCAATGACAAAAACAAATTTAAACAATGCCTACCCACAAATCCAGCATTACAGAAGGTACTAGAAGGAAAAATACAACTCAAAAAAGTTAAGTACATTCAGGAAAACACAGGAAATAAATAAACCCACTACAGCAAAACTATAAGTAGCCAAGCACACAAACTATACCACAACCAACATCAAAATAAAAAGATCTAACAGCCACTGGTTATTAATCTCTGTCAACATCAATGAACTCAACTCTCCAATAAAAAGACACAGAATATGGATGTATAAACAAGACCCAACAATCTGTTACATACAAGAAACACACAGAAGTCACAAAGATAGACATTGCATGAGAGTAAAGGACTGGAAGATCATTTTCCAAGCAATGGACCTAAGAATTAAGAAGGAGTGGCCATTCTAATAGCTAATAAAATAGACTTTCTACTAAAATTAATCAAAAGAGATGGGGAAGATCACCTCATATTCATCAAACAAGAAGACATCACAATTCTGAACATCTGTGCCCCAAATACAAGGGTACCCACATTTATAAAAGAAAAATTAATAAAATTTAAACCACACATAGATCCCCACATATTAATAGTGGGAGACGTCAACAACCCACTTTCAACAAATGAAAGGTCAACAAAAGAGAAATTAAACAAAGAAACAATGACTCCAAGAGAGGTCATGAATCAAATGCATCTACAGAACATTTCACCCAAGCACCAAAGAATTTACCTTCTTCTCAGCACCTCATGGAACTGTCTCTACAATAGTCCATACAAATGGCCTCAAAGAAAGCCTCAACAGGTACAAGAAGATTGAAACAATCCTGTGTATCCTATCAGACCACCATGAACTGGACCTCAACAACAATAGAAATAGCAAAAAACCTATGCACACATGGAAACTGAGCAACTCTCTACTGAATAACAGCTGGGTCACGGAAGAAATAAAGAAAGAAATTAAAGACTTCCTAGAATTCAATGAAAATGAAGGCACAACATGTCCAAACTTATGGGACAAAATGAAAGCCGTGCTAAGAGGAAAGTTCATAGCACTAAGTGCCTTCAAAAAGAATTTTGAAACATCTCATACAAGTAACTTGATGGCTCACCTGAAAGCCCTAGAAAAAGAAGAAGCAGACAAACCCAAGGGGATTAGACTGCTGGAAATAATCTAACTCAGGGCTGAAATCAATAAACTGGAAACAAATAGAACAATCAAAGAATTAATGAAACCAAGAGCTGGTTCTTTGTGAAAATCAACAAGACAGACAAACCCATAGCCAAACTAACTAAAAGGCAGAGAGAAACTATCCAAATCATCAAGATCAGAAATGAAAAAGGGGACATATCAAAAAACACTGACGAAATCCAAACAATCATTAGGACTTACTTCAAAAGCCTATATGCCACAAAATTTGAAAATCTAAATGCAATGGACAACTTTCTGGATCAATTCCACTTACTAAAGCTGAATTAAGACCAGGTAAATAAATTAAATAATCCTATTTCCCCTAAGGAACTAGAAGTTTTCATTAAAAGTCTCCCATCCAAAAAAAAGCCCAGGGCCAGATGGTTTCAGCACAGAATTCTACCAGACCTTCAAAGAAGAGCTAACACCAATACTTTTAAACTATTCCACAAAATAGAAAGAGAAAGAACATTACCAAACTCATTGTATGAAGCCACAGTCATGTTGATAGCAAAACCTCACAAAGACCCAACAAAGAAAGAGAATTTCAAACCAATTTTCCTTATGAACACTGATGCAGAAATACGCAACAAAATACTTGCAAACTAAATGCAAGAGCACATAAAAGGTATCATCCACTATGACCAAGTAGGCTTCATCCCAAGTATGCAGAGGTGGTTCAATATATGGAAATCCATCAATGTAATTCACCATATAAATCAACTGAAAGGAAAAAAAAAACAACACATGATCATCTCCTTAGATGCTGAAAAAGCGTTGAAAAAATCCAGCACTTGTTCATGATTAAAGTCCTGGAAAGATCAGGGATACAAGGCACTTACCTAAACATAGTAATGGCAATATACAGCAAGCCTATAGCCAACCTAAACGGAGAGAAACTTAAATCAGCCCCACTGAAATCAAGTCTCTCCATATCTCTTCAACAAAGTTCTTGAAGTCCTACATAGAGCAATAATACAACTAAAGAAGATCAAGGTGATTCAAATAAAAAAGGAAGAAGTCAAAGTATCACTATTTGCAGATGATATTATAGTATACCTGAGTGACCCCAAAAATTCTACCAGGGAACTCCCACAGCTGATAAACACCTTCAGCTAAGTGGATAGATACAAAATTAACTCAAAGAAATCAGTAGCCCCCATGTATACAAAAGACAAATGGGCTGAGAAAGAAATTAGGGAAACAACACCCTTCACAATAGCCACAAAGGATTTAAAGTACCTTGGTGTAACTCTAACCAAGCAAGTCAAAGACTTGTATGTAAAAACTTCAAGTCTCTGAAGAAAGAAATAGAAGAAGATATCAGAAGATAAAAAGATCTCCAATGCTCATGGCTTGGCAGGATTAACATAGTAAAAATGGCCATCTTACCAAAAACAATCTACAGATTCAATGCAATTCCCATCAAAATACCAACACAATCCTTTACAGACCTTGAAAGGAAAACTGTCAACTTCATATGGAATAACAAAAAACCTAGAATAGCTAAAACAATCCTCTACAATAAAAGATCTTCTGGAGGTATCTCCATCCCTTATCTCAAGCAGTACTACAGAACAATAGTAATAAAAACTGCATAGAAAAAGACTGGTATATCAGTGGAATTGAATCAAAGATACAGCAATAAACCCACACACCTATGGACACCTGATTTTTGACAAAGATGCCAAAACCATACAATGGAAAAAAAGATAGCATCTTCAACAAATGGTGCTGGTCTAACTGGTAGAAAAATGCAAATAGATCCATATTTATCACCATGCACAAAACTAAAGTCCAAGAGCATCAAAGACCTCAACATAAAATCAGACACACTAAACCTGTTAGAAGAAAAAGCAGGGAAGAGCCTTGCAATTATGGCACAGGAGACAACTTCCTGAACAGAGCACCAACAATAGCACAGGCTCTAAGATCAACAATCAAAAATGGGACGTCATGAAACTGAAAAGCTTCCGTAAAACAAAGAACACTGCCATCAGAACAAAACGTCAGCCTATAGACTTGGAAAAGATTTTACCAACCCTATATCTGACAAAAGATTAATATTCAGAATATGTAAAGAACTCAAGGAGTTAAATAGCAGCAAATCAAGTAAACCAATTAAAGGTTCGGAGCTAAACAGAGAATTCTCAATAAAGGAATATAGAATGGCAGAGAAACACTTAAAGAAATGATCAACCTCGTCCTTACTCATCAGGGAAATGCAAATCAAAATGACCCTGAGATTTCACCTTTCACCCGTTGGAATGGCTAAGATCAAAAACTCAAGTGACAACACATGCTGGAGAGACTGTGGAGAAAGGGGAACCCTCCTCCACTGCTGGTGGGAATGTAAACTTGTACAACCACTTTGGAAATCAATTTGGCCCTCTCTTAGAAAATTAGGAGTAGTGCTACCTTAAGATCCAGCTATATCACTCTTCAGCATATATCCAAAATATGCTCAAGTATACAAGAAGGACATTTGCCCAACCAAGTTCGTAGCAGCTTTATTTGTAATAGCCGATCATGAAAACAACCCAGATGTACCTCAACTGAGGGATGAGTACAGAAATTGTGCTACATGTACAATGGAATACTACTCAGCAATTAAAAAAACGAGGAAATCATGAAATTTGCAGGATAAAGGTAGGAACTAGAAAAGATTATCCTGAGTGAGGTATCCCAGAAGCAGAAAGACACACATGGTATATACTCACTTATAAGTGGATATTAGACATATAATATAGGATAAACATATTAAAATCTATATACCTAAAGAAGCTGAACAAGGAGGAGGACCCTGGGTAAGATGATCAATGCTCATTCAGAAAGGCAACGGGGATAGACATCAGAAGAGGGAGAAAACAGGGAACAGGACAGTAGCCTACCACAGAGCCCTCTGAAAGACTCTACATAGCAGGGTATTAAAGCAGATTCTGAGACTTCTAGTCAAACTTTGGGCAGAGGGCAGGGAATCCTATGAAAGACCTGGAGGGGACAGTAGCTGTACAAGGAGAGCAACAGAGCCAAAAAATCTAGGCACAGGGGTCTTTTCTGAGACTGATACTCCAACCATGGAGATAAACTAAAACCCCTACATAGATGTAGATCATGGCAGCTCAATGTCCAAGTGGGTTCTCTAGCAATGGAAACAGGGACTGTCTCTGACATGAACCCAGTGGCTGGCTCTTTGATCACCTCCTCCTGAGTGGGAAGCAACCTTACCAGGCCACAGAAGACAATGCAGCCAGTCCTCATGAAACCTGATAGGCTAGGGTCAGATGGAAGGGGAAGTCCTCCTCCCCTATCAGTGGTCTGTGGGAGGGGCATGGGAGAAGAAGAGGGAGGATTGGGAGGGGGCTACAGCTGGGATACAAAGTAAATAAACTGTACTAAATAAAAATATATTTAAAAAATAATAGAATTAAAACTGCTTATTTCTTGTGCATTAAAGCTTGTTAATATAAGAATCTCAATTATTTGTGTAATAGCGGGATAAGAAAGAAACTGATAAACAAACCCAGTTTTATAAAAATAACTTTAACAGAGATGATGATACAAAAAGACTGAAAATATAATATACTATCCTATGTTATATAATTGCATGTCATAATATTGAGTGCATTACTGATCATATTTACACATTAATCTGCCTTTAAAGGATACTTAAAATCTTGAAGAACAGAAAACTTTAAAACTAAGCCAGGCAACACAAAGCAAACTTAAATAAGCTCTGAACTATACTGATAAGAAAATATAAAGACAAAATACTGATAGCCGTAAAGGATTATTTCATAATAATAAAAGGCGGGGTGCTGGAGAGATGGCTCAGCGGTTAAGAGCACTGTCTGCTTTTTCAGAGGTCCTGAGTTCAACTCCCAGCAACCACATGGTGGCTCACAACCATCTACAATGAGATCTGGTGCCTCTTCTGTCATGCAAGCACACATGCAAATAAAATGCTCATATGTAAAAATAAATAAATATAAAAAAATTAATAAAAGGCAAAATAACACCAGAAAAACATGTACACATCTATTTATGTCATCCCAGACCACCAAAAAGAAAAAAAAATTTAAAAACTAAAAAATAGAGCCAGGTGTGGTGGTGCACACCATTAACTCAGTACTCAGGAGGTAGAGGCAGAGGCGGGAGGATTTCTGTGAGTTCAAAGCCAGCCTGCTCCACAAATCCAGTTCCAGGACAGCCAGGGCTACAGAAAGAAACACTGTTTTGAAAAACCAAAAACCCAAAACAAAACAAAATAAAAACCCCTAAAATACAAAAGAGAAACATGTTATCAAATAAGTATTCTTCAGTAGAAATTGATACATAGATTTCTAATGTCACAATCACAGAATTAGAGGTAATTGATAAATATACAACTTTTAAATAATAATCACAAAATAATGAATATTTTCAAACATGCACTGAATTTTTATAAAAACTGTCCATATCCCATGTAACGGAACAGGACCCAGGAAATTTAAAAGACTGTGTTTAATGCATTCAATAGATAAACTTACATGTACTTGGTAGCTTTTCCAGGTTTAAGTCCACTTACTTTCACATCCTCTGGAAGGCGACCATGTCTGGTTTTCCTGACAAGTCACAAAATGGGACTCATTTGAAGCTGGCTGGTAGCCATAATTGCAGTGGTATTTCAGATTGGTCCCAATTTCATATACTTCAGATTTTCTTAAGGGAAAACTGTTTTTGTCCCAGGAAGCATTGGGAATATCTGGTAGGTTAGTACAACCATCTAGCCAAGAAAAAAAATCATGAAGAATTATGTTATTGGAATTGCCATAGGAAGCCATGAGAGCGGCACTTAAAACAGCCATCACAGCTTAATTTAGCAAGTGTAGCTCATTGTGATGACCTGCACATATTTGTGCTTCAGAACCCACTTCCTGGGTTTCCCCACAAAAGTTGTTTTCAGTGTATTAAAAGTACCCAGTGATTAAAGGGTTAAGCTTTCTGCCCTTCTTGGTGACAGGATAATTTATGATACCAAACTGTCTAACAGTTTTCTTGCAGCTCCAACTACTAATGTAATTTGGACATAATTATCTCTTGCTAGGTTAGTAAATTATAATTTTAGTATCTTGTGCTATTAGAAAACAAAAGAAGGGTCTGGAGAGATGGCTCAGTGGTTAAGAGCACTGGTTGCTGTTTCAGAAGTCCTGAGTTCAATTCCCAGCACCACTTGGTGGCTTACAACCATCAACACTGGGACCTGATGTCCTCTTCTGGTGTGCAGCTGTACATGTAGATAGAGCACTCACATACATAAAACAAATAAATAAATAAATATAAAAAAAAAACAGGAAGAAGGAAAACATGTCAGTGGAATGTAAGACTAATGAAGTGGATAGAGAGGAAGCAGCATGGACATTATGCTAAGCTGGATGACTAAGACAGTTAGGAAGCCTAAGCAAGGTGCAGAGGGCCCGAACTGCAAAAAAATTAAATTAAACTAAAAAAAGATGGAGATGAAGTACGCTTGATAATTAAAGGTCCTTTAATTTTCTCATTGTAATGCTAATTTATAGAACCATCAGGATTACTGCTGGGGAGGTTGTCAAAATTAAGATCTATTGAAAACTGGCTTGGCTATGTGTCTGAGCTAGAGCTAAATGTCACACAAAGATTATTGATTTTTAAAAGAGTTGATGTGTGCTTCACAATATTTATGAGTTTTTAAAATGTCTTCTCATTTGCAAAAACACGTGCTGGATAGCCTCTGCCTTACAACAGCAGGAAGTTTTATTTACAGAATTAATTCTCCCCGGAAAATTCATATACACAACTGCTTACCCAAACTTCTATCTTACTTGATTCAGTCAATTAAATTAGGTCTCTTCTAAGTTTAACTCGGAATACCTATTTCTTTCATTATTACTTCCTTAGGACATACTAAGCTCCAGATAAATCTAATTTTAAAACTTCATATATAAAATATTATTTGAAATGAAGAAGACAAAAAAATTTCACTGGGTCTTAATGATTAATAGAGTCACATGATCCAGAAGTATATTTCTCAGTGGTTCTGGTAATTGATTCTCTTCCTGAAAAATCTTCCTGGTTCTCAGCCTCATTTTGAGGCCCTGGGCTCTTAGCCATGTGACATATGAGATAATAGTGCCATGCACCAAAATAAGTGATGTCACCAGTAAGAGGCCACATTGTGCTGAAGCTGCAACAAGCTATTCCAGTGCAGTCAGCATGTCTGTAACAGACATCTGTAAGAGTTAGAACGTTACAGATCCAAAGCCAAAATTATCCTGGGAAAGATATTTTAGCCTTTTTAAAAAATAGTCTATTACCGTCTTCTGTGTGTGACTACGTTCTTGTGACTGGGACTCTTAATAAAAGTGACTGGCTTAATAAAATTAACTTTAGACACATCTATAACAAGCCCAATTATAGTAACGCCTACCCCGACCCTCTGACACCTTCCCCACAACCTTCTCTGACTTACCTTAAAATATCAAAAATATAGCCTTCACAGCATCTGTTCTGTCATTAATTATTCTATTTACCCCAGCTGATCTTATCAAGTTCAGTTCAAAAATGAACTTCAAAGCTCTTCATAGACCTGCAGACCCTGGTGTCCTTATGTCTGTATCTACCTGCTCACTCAGACACCCAGACTAATGTTTGACACACTACACAGATGTAAACAGACTATCTCTTCCTCATTCGTAAATCTGGATGCCAGTCTCTGCCCCAGAGCCCCCCATCTGACTACTGCACGCCAATCAGCCATTTCTAATCAGCTCAAGGAAGCCAGAGACTCAAATTCAGAATCCAGAGACCAAGTTTCCATTTGGAACCTGTTGCTTATGACAGATGATTTCTAAAGAAGCAAAGGAAAAGACATTCTAGGTAGTAAAAGAGAAATGGCAGTTGAGCTGTGGCGGGTTGTTACATTTTCAGAAAAGGTGGTCAATCCAGGTCTCGCTTTAATAGGAGTGAAAGACAGATTCCGTCTGGAGTCCAGTGTGAGTGAGCAAGCGCTGGGAAAACCGATGCAGGCTTCCCCCAAACGCCATGATCCACTGTGGCAGTGACTACAGGAGACTATTAGTGACAGAACAAAGAGAATCACAAATCTGTGTGGTATCACATGTATTGGTAGGGGCCACAGGTAGGTAGGGCACAGTGGGGAACCTCTGCTACGGCTTTCAGCTAATATCTGGTTCTTAAATTTTGAATTGGTGTAAGCTACTAGTTTTCTAAGAATATTAAGATTCTGATGGTCACAAGGATGCTAGGTCAGACAGGGCTGGGTAATGGATGGCTTTCAAGGGACTAAAGATATCCCAAAGTCACATGGCTCCAGTCTATAACATTTTAACTCAGCTCATAATATGTTTATGTCAGGTCTATTTAAAAATTACATAGTCTCTAGGTACCTTGAAAAACTGAAAAATCATGCTAGTCCTTGTGATAAAGCTGATTTTCTCAATTTAAAAAACAAAACAAACAAAAACCTAAGCCTAGAAATTCTAAATCTTGAAGCCCTAACTCCAAGTCTCCAAAACCTTCCAATATTGTAGTCTGATTTCCAGGATGGTTTTGGTTGTAGATCAATAGCCTACAGTGATGTCATGGTGGTCATGGAGTGACAGCATCAGGGACCTGCACCTCACAGGAAAGAACAAATGCTACCCCATTTTCTAGATCCTACCAAACCAGATCCTGTCACTTCTGCCATCTATCCCTCCTCATTCCTCTCCATTCCACTGCAGAGATACAACTGAAACCCTTCAATTTGGGTGATGGCGACAAATGTCTATCAACTGTATTCTGTCCTACTTCAAACTGTCCCTTTAGTACCTGCAGTTCATCTCCTGAGTGAGTGCTATACAAAGATGTGTGGCTACTGGCATAACACAATACCACTTTGAACTTTGCACCCCATGGGAGCCATGGCAACTAGAGCAAATGATACAGTGGTAGTGATGGAACTACTGACATGCTCAAGTAGAGGGTCACAAGACTCTCAGTGGAGATGCCAGCTGTTGTTCCTGTTTCCTCCCCAGCAGCAAATGATCTTGGGGATATATTAGAGTGCATTGGAAGTGAAAGATTAATTTAAAATAGTACTGCAGGATTCTGCTTCCATGAGAAACTGAAACAATATTGCATGACTCAGCTTCCATGTTACCACGCAGAATGGGGCAGAACTTCGTATCAACACGGCTGTTATGGAGACATTGCTGCTCTATAAATAATTCCTTACCATTGCTCAGTAATTTACCTTTCGGTAGTGGGCCTGGAAAGCTCATTGGTCTCACCAAGTTGGACGCTGATGTCCCATTTTCTGTCAGTTGGTGCTCATCTGGGGAGAACAGACATGTGTTTGTGCAACACTGTTACGTGCTGGCCCTTCCTCCTGCTGTTTCCCAACACTGTCAACACTGCCAGCCTCAGCTTATGTCTGGTCTCTTGTCTGCAGTCTTCTGTTGTGTTTGGTTGTGGAAGTTTTGCCATAAAGGAACAAGGATCATCTAAATAATGCTGCTTCTCATGCAAATGAGAGTTCTCGTGAGAAGTTTTCTAGGGCAACAATGCAGTAAAAAAGATCTTGCAGAAAGCTTTTTCTATAAAATGCACTGGACTGTAATGTGGATTATTATCGTATAGTCTATACCATTCTGATGAATGTAGTGTGATGCCTGGGCAAATGAATTACTTCATTGTTCAAATCACTGTCTGCATTCAACTGCTGGCACTACCCCAGGACATGCACCTATTCTTGTAAATAAATGAGAACAGTTGAAAACAGACTTCCTCATAGTTACTTACTTTCACAAGTAGGGGGTCTTGAGCTCCAAACACCCACTGTTTTGTTTACCACAGTACAGACAATGGAGGCATTGCCGGCGAGTATGAAGCTGGGATTACAGCTATAGGTGACTATTGAGCCATATGAGAAAAGGTCTTCTTCTGTACCACTGTGCTTCCCATTGCTGATGTCTGGAGGGGACTCACACGTGACAACTATGATGAGTAAGGGGAGAGAAAGGACTAATCAGAAAGGGTATCATTGCAAATCTAAAATTCTGCCAAGTGCAAATGGAGGCAATAGAGACACAAACAGTTAGTCTAAATATGGTGTGAGTGTCGTATTATCATGTCAGAAAAAATATTTACTTACTTACACATTCTGGGAGAGAATCACTCCAGTCAACGCCTTTACCTTGGATCTCACACCGACTAGTCGCTGAGCCAATCAGAACATAGCTGAAAGACAGGTCAAAAGTTTATCTGGGATCTTTAGTTTACTCTGACAGCAATTGGACAAAGGTTTTAAACAAATATAATCTTATTCATCATTTAAAATAAAACAATTGATGTTCTGTTGACCACTACATTTATAGCTATTGAGCCAACTTGAAATTCAATTTCATTATATCAAGCAGAAGCTTATTTCTCATTCTAAAACTTCCTTCTTCCATTTATGACAATGTATTAAGTTTTCTCAGTGTTGAATAATGCAACCGACAAAAACACATAAAATTTTGAAACTATAGTTGTTTTAAAACAATTATGCAAAATACTAGAAATTTCAGAAGAGAATGACTCTTTTCTCAAAACAAACATTTGAAACTTTTCCTACACATTAGAACGTCCTTCGTCCTGAAAGCAGAGTTTGCTCTGCATGTGTGCGTCGTCCTGATCCTTCCCAGCTTCATTATACTAAAGTAAAAGGTGGAAGCAAAATCACCCAAAATCTATGCCCATGCACCAGAAATTCAATCTGTGACTTCTTTTTTATTCTTCTTTTTTCCTCTTCTCTCTATCCCTTTCTCTTTTTCCTTCCTTTATTTTTTTCTCTCTCTCTTCCTTCCTTCCTTCTTTCCTTTTTTCCTTCCTTCCTTTCTTCCTTTATTATTTTATTGTTGTGCTGAAAATCGAAACCAGGGCCTAATATATGCAAAAGTAGAAATCTTTTGGGGAGCCACTTGAGAACTCAATCAAAACCACTCTTTTCGTAAAAAAAAAAAAAAATAAGCATAAAGATAATTGCAGTTAATTAAAAAAAAATCTTTCTTTCCTACTATGACTGCAAGAGCCCAAAGTTCATCCAACCCTCCCACTCACTTTCACAAACACACTTCAGAATTAACCCAGGGGCCCTTCTGTCAGTGAAATGGGCAAATGTTCCACATTCCATGAGTTTCAAAATCTCAGCTCTCACAAATACGCTGTGGATAACTGGGCATTCACCCAAAAGTCTTCAGGTCAACATATTAGAGCCATACTTCCACATCAGTGTTTATTGCACCACCATTCATAACAACTAAGATCTAGAGCCAACACAGGTATTTTCATTTGTTAGCTTGCAGGGTCTAGGAGAAGCATTGTGA